>NC_000077.6:113664120-113964120 GCF_000001635.26 Mus musculus | reverse complement strand
GAGAGCACTAACTCAAAATGTCTCTAGTGTTTTGACTCAAAGACCCCTAGAGACATACTTCCTCAGCAAGCCCATATCTACTAAGACTACAGCCACCAACTGGGGACCAAGTAGTCATACATATATGCCTATGGGAGCAATTTTCATTCAAACTACCATGTCATCTCTGTTCTGGGTCCTCACTGGTCTCCCAGTGTCCACATGACTTTTTATAGTTCATGTCTTACTGTATTTCTGGGGGTGAGTATGTAACTTCAGTGGCTTCCTGTGGCCCTTGGGATAAAGCCATGGGCTCTGGATACAGCCTACTAAGAATGCTAAGACAGAAGACTGAGTCTTTTCCTATCTCTATTTCCTCTCCATTCACCATGGGACCATACCATGGCGCCTCTGACAGTTAGCTTTAACTGTCAATTTCACACAATCTCGAATCACCTGAAAAGAGATTCTCAACTCAGAAAGGCTTGTGGGCATGACCATTAAGGAGTGCCTTATTTAGGTTAGTTGATGTAGGAAGACCCAGCCTAATGTGGGCATCACTATCCCCTAAGCAGGGGTCCTGAGTTGTATAAGAGTGGAGAAATCAAGCTGAACACAGTGTGTACCTGCATTCATTTTCTCTCTGCTCTTGACTGTTATATGATATGACTAACTGCTTCAAGCTCCTGCCAAGACTTCCCATAATGGTGGACTTTAATCTTGAACTGTAAGCTGACATAAGCCCCTTTCTCCCCTAACTTGCTTTTTACCCAGGTATTTTATCACAGCAGTGGAAATGAAATAAATACAGGCCCTCTTTCCAGTTCTAATCAGATGTGAATGAGCCAAGCCTTCTCCTCTCCCATCCCTGACACTCTGATTGGACCGGCCCTCTGTGTTGGCCACACCCTACCACTCTCTTTACCTGGCTGTGGCCTGGGATAAAATGTCACCTTTGGTGGCTTTCTCTTACGTGTCCCCATTGCCCTGTTCCATCTGCCTTTACCATCATGCACTTTCCGTCTTCCAACCTCTGTCTAGACCTGAGTATTTGTAGACACAGCTCTATAAACTCCAAGAGCCATCTTCCTATGCCACTCCCCCCAGGCCTGTCCCAAGTGCAGCTGTCCTTCCATAGACACAAGTTTAATCAATGAGCAGATGACTCATGCTTCCTTGCCCTTTCCTTTTGTGGAGCTTCTCTGGCTGCCCTGCCAGCTCTCAGTGGCCCACGCTGCCTTATGTGCCCATCGCCTGATTTTCTATATCCAAGCCTGCTCAGTGATGCTTTAGGGCCTTAATCAGCTCTTGCCAAATGAATCCTATCTCTGTAGCCAGCTGGCCATAGCCTCTAGGCAGGGGTGGTCCTCCACCTTTTGTACTCCTGGGCTCTGGTCCTCAGCTGATCTACATACGCTGAGCATGGAAAGCTTATGACCTAAAGTGTAATGCTGAGAGCCTTATGCTGAGAGGTCAAAGGTCCTCATTCCACTCTCATCCAAGGTCAGACATGGATCGCCTCAGTGTCTTCTGTGCGATCCATGTGGGAGTCTTCCTGGAGGAAGTTGGAGGTGAAGATCTTCTCTGTATACATGACACTTTCCAAATTATCATGGCTTCTTCATGTCCCAGGATGACCTCCAACTCCTTAACACTGTCTCTAAGCCCTTTATTCTCTAGGATATGACCCACACACACTAAGTGCCCTCCCTTCCTTCCTTCCTTCCTTCCTTCCTTCCTTCCTTCCTTCCAAACCAGGAACTGTGCTAGGAAGTATATCTGCCTCTTCTCCAAGAAAGTAAAGTCTGATACCCACATGCCATCTTCTTCCCAGTGGATAAGCCGGCTGGAAGACACTAGATGACTTATCCAAGGCCATGTGGCATCCAACTGAAGAAGCTAGGCATTGGACTCAACTCATTTCACCAGGCATGCTCTTGAAGTCTACAGGTCCTAGCTCCTACTCAGCTTACACCCTCCCACCCATCATGCCAAAATACCTGAAGTTTCCAGAAGCCACCATGTTTCTTATTCGTCCTGACTTCTGCACAAATTGGATCTTCCAGACCCCCAAACTTGACTCACCTCTTGCCCTTTAAAATATTTTTGGGGGGGCCCTTCCTGCCCAGTAGCCTTGGCAGTACAGCAAGCTATGCCCCCATGGCAAGCCTAGTGTGTCAAAGGCTTTGATCTCCATTGGGCTATCTCTCTGTCAATCAATCCCTTCACCTCCCGAGCACCTGAGAATGCTTGAGAGCTGGGATTTCCTCCTTGCTTGCTGTGGCAGCTCCCTCCAAGCATGTAGTGGGTCTTCAGAAAGCACTTGCTGAATGACTGGTATGAGCTGGGTGGGTAAGCTGACTTCCTGTCGTGTATGCTGTCTGTTATGGCTCAGGGCTGGGAGCACTTATACAGAATGGGCATCAAGGGCACCATAAAACATGGAGCAAAGCTCATAAAGGCTTTGTGGGGAGGTAGAGGTTGGGGTGCCAAGGAAGCAAGGGGCCTGCAGGGGAAGTCCTGCCCAAGGCTGGTTGAGGGAAGGGGAGCTGAAAAGGCCTCTACCCCACAGATTGCCCCTGACCTCTCTGACACCTCTCCTCCCACTATTTCTCTGCTGTCCTACCTCCCATTCATCCTGTTGACAATCTCACATGGGGCTGTTTAGAACCACATGTTTTATCCCTTGTCACCAGCCACATAGCCCTATTATATTAATTTACTGTCCTTTCCAGGAACTGGTAGCCTTCCTGTAAACTCCCCCTTTCCCATGCTGGGGTCGGCCGTTGCCAAACCACAGCTCAACACTCCCCTCCTGTCCAAGGCTGGGACAGGCAAGATGCTAAGCAGAGGTCTATCTCCAAGGACCCTATTGGCTTGCCCCGTCCCCAAGGTCCCTTTCCAGTGCCTCCATTCCTCTGTGTCAACTCCCCAAGAAGTGCTTCTTTGGGCTCACAGAGCTAAGGACTCCCAGTCTCACCCCCGTTCTCACTTCCAACTCTTTATCACTCACTTACTTCCTAGTATCCAGGGAGGACTGGGCAGAGCTGAATACCCATGTCTTAAACAAGAACGGGGCCTGGAAAGGTAACTGGGTTGGCAAGTCAGGACCTAAGGGACATGGGTATCTTTGCAGCCATGTCACAACCACTTGAGGCAGATGGTGGCTTGGCCTCTGCAGGAAGCCTCATCTTTCCTGAGCTATCCCAGGCTGGCCTTGGCTTGCTGAAACAATGACTGGCAAGTTGGAACCTTTGCCCTGCTTCTCTCAGAGCTGTGGGTGGTGGAGGGAGCACCTAGAGGTGACCCTGTTGCTTTTCCAACATGCTTTGTGCCTTCTAGGGAACAAACAGGGACTTGCAAGACAGGCAGCCCCCTCGTGCAAGCTGCTGAGCCCACGTGGCCCTCTGAGCAACTCCATTAGCCTCTCTTGCCTTTGGGTACCAGTTTTCTCATTTTAGAGTTGCCTAGGATGCAGGGATGGCACACAGATAGCAGAGAGACCCTGTGCTACTTCTCCAGTTCAAGCCAGCCACAGGAAAGAAGGGACAGCAAATGGGTGGCTGTCACATCACTCTGAATGAGAGTGTCCTGGCAGGAAAAATGGTGGGAATGACAAGAATGCCTATTCAATCCCCAGGACTAGGAACAACAAATGTCCCAGCAACCACCCCTCCCCTCACCCCTAGCCTACAGAGCTGAGCAGGGCCTTTAGCTCTGGGAAGGAGGAGAGGGCAGAGAAGGGGGTGAAAAAGGCAAAGGGAGGGGGTCTACTGCTCTCCTTCCCAGAAGTCCCTGGTTTCCGGGGAATGAGTTGAAAATGGCCCATGATGCAGAACCATCCGTCATGCTCACATTGCCTGCCAAGCTGCCAATCCCGACCCCGCCACTCAGGACAAAGTCACTTACCATTAGCTGAGCTCTGGCCTCAGTGCAGAGCGGCTGGCATGTTGTGGCTAGGGACAAGGAGGGCAAGCCAAGGCACGTGAGGTGGCCATCAAGAATGGGAAGTGACAGGTGGGGATTTAGGAACCTTCTGAAACCTTCCGGAAAGATGAGGAGTCTTCTTATTCATTCCTTCATTCTGTGTTTATTGAACATGTGCTCCACGTGAGATTAGCTACGGAAGGCACTGAACGAGCCAAGAGGGGACTGAGTGCTGGGGATGTAGCTTAGTTCTAGAGTGCTTGCCTGGAACGCTCAAAAAGGACTAAGACGCATCTGCTGACAGGTTGGAGTTGGGGGCATTTAGACATTTAGAGGCATCATTCTGGGTTGCCCTCTGGTGAGTGCATGTTAGAGCACACGAGGACCACCTCTACTTGGGGAATGTCCAGCAAACCTTCTCACAGGAAAGGGTTCTGTACAGTGCTGGCTGGAGTCCGGATGTGTTGGGAAGGGTGGATTAGCATTCTGGGGTCATCCTATAGTACCCCAAGTTGATGGCTTAAATCAGCAAGCACTTCTCATCTCCCAATGCTGGATATCAGGGGGCAGAAATCAAGATGTCGGCAGGGCCATTTGCATATGGACTTTACCCTACCTGAGAACCTTTGTCCTCTGTATTCCTGGCCCCTGGCATCAAGGCTGTCCTCCATATGCTTTGACTGTGACTCTGCCTCTGTCTTCATGGACTGTCTTCTCCTTGGGTGTTCCTGTGGATGTCAACCATATAAGAGGAGGCCCCACTCCAGGAACCTCATCTAAACCTAATGATATCTGAAGAGACTTCACTTTCAAATACCATATACGCTAGCTAGGGATGTAGCTCTCAATTCACAGAGCCCTGGGTTCCATTCCTGGCACAGAAGTGGCGGTGCTTGTGGGTAATCCAAGAACCCTAGTGAAGAGATAAAAGTCAGAAGTTCAAGGTCATCCTGACTACACAGTGAGTTCAAGGCCCACCTAGGACACATAGGACCCCCATCTCAAAAACAGTAACAAAGAAACCACAGCCACAAGTACCTGGGAGAGGGCTCTGTGTATCCTTTTGAAAGACACAATTCAACCCATAGCAGGGATCCATGATATATATTGGGGAACCCACTCTCCCCCCCCCATCAATTAGTACAGCTGGGGCTTTCTGGGGTCCAGGGGCCCTCAAGATGCTAGAGCAGAATCTGAGCTTAGAAAAGAAGAGCGGGCATCAATTGAACCCTTGTGCAGAATCTATACTTGAGAGCAGGAAGCGGAATGCTGTCAAGTGGGAGAGAACGGCTCCAAGTTAGGAAAGTGGAGCCCAAGTTCTCCTTTAAACTCCTCTGCCTCGGTTTGTCCATCTGCCAGAGAGTTGTGGGCTAGATGAACACCACAGATGCCCCCAACCCCACCCTCTGGAGAAGCTACAAGGGACTGACAGCCAAAATGGTCAACCTCTCAGGGACCAAGTTGGGCAGGGCCTCCAGCTGGCCTGGCTTCCAGCCCGGGTTCCTCTGACTTCCAGCTCAGCCTCAAGACTCCCCTCCCCCCCATACCTTTTAGGAGGGTCCAGGGGCCCATAGACTTAACCCTAACTCCATTTCTGCAAAAGCCATTTCCCCTTGGAGCTATTCATGGTAAAGTGACCTTCTGTCTTGCCTAGTGATTTTCTTTATCAAACTGTCTCTCATTGTCTTTGGTGTAAGCTTGGAACCCAGGCTTCTGTGGAAGGGGGGGGGGGCATGGCAGTTAAAGAGTATTTTAACCTTTGTACACTGACTCAACAAAATCCAGCAAGGGAAGTTGACATGGCCCCACCACACACACACACACACACACACACACATGTATGCACGTACCCCAAAATAAGCTGGGAGGACTCAGAGTGCTTGGGCGCTAAATCCGTGCCAGAGCTTTTGCCAATGCAACTGTCATTCAAATCCCATCTGCCCTGCAAAGCTCCGGCTTCCCACCCCTCTTCCAAATGCCCTTAAACCCCACACTCATGGGAACCAACGAGCGCCCGGCCCCTCTGGCACCAGAAGCACCCAGTATGGAGAAGGTGCTGCTGCAGGAGCCAGGTGGCTGCCTAGGAGAGGAAGAAGCAATCAGTACTCTTAGGTGTCCCTTCCTGAGGGCTGCCTGAGGCCAGGGGAGGGTTACACTAATCTTACTTTCCAATTCAGCTGAGATTGACACAGCATCAAAACAGGCAATTCAGTGACATCACTACCATACACAGCCACCAGTTCCATTTCACCCCCAAAGCATCCCTATCGCCCCACAAGCAAACCCCGTGCTTACCAAGCCAACGTGTCCGTTTCCCCTTCTCCCACTGCACATCCACCTTTAGAGACCTGCCTGCCTTGGGTGTCTCTTTGAAATGGCATCACGCAATGTGGCCTCAGAACTGAAGTAGCACAGGCCCCTACAAGCTCTGCCTGAACCTTGCCTCCCAGAGTCTCTAGGTGGTGGGTGAGTCTGCCCTACCCCCAGATGTCCCTCCATGAGGCTCTGTACGCCACAAACTAATGAGTACTGTCCCAAGGGTTGGGCTCTGCCCAGTAGCCCATGTAGCGAGTTGCCCCATCCCTCTGGGCTCAGCAGTCTCTGCTGATGAAGCCTCGTCTGCTTCCAGGGGTTCAGAGGAGGGAAACGATGCTCCTGGTGGAGACAGGAAGCCACTTTCCTTTGAAGGTTTGTCTATTTAATGATGTATACTCAGGGAGGGGGTGTGTGCACAGGAATGCAGATGCCCATGGGTGACCAGAGGTGTAGGGTCCCCCAGAGCTGGAGTTACAGGTGCTTGTGAGCTACCTGCTACAAGTGTCAGGAGCCAAAGTTGAGTCCCCTGCAGGCGCATTCTTAATGCATTCTTAACCACTGAGCAATCACTCCTGACCCTAAAGGAGCGGCTGTGTCCCCTACATCTGTTCTGGCAAGGGACTGAGGCTGCCAGGCAGGGGCACAGGGCTTCCCACCCAAGTGCCAGGAAAGCGACCAGGAAGATGGAGCATGGGCAAGCTCTTCACTGTGCCAGGGAGGGGCTGAATGCCGCTGTGCAAGCCTGTGTGGATAATCCAGCTTGTAAATTGCTTGGGGACTCTAACTGTGGAAAGGGCCATAGAGCTGCGTGTGTTATTATTTATGATAAAGCACAGAGGAGACTGCTAGGGACTGGAATGGGCTGAGCGCTGTGCATGGGATGGACGGCAAATTGAACTCCAATTTTCTGCTCCGCAGTCTTTGTTACACGCCACAAAGCGCCGGTACAGCAGGGTCACCAGCCTGACGAATGTATGCTCTTCTTCATAGGCGGGCTCCATCACTCAGCCTCCACACGAGGAGGGTAGCTTGGCTCCTGAGTTGCTTTTTCCTCCCCCCTGGCCCTGGTGGTCCCCTTTCCTAAGATCAAATCCAGCCCTGACCCAAAGAGAGATCAGAGGCCTAGGTGAGTTCAAACCCCTTTCTGTCGCCGCCGATCACATGACCTGTCCCTTGCCACAAGAGCTTCAGATGAGAAAAATGCAGGGGTTGTGATTGCAGAGCCCCACCAAGGCAGCTGGAATGATCAAAGGAGACAGAAGGAGCTCGCTCACGTGGATCAGGCCTTAAAGCACACACCTGCTTTCCTTTCCTTTGTGGGCTTCGCTGCCTGATGCTGCCTGACGCCAGGGAAGTAGAGGGAAGAGAAGGCATGGAGTTGGACGGATGGCTCCCCACTGGAGTGTGGTGGGGCAAGTCCCTAAGACACCTACTGCTCAGCTCAGCTGTCTGCCACCAATCTTTGGATATCATTTCATGCTAGGGTTAAGTTTGTCACCTCCCCTAGTGCCTGTCCACCCATCATCTGTATCTTGTTACGTGAGGATCCTGTTGATTTGTGGGGTGGGGAGGTTGTTTTGGTTTTTGGTGGGCAAGATAAAGAAATACAGGATCGAGAAGCGTGCCAGACAGACTAGAACCAAAAGCCTGTTCTTCACCAGACAGTCTTTTGCATCCTCTGTCTGCGGATCACCAAGCCAACGGGGTGGACTTCTGACTCCTTGCTGACCTGTGGGAGGCAAGGAACCTTTTAGGACAATGTCACCTGGAAGAGTAACAGGGCTAAGGTGGGGTCAAATCATAGGGATCCTGATGTGAAGACAGCTAAGCCCCATTGCTGTCCTTTATTGATTTGTGATGCTCTTGGGTCCCTCCTCTAACTGGACAATGCCCCAAGTGTGCCTCCCTGCGCCCAGGTCATCAAGGACAGGTGTGTGGTCCGTGCAGCACAACTGAGCTTCTTGAGACGAATTCCTGGAGTTAGTGAAAGTTTTTATTATCAGTGTTTTATGGCTCAAATGAATCTGAATACTCCGACACAGTAATGGAACCGTTAAGCAGAAGACATCCTAATCAATGGGAGAAGTTTAATCTCTGAACCCTCTGGCCGAAGCTGGAGAAAGGGCTCTGTCCTCCCCATAATTACAAAATAAACCTGTGGGGAATGAGAACCATCTTTTTTCCATGCCAGGCTGGGGCTGCTCGGATGTTATTTTACCCATGAGGTCCAGGGCAGAAGGTTCTGGCCGCACTGCTAAGCAAAGATAAGGAGTAACGGTGGCCTCTGCTTCGCTAGCTGCCTTGTCTGAGCCGAGTGCTAGTCAGAGCCCCAGCCCCTCTCATGAGCTACTTACTATATTCAACCCAGTTTCCGGGAGAGGAGACGGAGGGGCAGGGAGTTACAGAGCCGTGCCTGGGGTCACATGGCTAAGGGGTGGCCGAGCCCACTGGAGCTGAGCCCAGGAGGTGCCATTCCGGGCACCAGTAAGATCAGGATTCATTTGGCTACTCAGACTTTGCCATGATGGAGCTAGTGCAAAGTGCGCCAGACTCGACCAGCAAGAACAATGCTGCAACAGGATCCTTCTGCACACGTTTATTGGGAGAGCTTGATTGCAGAGGAAGAGACCCTGAGCCCAGAACTGGTGCTGCTTATATAGGCCTAGGAGAGGCGTGTCTCACACCCGGATTGGTTATGCACTAAGCCTCATTTGCATGTTCCTCATCTGATTAGCTACTCTCTCTCTCTCTGTACCTCACAGAGCCTCATTATCATACCTCATTTGCATGTCTCACATCTGATTGGTTATATTCTCAAAGCCTCATTATCATGCCCGGGCCAGGCAGTGTCTTTGCAAAAAACTTTACTGCATATGTACACATTGGCTGTTTGTCCAAACTTATGTGTGGTGGCCAGCAGTAGTCAGCGCCACTCTGCAACGGCACATGTGGCTTCCCACAAGACCCTCTGGGATAGCCAGTCACCAAGAGGGACGCTACAATGCCCAGGCCCACAAGAAGTCACCTGGGCCTTCCTACTGTGAGGGTCCGAAAATCACTGAAGGAAGACCCCAGACTCAGATAGTATGCAAAGACAAAGAGTGTTTATTCTGCAGAAACAATCAACATGGGGGGGGGGGCAACCATTCTCTAAAATAGTGACCCCAGACAAAGACATGCAGGCCTTCTTATAGAGAACCAGGGGAACTCTCTAGAAGGATTAGGTCATCTAAAATTTCATTGGTGGGGACTAGGGGGTCACAGGCAGTCAGTGGCCTGCATTCCTATGTCATGAACGTTTTTTACCCATAGCATGAGACAGAGCTGCCCAGCGCAGATGGCCCATTCTGAGATAAGATATTTCCCCATTTTTGTGTCTATCCCCGGGCTGTTCTTTGGGAGGGGGTTTTATGAGCTTGTTCTGGATTTTACGGTTTGTTCCTCGAGCTGGTGTCTTATGGCCTAGTTTCTGGGACTTATGGTCTGTTCCTGGGAGCTGGTGCCTTACGGCCGTTTTTTGAAATCAGGCCTGGTCCCTAAATGGAGACAAATGGAGTTTATGTTGTCCTTTCACTACCTGAAGGCTAGTACTTAGCTCTGGGTGCAGGGGAGGGGGAGGTGGTCAGAGATTCCCAGCCTGCCTTCTCTGGTTCCTGTATTGCATGCTTTAAGGAAGATGCCTTCCAAAGTCTGAGGGTTAGAGACGAGATCTCAGAAAGGTTAGAGGGAACACTGCATTTTATGAGTTTTATGAGGCGGATCTGAGACTCATGTTTTCCCAGCTAAGAAGTGAAAGAGGTCCTCGTGGGATAGAACAGCATTGTTCAAGGCCCTGGGGCAGGGCTGCCTGGTGTCTGGAGCAGCTCTCCCTGGTCTCTTGGCCTCTGCCGTGCTACTATTGGTAGAATGATGGGCACAAGTTGTTATGAGGCATTATGTGAGTTTCCTAGATTGGCCATGACAAAGTCCTTCAAACTGAATGGCTTGGAACTGACTGCCATCGTTCTAGAGCACAAACTCTAAAGTCAAGGCGTTCGCCCCTTTGACGGCCAGCAGAAGAGAATATTTCCTACTTCCCGCTCCTGCTGGCTTCCCCAGAAATGCCTGCTGCCCCTTGGCTTGTGGATTCATCAATCTAGTCTCTGCCTGTCTCTACGTGGCCTCCTCCCTCCCAAGATTCAACACCCTCGTGTTTCTTCTCCTTTTTGTCAGACTTTCAGTGTGACAAATCCCGGAGGATTTGGGAGGAAAGATCTGCCTTGGCTCAACACATCCTCATTTACATTCCATGGTTACCTGGCTCCCCTGGAATGGGCACAAGGCTGAACACCATGGTGACATCCCATGATCAATCTGAGCTGCTGCCCTCATGGTGATCAAGAAGCAAGGTAGAGATGAGAAAGAAGGAGTCAGGGACAAGGCCTGTCTTTCAAAAGCCCTGTGACTCACTCCCTTCAACAAAGACACAACTTCCACAGTTCCACTGCATCCTGGTAGCCTGGTTAAATTCTGAATCTATCAATGGACTAACTCACTCTTGGAGAAGATTCCTCATGAACCAATCTCTTCCCCAAACTCCATCCCTGGATGTGCCTGCATCAGGAACCAAGCAAGCCCTTGAAGATGAGCCCTTAGGTGTGGCATTTCTTCTGCAAACGATAATACCATAAAACCATTTAATATGCACTAGGGATTGGACCTAAGGCCTTGCACATCCCAGGCAGTGCTCTACCACTGAACTATATCCCTAGCCCACTTATTCCTGTATTCATCCATTGAGACAGGGTCTGGCTGAGTTGCCCAGGCAAGCTTTGAACTTTTTGTCCTCTTGTCTCAGCCTCCTGATTGATGGGCATCATAGGCTGTTGGAGTTTAAAAGACAAGTGGCTCCCACAGGCTTGTGTATGTGACCACTTGGCCCCCGGTTAGTGGCATTATTTGGGGAGATTTTGGAACCTTTAGGGGGTGGAGCCTTGTGGGAGGAAGTTCATCATTGGGGACAGGCCTGAAGGATTTATAGCTTCTCCCTACTTCCTTCTCTCTCTCTCTCTCTCTCTCTCTCTCTCTCTCTCTCTCTCTCTCTCTCTCTCTCTCTGTGTGTGTGTGTGTGTGTCTGTGTGTGTCTGTGTGTGTGTGTGTGTGTGTGTGTGTCTGTGTCTCTCTGTCTCTGTCTGTATGTGTGTGTGTCTGTGTCTGTGTCTCTCTGTCTCTGTCTCTGTCTCTCTCACTTTCTCTTCCCCTGTGTGTGTATCTCTCTGTCTGTTTCTGTCTGTCTGTCTGTCTCTCTCTCTCTCTCTCCCTATGTGTGTGTATCTCTCTGTCTGTCTCTTTCTGTCTGTCTGTCTGTCTGTCTCTGTCTCTCTCCCTCTCTTTCTCTCTCTCCCTATGTGTGTGTGTATCTCTGTCTGTCTGTCTCTCTCTGTCTCTGTCTCTCTGTATCTCTCTGTCTCTGTGTGTGTATCTCTCTCTCTCTCTCTCTCTCTCTCTGTCTGTCTTCCCTCCCACCCCACCCCCTGTACCCCTACCTTGCTTTTCCTGCCATGACAGACTTTTCCCCTCTGGAACCAGAAGCTAAAATAAACGCCTAAGTTGAGTTTAGTCATGGTATTTCATCACAGCAACTGAAAACTAATTAATACGCAAGCCTGAGTCATCAGGCCTGTACCACAACGTCTTTTAGCGACACCCGTCCCACAGAGCTAGCTTTACTCCAGTGTGTGGCTTCGTTGTCAATGGTCCCACCAGCAAAGACTGGGTTTCCAAGTAAATTCACATTCTGAAGTTCTTGGAAGGGGTTATTCAGGGCAGAGAGGAGTATCCCTTTCCAACCCAGGACAGCATCAAATAGTCTTGTCCTGGAAACAACTTTATCCCTGCCCGAGGCTTAGGATCCTCTGAGCACCACGGTGCCGCCAGGCTTGGTCATTCATTCACAAGGTTCCTCTAGAATGCCATGTAGGCCTGTGGAGCCAGCGCCGTCAGCCTAACCCGCTGGCACTCTCACTATTCAATCTGTGTCATCTTTTGGCCGGCTGTACAATGGGCCCGGCCGGAGGGAACCTGCTGGGTGACGAGCTGAGGCTCACACTCCTCCTTCCCCAACTGGAGCCCTGCCACCCCACTTACAATTCCCCGGGGCTGTGTTGAGGCTAGGTTACGCTGGCTGCCCTCGTGGCCAGGCCCCCCTAATCAGATTAGATGTGTATTCAAACAAATTGATGATCCGTTCCATTAGATGCTTATGAACACGCTTTTCTGAGCGAGAAATTCATCCGGCTGCAGCTGTGGAGGCTGCGGGCGGAATTGATTGTTGCACCCTCCCAGGCTCCCAGCGTCAGAAGGTGCTGGCTCCTGAAGGTCACTGGCAAGGATTAGATTAAGGAGGGCAAAAGCCTTCTTTCCTGGCTAATGAAGTACTTGGCATGCAGGCGGCAACAGGCCAAGTGGGACCAGGCATCTGCCAGGAGGCAAGGGAGGGGCATTGATTAGCATCTCATTTATGGGAGTGCATCAAGAGGGTGGGGGGACCTAGGGTGTTCAAGGCCCTGGCTCGGGTGGGATAGGAGCAGGCAGGTAGGTGTACCAGATGTGGAAGTGGAAGAGAGACAAACAGCTGGGAGTCTGGGTCCCAAGCAGAGAATACCTGCTGAGCATCCTAGGCTCTGTGTACCCCAAAACGCTCTGCTGGCAGAGCCCTGGCAGCCTCCTCTTGGGCTATGATATTCCTGGTCCTGGGTTCAGATAGAGCCTAGACTTGGTACTAGCCCTCCCCACTCCACATGTAAATATCTGAGCTTCCATTCACAACAGACCTGTAGAGCTACAGGCACTGTGGGAAGGCCCCATACAGACTTATGCAAACCTAGCCTGCCTCTATGACAGACCTGAGCTAACATAAAACTGTAGAGTCTGGGAGGAGGAGAGGCTTAAGGGACCCTGCGCCTTTGCTCTGTTTCTGACCTGGAACTCTCCCCCAGAACTCACCAGCCCTGCCTCAAGTGTACAGACTTCAAGCCCAGCAGCCCTCCGGAGGCCATTGGAGGTCAGTCCAGGAAAGACGTGACTGACGGAGAGATTCAGAAGAGAAAAGTGTGTCTCAGAGCCACAGCTTCCTATCCATTCCTAGGCACTACAGGCTGGCTAGCCTGAGCTCCTATTAGGAGGCCGGAAGGGAGAAGGAGCTGAGGGCATTCAGGTCTGAAAGGGAATTTGTCTCTGTTCAGTGGCTTTTGAAACTTGCTCTAAAGGGCAGAGGGGTGTCCTTGGCCAATTAGGAGCCTGGCAGAGGCCTTCACCCCTGTTTCCCCTCTGCCAGTATTCCCAGCGGGAATGGCTCCAGGGGAGCTGTGTGGTTCCCAGGCCAAGCTAGGAAGTAGACAGCCCTGAAAGATGAGGCAGAGGGAGCCTGGCCAATCAGGTGAAAGATGATATTATGTTGCAGAGCGGGGATAAAGGAAGGAGGCAGTTTAAATTGAGATTAGCTTCTGTATGGAGCTATTTAGCTTTCAGCCTAGCATCTAAGGGTGACAATGAGGGTATTTAGTGACAATGTCAAAAGGAAATGGCAGTCGGGGCCTCCTGACCTGTTAAGGGAAATGAGAAGGAAGTTAGCATTAAGACCTCTTGCCAGAATTCTGCAGGCAGGGGGTCATTCACAGAGCTCAAGAACAGGGATGCCTCCAGCTGTGTGACACCCTGGAATCACACACAGAGGGCCTTCTTCTGTCCCCAGTCCTTCCCCTGTCCTCAGTGTGGCTCACCCACAACCGCTCTCACTGCACCTATACACCCATGGATGCCTGTGGATGCGTGCATCTGGTCACAGGTAAACACCATGTGCCAGGATCTACAGCATAGAAATGATAGAGTGGGGGTCGGGTGGGGGGGGGGGGAGAGTGAAGGAATAGCACATGTGTGCACACACATGTACGTGCACAGGCACACGAGATACACACCCACTAATCAGTTTTCCCAAATGCTTCACTCCCTAGAAAAAGCCTATAGTTATACAGCAAGTACATTTTTATACACAAGGGGCTTGGAAGTTGGAGCCCAATTAGTTGGTTGCTTGTCTGCTAGGCACAAAGCCCTTGGTCCCTGGTACCAAATCAACCTGGCATGGCACGATGGCACTGTGGAGGTGGAGGCAGAGAGATCAGAAGTTCACCCAGGGCAACAGAATGAATTTGAGGCCAGCTTGAGCTACATGAAACCCTGACTGCAAGTAAATAAGATTCTGACAACTTCTATACAAGCGATAGCAGATTCTGTAAGCGACACTTGTTACTCAATAGGGGCTTTCAAAGGTTGGTCTGGGGTTACCTTTTATGGAGAAGCCTCGTGCTGGAGTTACGCTCATTCTTGTACCGAGGTGCCCTCTGCATCAACAACGCAGGCGTTTCAAACTCTGTGTCCCAGCTCTGAGACACGGCCCTCTCACATATGCGTAAGTGGCGGGGACAGAGGTGCTGCCTTTGGAAAGCTGGAGGGATGGGAGGGCTGTGACTCCAGAGATGGCATACCAGGCCCCAGCCCCACGAGGGGTGTGCCTCTCTGGGCACCTGTTCCCTGCACACCAGCCCACTGGACCCTCACTCTCACACTTTGGCCAGTGAGGAAAAGAGGTTACTGCTGTGACTCAGTTAATGTGGCTCATGAGCTCAAACATCCCCACACTTTTTCCATCTCCCCTCTGGACCATTCACACCCTCTCCCCGGTTCTCCTGCTCGTGCAATCTTACAGATTCTCAAAAACAAGTTTTTCGAGGCAGGGTCTCACTATGTAGCCTTGGATGGATTGAACTCAGTCCGTAGACCAGGCTGGCCTTGAACTTCTGGAGATCCATCTATCTGCCTCTGCTTCCCAAGTGCTGGGAAGAAAGGTGTTGTGATACTGTACCTGGCGGCTGGGAGCATTTTTTCCTCAGGACACTTAGATCTTTTCTGCGTTAAGTGTCGAGAATATCTTCCCCCGGTCTGTCGTGTGCTGCAGCTTTTGGTGTGTGGGTTTTCTCTTCCCTCTAAAGAATTTTTCATGGAGTTGAAGGCATCGTCTGTCTCCTGACCGTCTGGAGCTCTCGTGGTACTTAGAAAGTACTTGGCAGGAACTTAAATCCACCAGCATTGTGTATTTTTAAATTTTTGTGATTTCATCCATTCCCCCACCCCACCCCCTGCCTAGTTCTTTTAGAATTTCATTTTCATGTTTAAAACATCAATCTCTCCAGCATTTATTTTGAGGTAAAGTGTGAGGAAGGATATTCAATTTTATATTTTATTCCCACATGGCTCTCTGGCTGTTCCAAAGCCGTATGCTAAATAATTGCTCCTCCCCACCCCTCACCTCTGCCTTGATTTGGAATTCAGCACTCCTCATACGTTGAAAGTCCTTATTATGTATTTGGGTTTATTTCTAGAATCTGAGACCACCCTTTCATCAAACTTAGCATAAAGACCACACTGTTTGAGTGGGTGCAGTTCTGCTTACACTTTAATAGCTAGGGTAGTCTTTCTCCCATTGTCCAGACTTTTGTGTTTTGGCTTGGTTTTAGATTTTTAAAAAAATATGTTATTTTTTAAGTGGTGTGTGTGTGTGTGTGTGTGTGTGTGTGTGTGAACTCAGGTACCCCAAGGACCAGAAGCATCAGGTCCTGTGTTAGTTAGGGTTTTACTGCTGTGAACAGATACCATAACCAAGGCAACTCTTATAAGGACAACATTTAATTGGGGCCGAGTTACAGGTTCAGAGGTTCGGTCCCTTATCATCAAGGCAGGAACATGGCAGCATCCAGGCAGGCATGGTACAGGAGGGGCTGAGAGTTCTACATCTTCATCAGAAGGCTGATAGCAAAGTACTAACCTCCAGGCAGCTAGGAGTAGGATCTTAAAGCCCACACCCACAGTGACACACCTACTCCAACAAGGCCACACCTCCAAATAGTGCCATCCCCTGGGCCAAGCATATACAGATCATCACAGGTCCCCTGGAGCCGGAGTTAGAGACAGTTATGAACTGGCTAACATGAATGCCAAGAACCAGACTTGGGTCCTCTGCAAAGTCAGCACGTGCTCTTTCGTAACTGTTGAGCCCTGTCTCTAGGACCAGTTGTTAGTTTTTGTGGCTGTTTTTATATACACTTTAGAATCGGTCTGTCTCGTTTTGTAAAAAGGGAGCCGACGGATGGCCAAGTGAAATCAGTGAGTAAAAGTTCTTGTCTCGAGAGGCTGATGGGAGATGTTTGATCCCTGAGCCCACGGCGGAAGAAGAGAACTGACTTTCTCTCATCTCCACGGCGCGATGCTTGTGACACAGGAGCACCCGCCCACATACGCATATGATCATCTTCGTAATCGTCAATTTAAATATTTTAATAAAAACTGGAGAGGGTTCAAAGTGAGGAAAGATTTGGAAGAGTGACATGCTCATACTGTTGATTCTATTTACCCAGAACTCTCTGGGCACGGTTACCCTTCTCACTGACTCGAGGGGCTGTGGTGGACATACAGTCCCACAGGCTGAGTATCGCCTCATCTGAAAGCAAAACCAGAGAAGACCTACCAGCCTCAGCTAACAGAGTGTGTGCGTCTCTCTCCAACACGATGTGCCCATCCATATACAGAAGCAATGGTTGTCCCTTCCTAAGCGTGTGCTTATCTGTTTATTTAATTAGCATCCTGCACTCATTTATTTACTCTTCACGGTAAACATGCCCCCAGCTTACAGCTAAAGAAAGTGGTGTGTAGAAGATAAACAATCTCCACAGTCTATGGTCTCTACGTTCCTGGGAACTCACAGCACAGACCTGAGATAGTTGTCCATGTACAGATACACATGGAGGAGACAGATGTGCCCAGACATGTCAGATACACACAAAGACATACACATACTGGTTTACACACATGTACATACATCTGCACACACAAACACAACTAACCCCCCACAGCCATCAGTCCTCCGGTGGAACGCATCCCAGCTCCCAGCCAGCTCCTACTTTCTGGTGCACTTCCCAGTGTTTCCTTTGGGTGGGGTTTCCCTCCCAGGATCCCCATATCCAGAGGACAAGGAACACTAGAGCTAGAGCAAGGGTGGCCTCAGAGCAGTGGCCTGGGCCTCAGTCCCTCTGTGTCACCTCAGAAGGATAACATGAGAGGACGGATGGGGAGGACCAAGACCTGGCCTGGTACCCAGCAGGTGTGCAAGCACAGTATCTTTTCCCCTTCATCCCCCAAGGCCATTATCTCCAGCAGACACTGAAATCAAACCACCTGAGCGCAAGGCATTGGCCCAGGTTGTTCATTCCTGGGGTCTGGGCAGTGAGCTGGTAAATTCAGTCCTGGAGCAAGTGGCTCGTGAGGGAGCCCACAGATGCTAGATGTCTAGGTGCAGAGAGCATGCGTGCTCAAATGTGTGTACAAACACACTCTCCTCCTCCTCCTCCTCTTCCTCCTCCTCCCCCCTCCTCCTCCTCCCCCTCCTCCTCCTCCTCCTCCTCCTCCTCCTCCTCCTCTTAATGCTGGCTCTGAGTCAGCCCACATCCAAGGAAGGGATTTAATCACTCGGGGCCGGGAATGTTATTGTTTTAAAACAAACGAGCAATGACAGCCTCAAACAGGGTTTTCAAAAACTCGATTCAAAGGGCTCTTGAAAGCTTCAGGAGAATATGAATGTGGCTTTGAAGTGAGAGTGTGCTCAGTCGTTAAGCCGAGAGCAGCGCTGGCTGCCTCCCGAGGTGGCAGGTAACTCTCCCTGGCCAGCAGGTACCTGCTAGCCCCTCTTGACCCAGACAGCCATGGCCCAGAACCCCAGAGACACATTCAGTCACCTTCAGAAGGACTCTGCTTTGGTGATCCAAAAGAGGCACTCTTTCACCTGCTCCGTCTGGTTTTGATGTGAGGTCTCATGTAGCTCAGGCTGGCCTCACTCAGTAGCTATTTTGTAGTTAAGGGGGACCTTGAACTGCTGATCCTCCTGCCTCTACCCCTTGAGTGCGGGGAGGACGGGTGCCTATCTTCGTGCCTGGTTTGTACAGTGCTGGAGATCAAACCCAGAGCCTCTTGCATCCCAGGCAGGCATGGTCCCAGTTGACCTGCATTCCCAGCCCCATCAACTGCTCCATAGGCAGGGCATTCACAGGAGGGCTGTAAAGAGGGCTAAGGGGGTGAGCACAAAAAGACCCTTGGCAGTGCTTGCTCTTCAAACTACCCTCAGTCTTGTTCTCTGGGGCAGAAACTCAAGGAAGACCCCCAAAATCAACTGCAATTTACACATTCATAACACTGGGTATATAAGCTATAAGGTTTAGGGGTGCTACATGACTAGTCCCCCAAGAGCCTATTATAACATTTACCGAGGTATCAATCAGTCCTTGAGCCCAGGTGAGACCTGAAAGCAAAAGGTGAACCTGGCGGTGACTGGTTATGTCTGAGGCTGCGAGAACCTGAAAGGGGATCTAGAATCAGATCTAGTGTGCAAAGGGGCTCAGAGCATCCTTTCCCAGCCCCTGACGGTATGCCCTTGATCTTCCTTTCCTTTGATCTCTTCCTTGGTCCCAAAGCAGGCTCCCAGGTGCTTTTCTAGTTCTAGGCTCTGGGTGGTGGGGTTGGAGCATGACCCAGGCCATCTCTGAGGATGTCCGCGCCCATCCCTGCCACAGACACTCTCATAGAAATGGATGATCCCGTGCAGAGCGCCTGTCCTCGGAAGAAGGCTTGGGCCAGCACTGTGACAGTCATTATTTCATTCCGCCTGTGCCTGCTGTTTCTCTTCTGTGTCCACGGATGGAGAAACTGAGACTCTAAAGAGCCAGCACTTGTCCTCACCACACAGCTGGCCAATCGTGGGGTGAATACAAGATGGTGGTCTGTAGATGCTACTAGAGCCTCTGCCACTGGCCTGGAGGTCAGGACACCCACGCTACCCTCCTGGCAACTGCCTATGTGACTCTAAGCCCTTGAGACCTACAGGGAGCTTATAGATGTAGCTGGGAAGATGGGATCTGACCCTGTGTCTGTGCCTCAGTGGTGTGTAGGAAGGTCCTGAGTAAGCCTTTGGGGTCTCTCTAGAGTAACTGTAGAAGGTCGCTCTCTGTAGCATGCTTCCTCCAGCTGTTGACACCTGGCCCAGAGCACAAACTCGGAGAGTCTGGTTCTCGTCTTCTGCTCACCCACTCCTCTAAGCCCTGGTCCGGGTATCTCTCTAGGGAAGTAGCCCTGCTTCCCTGAAAGAGGTAGCCGCTTCTACAGCTTGGCTACTTCCTCTCTGCTGTGTGATTTCCAACAAGTTCTGAAGATCAGACCTCACTGTGCCCTTTCTAAAACATATGCCCCATTCCCTGGAGTCATTAGGCCACTATGAGGATCAAATGAGCATATGTGGAAACTTCTAAAATAGTAGAACCTGTGAGGACTAGCAATCTACTGATCTTTCCAGATGTCAACATCTGCCCTCAGCCTTGCCCTACCCCAAAGGCTGGTTATGCAAAGGCAGGCAGGGAGCTCTTCTCCCCCCTCCTCCACCTCCCCATCCTTCCTCCAATACCCTGGCCCAATCCCATGCCTCACTTCTGTCTTCTTCCTCAGTGGCCAGAGGGCAAAGGCCCCTCTCCATCCCGAGCCATTGCCCAAGCCCGTTACTCCTTTTGAAGGAACTTTGAGCTTTCATGTTTTGTGTGGCTACCGCCAGGCCAGACAGATACAATGACTCTGCAGGGGAGTGCAGCAGCTACTCCGGCTCACAGCCTGGGCAGGCAGAATGGGGAGGTTGAGGGAGCTGGCTGGCTGGGGGCAGCAGCCTGGTGATGGAGGGGATCACTACATAGACTGCCTTCGATGTATTTTCTAGCTGGGGGTGGGGGAGCCCTCTGTCCGTTGAAGCTTTATGTCACCCCAACTCCCTGTTTTTCTTTTTCCTTTTTCCCTTTTGTGCATATGCGTGTGTTGTGTGTGCACACATATGTATGTATACAGGTACACTCACCCGTGGATAAACATGGCGGCTAAAGCAAGCCATTGAGAAGCCAGCTGTCACTCCATGCCTTATCCTCTTCAAAGGTAGCCTCTCATTAACCCAGAGCTAGGCTGGTATCCATCAAGCCTGGGGTCTCCTCCTGTCTCTGCCCCCCAACAGTGCTGGGGTGCATGGCAAAGCGTGGATTTTTATGTAGGTGCTGGAGATTCGAACTCGGGTCCTCATACCCACATAACAGCCATCTCCCCAATACCACAGACTCTGTGTTTTCCTGGTGAAGTTTACATTCCCTTTGGCTAAGGCCCAGTGGGTCCTCTTCCTTCTTCCCTGGAGGTTTTAAAATCCAGAAGCTAAGAATGAGAACCAGACAAGACTCCCCAACAGAAAGAAATGGAGGTGATGCGGAGGGGAGGGGGTGTGGAGCAAAGGCAGGGGCTGGCTAGTGAGGAGGAGAGGAAGCAGGCGAGGCTTTGCTTCGTAGGTGAGGAAGATCCATGCTGAACATCACGCCCTGGCTTCGAACCAGCTCCTTCTCGCTGTATGGCCGTGGGCAACTTACCCAGCTGCCCCTGCTCTATCTGCCTCAGGTGCTCCGTGGACCAACACATGGGGCTGAGCAAGTGCTAACCCAAGACTGTACCTGTTTCCCCCCAGATGATGTACCGCCATACTTCAAGACGGAGCCAGTGCGCACACAAGTGCATCTGGAAGGGAACCGCCTGGTGCTCACCTGCATGGCTGAAGGCAGCTGGCCGCTGGAGTTCAAGTGGCTACACAACAATCGGGAGCTGACCCGGTTCTCGCTGGAGTACAGGCAAGTCGCCCCCTCCCATTTGCCAGGAGCCAGCCACCTCCCTATCCAGAGAAAGGAGGGTAGGAGACCTGGGTACATACATGCACCACAGGCTCCCATGTAACACTCCTGAGAGGCTGGGACCTCCCTGCTCTGAAAGTGATGCCCCTAACCCTGTGATGCCCAAATGGGATGGCTGAGGGGCAGGCCTGGGTGCTACCCTCAGGATATCAGATGGGACAGAGATGAGGCTGGGGATGTAACCAGTCTGTCCTCACCTACCTGCCAGAAAGAACCCCTCCATCTCTAGAAAGTTCTATTGAAGGAGAGGCTTGGATTTAATGGAAAAGGGCATGCAGCAATTAGTGGGGCAGTAGCACGGGAGACAGCTCTTCAGGGGATAGTGCAGATGGGACATGAAGGGGGCGGGTCCTGAGTATTGAATTTGGTGAATCCTCCTTCCCCTCTCTCTGGCTGAATAGGGTCAAGATGGGGGTGGGGTGAGACGAGAGCTTGACACAGGTGGGTTTGTCACGTGTCTGAGGGAGCCCTCCCCCCAGGGGAGCCTGGCCTCCCCCTTACACCCTGGCCCTGCCAAGCAGGAATCTGGTGCTCCCTCCTCCTGCTCTTATCCTCCCATCTCTGCCTTTCTTATTGGCTCCGAGCCCCTTGCCTGTGATTAATCCCCAAACCTGATATGCATAATCGGTTTTGTTGGGGAAACAAGATTGTCCTGCCCTGGGGATGCTGATACAAATCTGTCACCAGGGATGGGAATGCAGATGAGAAGAGGGGATTCAGTGCTGGAGCATCTGTCCATCCTCTCTGGATCTCCATCCTTTCCATTATAAAGCAAGGAGGCCAGCGGTTGGGGCGACCTCCTCTCTCAGTCTGTGACCTTCCGGTGGCTCAGCTGGTGCAGGGTGACCACATTAGCCCACAAAGAAGGAGAAGAGGCCAGGGCAGGAGGGCCAGCAACCCATCTGTGGAAGGGGGGGGGGGTTGCGTGGAGAGCACTGAACCAAAAAGCAAGAGATCTTCATCCATAACCCCCTACAAGGTAACCAGGAGGACCCTCTAAGCATCCTACGTGGTGGCTTTGATTTGAGGACCTGGAGCCATGTCTGACTACCACTGACATCACTGGGGACAGCTGACAGTGTGTGAAGATCCCTACATCCACTTGGGATGACTAAATGGGGTACCAAGAGCTTTTTGGGTAGGGTTTAGGAGCAGCCTCTTGCTTGCCCATGGCTAGGGAGCTGGATTAGGAGCTCATAGGAAGAGAGGCTTTGCTCGCTGGTGAATCAGAGCCCCTTTGTGGTTCCCTGTAGTGCCAGGGCACAGGTGGGTACCACTCAGCAGCAAAGCCCAGCTCAGATCAAGGATCAGATGTGTGTGTATGTGTGTGTGTGTGTGTGTGTGTGTGTGTGTGTGTGTGTAGTATAGATTTGTGTGCACATGCCTATATGTATACAGGCATACATGCAAGTATGCATGCACATATGTTCTTTCAAGTCTGGAGGCTAGAAGATGACCTCACTTGTTGTTCTCCCTTGGGCGCCATCTGCCTTGGTTTTTGAGACAGGTGTCTCACAGGTCTAGAGCTTACCAATTCAGTGAGGCTGTGAGGCAAGTGAATCTGAGGGACCTGCCTATCTCTATTTCCCCAGCACTAGAATTACAAATACGTTCTCCCAGGCCAGATTTAGAGAAGAAGAAAAAAAAAAAAAAACCAGAAGTTCTGAGGGTCAAAGTCAGGCCCTCATGTTGGCACAGTATGTGCTTTGCCAAAGAAGCCATCTATCAACCCCCCCCCCCCCGCCAACACCATGCACCTTCCAGGATCGGCTCTGATCACCAGTGGCATGGATTACCTTTGGCAATGGTTCTTGGCCACAGCATCCATTAGGGAGCAGTCCAGATCTAACTTCTGCAGATGGTAGCTAAGCCCAATGATTGCACAGGTCTACAATCCCAGCCCACAAGAGCCTAAGGGCAGGAGAATATTGAATTCAGGGCTGCCCTGAGCTACCTATCCAGTTCTAGGCCAGCCTGGGCTAAAATGGATGAGATGAAACCCTGTCTCAAACAAAACCAACCCCCAAAACACCATCAGTGACAGTTATGACAATGACAGCCATCATCGGTGAAGAAAGAACTCACATAGGGTTGGCATAGTGATGTGTGCTTTGGAGTAATGTCACTGGATCCTGCCAACAAGCCTAGAAATTCCACAGATGAGCAAACTGGAGCTTAGAGGACCCACCCAAGGTCAGCTGTGTAAGCTGAACTCCAAAGAGGAGCCGTGGAGGTTAGAGAACGGTTCCATGGCTAAAGGCACCTAACAAACCCGACCGCCACAGTTGGGTTTCCCAGAACTCAAGTAAAAAGCCAGATGTGGCAGTGAACATCTGTAATCCCAGCTCTCTGCTGTGAAGTAGGAGTTGAAGACAGACTTGGGAGCCTGCATGCCTGGGGTACACCAGGCCAGGTTTCGATGAAGTGTTAGAAACAGTAAGAGAGACCCCGCTTCAAAGCAAGGTGGAAGGGGAGAGCCAGCTCCCAAAAGTTGCCCTCTGATATGCTGTGACATGCGCACATGCACACACAGCACACACAGCACACACACACACACACACATTTTCTTTTCAAAAAGATTAGCGGTGAGACTCCAGATCTGAAAGTCTTTCCCATCCACCACCCTGCCTCTCAAGGAGAAAAGATCGCTGCAATTGTTCCCTTAATGTGTATCCTTAGCAATGTTTCTGCTAACTGCGCTCCGCAAATTCTAGAAAACAAAGCAGTGGAGAGAATGCAAATATCCCCGTTTATGGCTGTGTTGGGGGGAAGCCATCCAGGGAAATAAATGAGCTTCCACTTGGGAGGCGCATCCCTTCGCTTTGGCGCAGCAGGGACATCGGCTCGCATGGTATGGTGGCAACGAGATACTCGAATGTGAAGCCGGTCAGATGGCCTGTTCATCAGACACTAGCTGTGACTGTGAGTTAGGGCTATGCTCCTCAGGGTGACCTTAGAACTCTTTGTGGTTGGCTTCCAGTGGCATCTCCTGACTTCATGCTGGCTATGACATGCTAGGGTAGACACTGTCAGCAAGCCAGACAGTTTATGGGTTTCCAGACGCTTCCCACATGTCCTTTTCCTCTTTCTTTGTCCAAACTCTCCCAGCCCTTCCTGGGCCCCATCCAAGTGACTTTCAGAAAACCATATGTATGTATGTATATATGTATGTATGTATGCATATATATATATATATGTATGTATATATATATGTATATATATATATATATATATAGAGAGAGAGAGAGAGAGAGAGAGAGAGGAGAGATGTCTCATATATATATATATATATCCTCTCTTCCTTCCTCTATGTCTCTCTGTATCTCTCTCTCTGTATCTCTGTTTCTCTATTTCACTCTCTCTCTTCATCTCTCTTTCTCTCCTCCCCCTTTACCTTTTATGACTAATTATATCCCATGATACCTTGCCTTGTAAACATTTATATAGGACACTGTGAACAGACCACAGGACTGAGGTAAGAGTGACCGCAACCTTGTTAAGTCCAGGGACCTTGGGTCTTAGACCCTAGAACCTGACGTATCCCGGTCCTCTCCCCTAGAGACCATTTATTTTGCTGTGCCTACCTCAGCTTCTGCTTCATTCCCACATAGCGAGTGACCCTGAGACATCCAGGTGTGGCGTGTTATAACTGCCTGACTCTGAGGAATTTCCCTAGAAGCTTGAGAACGTTGCAGAAAAGGATCTGATTGGACAGACTTAGATTATCTCCAACCTATTACAATGGGCCATCGCGTGCCGCCCTACAACCATCCGGTCCTGGGTCATGTGCCCTATAGTGAGTCATCTCCCCACACACACCCACACACTCCAGCCACAAGGTAGTCAAAGAGGACAAAGACCATTAGCAAACATGGGGGGGAAAGGATGTCAGGCACATAGAAGTCACTTATTCCCACCGCATTACACCCCTTGCCCAGTGGAAGGCTGGGCTGCTGCAGGTACTTTTCCTGAGTTTTATGTTTTCCCTTCTGAAAACTGTCAAGTCTTAGGAGGATGGTAGCTGTCGTGCTATGAACACCTGCACATATCTTAACATTTACCCATCTCTCACATGGGACTCTCTCTCTCTCTCTCTCTCTCTCTCTCTCTCTACACACACACACACACACACACACACACACACACACACACACACACACTGCTTTTGCTCAGCCACCTAAGGATTGTGGGCATCCCATAGCTTCACTATTGGGTAACACTCCTTCAAGACAAACTCTTCTTCTACAGCATTGTAACATGGTAGAGAAAGGACATGGATATGATTCTGCCACGGTTGGTATAGCCCACATCTAGATTTCTCCATTTGCTTCATTCAGCAGCCCCCCCCTCCTTCACAGCCATCCAGTTTCCATTCGGTGCAGGACACAGTCAAGGGCCACGCCTTGCATCTCTCTATTCTGACTCTTTTTGTTCCTGACTTAACTAACACAGATATACATGAGATGCTGGCCACTTTTACCGAATTTCCACCCAGTGTGCATTCTTCCAGTTTGATTGTCCTGTACACATTCTCGTTTGGGCAATGGGACATAGACCTACCTGCTCCAGAGGCTTCATACTGGAGGCACCGACCCGTCACAGGTGACACTCTTCTCATTTACATGTGTCCATGTGTGTACATGTATGAACATGTACATGTTCGTAAAGTAGCTAGATGTAAAGAATTCTAGATGTCATTCCTCAGGTGCCACCCATCTTATTTTGGAGGCAGGGCCGCTCATTGGTCTAGAGATCACCTAATTAGACCAGCAAGTCCCGACAGTCTTGCACTTTATAGATGGATCCATCACCCCAGCCATGACGGTTGGTTTGATCTCTGGTTAACATGGCTTCCCCCAGACCTCTTTCCTTATCAAGGAGTCCGGGATCCTCTTCTCCTGGGTCAGCCATGAGAGTGTGGAGGACATACACCCCCACCCCCATCCCCACCCCACCCCCACCCCACAGCAGTGCAGAAGCCGCTGATCTGCCTTTACTTGAGTCAGTCCTCGCTGTGCTGTGGCCTCAGGGAGATCTTTCCTTCCCTCCCCCCCGCCCCCGTTCCTGTCACGTTCACTGCCATTCTTTGTTCAATATAACAAAGTTCTCCTCTTGCCCCCTTTTAAATAATTTAGCACCAGTATAAATTTCGTTTCATTCAAGTATATATTAGCACAAAACATGGAACTCTATTTAGTGAATGTATATATCCATTCAAATATTTGTGCTTTGTCCTCAGTGTTTCCATCTGTCTGTCATGGTTTATGATAGCCAGTCCTCTTGAGGGCCTGGACTCGGCCCATGTAGCCCCTTCAAACAGGGTCATGAATCCTTCCAGTACAGCCTCATTCAATGTTAAACATTTTGGGGGGGTTGGCTAAACAACAACAACAAGGTCCCAATGCCTGCCGAGAAGCATCCAGTCAGCCCCCCCACAAAGTCTCCACCACTTCTTTTTAACCTTCTTACCTCAGCACTCACCAGGGCAGTCCTATGCATCTAAGTACAGTCATGCATTCCTTAATATCCAGGATGTGTTCTGAGAAAGGCACTCTCACCAATCCTATCATTAAGATCATGTGAACAGGTGAACTTACAGAAGTATCAGTAGCAAAGTCAGTCAGTTGACGTGGCCTTGTGACTCAATTGAGAGACATGACAACCGTTAGATGGATAGGGCCACTGTTGGCATAATAAGGCATGCCAATTTACAATAGCTTGGCTTTTATTAGCAGACGGAGTACAGGTGAAAACAATTGTTAAGTCTATAACCCAGCCCTGTAGTCCTTACCACCAGGCATGACCTAGTCAGAATTACAAGGACAAGACTTTTACGTAGCCCATGGTGGTGTGGGCTTGAGACACACGTCAGCACGGGCACACACATGAGACACCCCACGCTGGGATGCTGGGATAGCCACCGTGTCCCTGTATCACCAGATCTTTTCAGCTCTGTTATATCTTACAGGACAGCTGGCATAGCTGTGCTCCATTGCTGACTTCATTGTTGCTGTTCTATGGCTAGTCTGGTCATACTGGTGAGCAGGTCCCTGCCGATCTCTAGAGACAGAAACTTTTAAGTTGTCAACAACGGGCTAATTCCCTACTGATTCTATAACCTTGGGCAGCACTACCCTCTCTGACGCCATTGTCTTCTCAGAGCAGTGCACAGTGGTGGTCACCTTCGTGGGGTCCATAAGATTCTACAAGTCAAACCCCATCCCCATTGTAACAGACATGTAATAAATGGAACCGTAAGGATTATATAAGCTGTCTCTCTCCATACTGAATCAGGGACATATCTGAAAATCGAAATGACAAAATTCAGGGTTCAGGTGGATATACCTCCTCTTCCAACACCTGGTGTTCTGCACACCTCTTCCAACCTCGCTGCCATGGCCCACGGGCCTTTTGAAAAGAACCCCACAGTGGCAAGAGCTGGGGTGACTCCTTGTTGGTGACAGGCCTTTGTTCATTTTGAACCAACACTTGAGTTCTGGTCCAAGAAATAGCATTCAGATTGAAGGGTGGCCCAAATTGAATCTGAGAATGAGGTCACATTTCTCACAGGTGTGGAGAGATGCCAGGAAGACCCTCCCAAAGATTACTGCCCTACTACCCACCCCCCATCCCTCCGCTCTAACAGATACCCAGGTTTGCAACGTGATGGCTTGGTGGTGACATGCTGTGAGACTAGGAAGAGACAAGATACTCTTCTAGATCAAAATGGTCTGGTGTGTCTGGGCATCTGCACTGGGGAGGTGGGGGGCTCTCTTCGGGGCATGGGCATAGGTCTCAGTTACAGGCCTGTCTGCAGGGATTGAGGCACTTTGCAAGCTATGTACAATGAGGACAAGGCCATAAGGCAGACCATTCTGTGTCACGGTGGTGAGATCCACCCCCACATAATTACTTTCACTATGAGACTAATGTCCTCCATAATACACACACGCAGATTCCCACACACAGACAACCAGCCATGCACACACTCAGAGGAGAGCTACTGGCAAGCGAAGCTGGCAATGCCAGCCAGAGGCTTCACCTTGGGCATGTGCAGGGCATGGGCATGGGCATAGCAACCCTGTGAGTTGACTATCATTACCCTTAGACACTCAATCCACAAACACGGAGCCCAGAACCCAGAAAGCACTGCGGAGCTCGGTGAGCAGAGAACTGGTGCAGATCCAGGCTCCCAAGTGCATTGTCTTTCCTGGACAGACCCTCACAGACTTTCTGAGGAGACCTCTCTGTCCCCTACCTCATCACTGGCTTCCCTTCTGTCCCAGTGGGGTAAGAACAAAGACCTCTGTGGAGGGGTCAGGACCAGGTGCCCAAGGCTGCTCCAGTGGGGAGGAGCCAATGTGGAGGAAAAACCAAGGGAGATGGTCTCTAGTCAACCCTACCGCCCTACTGACATCCCTGGGGAGGGAGCTGTAAAATCTAGGAGCTCAGATGGGGGTGGGGGTGGGGGAGCCTGTGTGTGCCAGTCCTATGAAAGGCACAAAGCAAGGGGGAGGGGCTGTGCACACCCACTCTCACAAACAGCAGATAGAGCCTTTGAACCTCTTCAGAGAAAAAGGTGGCAGGCTTGGCAGGCCAGGCAACCATGTCCCTCCCTCCTTCACCAGCCCTGTCCAGCCTTCTCTTAGAAGTGAGAACCACCGACAGAGGCAGAAGCAGAGAAGAGAAACCAGTGGCCTTCCCAGAAGGCACCTATACTCCTAGCAGGGTAGGTAGCTAGAGCCAATAAAACCTTTACTCATAGCAACTCTGAGACATTCTTTCTGTCTTCCGACTAGGAACTGCCAGCAGCTTCCCAAGATCACACAGCAGTGTTTGGAGAATCCTGTTTCTCTGGCAATCCTTTGAACCCCAAGCCTGCTTTCTTCCTCCACCACTTCCCACCCCCATCCCATGCTGCCCTGGTGGAGTGGGGTAGGGCACAGGGGTGGGGGTGGGGACCTTGTTTCCCAGGACGCTCAGCCAGAGTTAGCCCAGCCCTGCTCTAAGACCTCATGGCTGTCTGTTAACTCTCATTAAGCAAACACACTAAATCAAAAGGTGGGTTGCTTGATGGCCTGCCTGCTCTGTGGACTCACAATGGTTCCTCTTCTCCAGCCTCTCCCACCTGCTCAGCTGTGGGCACTATATCCACCAGACACTTGTCCTGGCAGGGAGGGGAAGGAGACAGTAACAGATCAAGTTTGGGATAGCCCCGGGAACTTGCAGCCCTTGACCTACTTAGGGAAGAGCTGAGAGGTACGAACTGACCTCCTGAGGGAGATGCTCCTGGCAGGAGGCAGTGACATCACTGACCACCCACGCCCATGCCATCAGAAGTTGATGCTTGTCACACAGTAGGGTCATGAGAGATCCCTGCCCTGCAAGGGAAGAAGCAGACATAAATACTGATGCCAGTATTAAGAGAGTCCAGACATCACGAAATAGTGCCAGAAGTTTCCATGAGGGACACCAGTCTCAGATGATGATGACCAAGGCCCAGAGGAAGCAGAAGGAGTAGCTGAGGAAGCAACAGAGACACACCCACACAAAAGCCAGAGAGGGGGAAAGCTCAGTTTAACACCTCTGCCTTCACCCACCCCTTCTCCACACCCCTGTGCCCTGGCAAACCCCACCTCAGCTTCTAAGATCTAGCACAGCACCAACAGTGGGGGTCCTAGGCCTGCACCCCCAGGCCTTTGCCATGCACCTTTGAGCCAATGATTTCTCCTCAGCCTCAACTGCCAAGTCTATAAAATGGGAACAAGTGAGAAACTAGTAGCTACCTCCAGGGTGGTCCTAGAGGTCAAACTCTAGCACAGGAAAGAATCTCTGAGTCCTGATGACTCTTATGTAGAAAGGGAGGTCTAAGGACAGCTAAGAAAATAACATTGACCCCTCTCACCTGGCTCCTCTTGAGGGACAGGCAACCCTGTCCCCTTTGCTGAGTATCTCCGTCGTTCTGTCCCAGAAAATCAGAGCCTTTCCCTTGCTGAGGTCTGCCCCTTTCCGTCTGCTCCAGCCTCAGGTCCAGCTATCACTTTAGACATCTGAGAACTGAGGGCCTGAGTGAGCCAGCCCGAGTTCAGGAATCCGCTATGATAGACGTAAATTGAATTTTAATAGAGATGTAGATGGCATGAAGCCAGTGTACTGGGGCAGAGGCAAAGCAGTAATTAGAAGTTAACGAGTTTAGAAATGTCGTAATCCATAGGGAGAGTGGGGAGGTGGGCCGGGAGGAGGAAGAGACCCAGCCTGGTGTCCTTCCCCTGACCCAGAGGCCGACTCCTTCCACAAAGAAGGAAGGCTGTAGAGAGCTCTGTGTGCAGTTACGGGCCCACCTCCTGCCAATGGGTGCTGTGCAGCTTAAAGGGACCTCAGGGCCTGTCTGGGAGAACGGATGGCTGGAATAGCCTTTCCCAACCTAGGGGTTCCTGGTACTAAGGGGAAGTTCCTTGTTGTAGGGGGATCTATGCATGGTAAGGTACAGGCTACATCCCTGGTCTCTGCCCACTAGATGCCAGTCGACATCTAAGTCTGCAAATGTAACAGCCAAACTAAATGTCCCCGAGCTCCAGATATACAGATGTGCACCCTGCCTTAGGGGACTTTGCCCAACAAGCCTCTGATGGACCCAAGTTTCTCTTAGCTGGAGCCAGAGCTTCCATTCCTAAGGGTCCCTAGATCAACACAGCAGGGGAGGACAGTGACAGCTGGATACCCAGTGGATCCTCTTGAAGGTCCCTTTTGTCCCCTCCTCTTCTTTATGCAACAACCCAGTAGGCTGCCTCTCCAGTCTAGTTAACCTCAACTGAGAAAATGCCTTCAGCAGATTGGCCTGTAGGGAAATCTATAAGGAGTTTTTTTTTTTTAATTAATGATTGACGTGGAAGGACCCCACCCACTCTGGGCGGTGCCACCCAAGTTGTCCTGAGTTGTATGAGCAAACGGACTGGGTAAGCCGTGGGCGAAAGCCAATAAAGCAGTGTTCCTCCACAGCCTCGGCTTCAGTTCTGCTGCCACCTCCTGCCATGGCTTCCCTCAGTGAGGGACTGTAGCCTGTAAGCTATGGAGACCCTCTCCTCCCCCAGTTGCTTTTGGACACGTGTTTTATCACAGTGATAGAAAGCAAACTAGAACATGGTCACTCTGATATCCTTTTCTAATTTTATTTTAATCAAAATATAATTACATCATTTTTTCCCTTCCTTTTCCTCCCGTGTCTCCTCCCTCCTTCTCAAATTGATGGCCTCCTTTTCTTTGGTTATGATCATTGCACATACACATAAATATAAATACATAAATACAACCCACCCGGTCCGTTTAGTTCTGCTTGTGTGGATATGGTTTCAGAGCTGACCACTTAGCATCAGATAACCAGTTAAGTGGAAAGACTAATTCTCCATTTCTCAGAAGTCATTGGTTGCCTGTAATCTTTTGTCTAAGGGTAAGGCCCTATGGGGATCTCTACCTCCCATGTCATTGTGTCTGAACAATGATATAATACACATGCTACCATGTCCTTTATTGTCACTCTGGCTCCTAGGCCTCCGATAAGAAAGGCTGTCCTGAAAGCCTATGTACCTATAGAAATGAAGGCTCAGAGAGGCCCAGAGCCTGGCCATAACCCACTCAGCTATGAGCTGGACTCTAAACTCAGCTCTCTGATGTAGGAACCATGCTCTCCGGCCTGCTCCAGGTGGCCTTACCAAATGCATTGGTGGGTAGGGTCAATACACTCTGCTTTGAGTGGACATAGCTGTGGCCATAGATCTTGGATACCTGTGATGCCCCCTGACCCAGTCCCCAGAGATGCTCAGAAATGTCTCCAGGCACAGTCTGCTCCAGCCTATTTCACTCTCTGGGGAGGACCCCTGTGTACAGGTTCTGCCCAAACCTACCTAGGGTACAGGCCTGCCTTCAGCATCCTCTGTGAGTGACAAGAAAAGCCAGAGGAGAGGAGATGGGAGAGAGAGGGTCGACAGGGATGGCCTCAGAGGGTCAGGCCTGGCAGTAGGTGGCAAGAGGCACAGCTGGCGCCTTGTGCCTCCAGTGGACGTTGCAATAATTATGTCAATTAAAACTAATAAGTTCAGAGTGTAAGTGGAAAGGTAGAAAAAGCAGGCAAAGTCTTGAAAACCTTGGCTGGCTGGGTTTCCATGGCAACCTGTTTCCTCACACTCTGGCTTTAATAGGTTTTGATTTGAGAGGAAGTGAGGCCTCCATTCCCCCATTCCCAAAGAAACCAGGTTTAGAGAGGGGTGCCATTCACTGTACCTGAGCCCCGGGAAGGGCATGCTGAGGGTGGGGAGGGGGGGCAGCAGAAGCCTTGAGAGCATCCCAGACACAGACATAGGCACGGACACAGACACAGAGGGCCTTGTCTGGCATCCAGGCCAAGCTGTTGGTCTCACGGCTGGCCCATCGTGGCTCTGGGCAGAAGTAACTTCCTAGAGGTAGGGTGAGAACTGATGTTGTCAGAGTTGGAATTGGAACCCAGGTCATCCTAAGCGTCTACCCGTTCTACTCAAATCCCCTTGGGCCAGAGGTCTGAGCAGCAGCCTGCCAGATAAATAAAAGGATGTCAGGAGCTGGCTTGATTTGGTAGCATTCCATAGTTGGGCTGGGCACCTGGGGGCATGGTAGTGTCCAGGGTGTCATGGGTAGGGCCCCACTGTAATGAAGATAAGGCCCTGGATCAGAGGTTCCACTCTGCCCCGACTCCCCATGGATACCTGTTACATTTTGTCAGTATCTCCACATCTCCATGTATTCACAGGTACAAATCTGGGATCACAGACCTAAGAATGGCAGGTCAGGCAGGGCATATCCATGAAGTCCTAGACTCCCTCTGTGGCTGGGGCGGGCAGAGGGGAACAGTGGTCTTCAGGCATGGTGTGTCCTTCTGTGTCTCCGCCTCTCTCCCCACAGTCCCAGGTACGGTCATTCCTGTTCTCACTCTGTTCTCACAGCCAGGACACATTTATTGATGCAGAGACTTGGAGTGTGTGCAAATGGGAAGCCGGGACGGGAGGACTGGCGGCATTTTCAGGCCATTCTGGGCTACATAGTAAGACCCATTTTCAGGCTACCTCTGTCCAAAACAAACAAGCAGAAAGATGAGTAGAATAGAAAGAAGAAAGGGGAAAGAGGATAGAGCAGAGGGGGGATAGAAGGAGGAGGGAAGAGAGGAAGGAAAGAAGAGGTGGAGAAGAAGGAGAACCAGGAGGGAAAAGAGGAGGGGGTGAGGAGGGGAAGAGGTGAGAGAAGAGATGACTAAGTCCCAGACAAGCAAAGTTTGTCCAGAGTCACAGTTCAAACCCAAATTGGATCAGGACAGGGACCATGGAATCATCTGGAATAATTCACATGCCCACCCAAGTGTCTTCTCTCTCATTTTTGCCCTCTTCCCCAACAACTGATGGATTTCCCATGGCCGGTCCCTGTAGCCTGGGGACCAGCGGCTGTACCTCTAGACTTCCTAGTGTAGGAAGTGCAGAACATGCAAATGAAGGACTGGCTGCTGCCCGAGGGAAGCAGGGAAGCGAGGCTGGAGAAAGCTTGTCTCTGATGAACTGAGGCTATTTATTTCCACCACAAAGAAATTTAGCATGCAAATTAAGAAGGATTTGATCATCCATCACCCGAAATTGACGTGCTCGAATCTGACCCGAATCCCTGGTAACTATCACACATGGATGGGCGTAGGGCGTGCACACAAGGTCCACGGGGAGGCCGGGAGAGGTGGGCTCTGCCAGCCGGCCAAGGCCCATATGCTTCTGTTCTGGGACCTTTCAAGGCGTGCAAATGAGATGATCATTGATCCTTTCTGCACAACTGGGCTAGAGAGCACAGCTGTCCTGAGGGGCTCCCCCACCCCCGCCCCACCCTTCTTAAGTCTTCCTGTGCCCCCTACCCTTGGCTCTCAGCCAGGACACAGAAACTAATCAAATATCTCACTGTGTTCTAGGACTGTGCAGACAGGTGACCAGGACAAATGCCTAAAGAGTTGACCATGACCACGCTTCCTGGGGCTGTCCTTCTTGCCTGACCCCTCCTCCTCCCTCCTGACCCTTCCTGGAATTTCTCTGATGTTCTTTCCTTGAAGGTTGCCCCACCACCACCAAGGCCTTCTTCAAGGTCTGCCTTGAGGCTCTAAATTCAACTCCAATCTCTTCCTTAGGGTTTCCCAAGTCTTTGGGGCAGCAGAGACCCCAGAGGGTAGACATGGAAGAGGGATGAGAGATACAGGAGGGATTTTAGTGGGGACTGCAGAGGCTGAGAGAAGGGAGGGAATGCGGGCTCAGAATGAACAAGCATGGGGGTGGTTCTCAGGCACTAGGGAGCCCCAGAAGGCTGGGGAGAGAGGTCCTTGTGAGCCTAGGAGGACTTCAGGGAGAGAGGTCCTTTCTCAGACACAAATATAGGAACCAGGACAGACCATTCCCTGAAAGAGCCTGGGCACAGGCCTAAGGACCAACCATAGCCAATCCAAGGCCTGCGGCCACCACGGTCTCTCTCCTTCACCTTAGACTCCTAGAGAATGGGACCCTGCCTGTGGGGACATGCTTGACTTGACTCTGAGCATTGTCTCCAGACAGGGACATACTGCTGTATCCAAACCCCCCCCCAAAAAAAAACCTTGGTGGCTTAGACAAACTATCATTTCTCTATGAGTACCTACTGGACTGGCCCCTGACCCTATTTACTGATAGTCCACTTAGGCAAACTCCTGAGTGAGTCCAAGGCTAGCCTTCTCTCCTCATGTGGCCTCTCCTTTCTGACATGGAGGACTCTGAGTCAGATGGAAAACTCGGGGTCCTCGTTTGAGAGGCATATAGACACTGCAAGTCCATTGAGACCTGTGCCATCACATGTGGGGTGAGGGGGGGCACCATAAAGCCAGCCTAGATTTAGAACAAGATGGGGTCTATGTCCTGGGAAAACTGCAGAAAAATACCAGGCTTGCAGTCTCTGATCTCCGAGCCTTTGCTCAGGCTTGGCCAGTGTCCAGTGGCTTCACAAGCACCTTTTCCAGATGGTGGCTCCCAGCAGGTCCCCTTGGGCCTAATTAACACGGTTCTGGTCTGCTTCATCCAGAAGTTGCTTCTGAAGTCACCTGCAAGGGTGACTTTGGAGAGTCCAGAGAGAATGTTTGGGTACAACATGGCCTGGAGGGGCAGGGCAGAGGGGACAGAGGTAATGGGGCAGGTTCTAGATTCTGGCCTGAGAGAGTCCATTCAGGGGGTCAGGGCACAGCCATCCCAGGCAAGCACCTTGCGTCATGTCTCACGTGCATGAGCTCTACCCACAGGCTGCCTGCAGGCCAGGGTTTACCTGGCTGAATGAGCCTCGAGCCAGCATCAGGACCATAAGGAGGACAAACGGCCTCCTTTCTTCCTGGCAAGGCAGATGAATGAGTGAGGGAGCGTAGAGCCAGTAACAGTGATGCTGAGTCAGACAGCATGTACGAATGCCTTATGGCAGGCCCTGAGCACACTGCCTGTGTTGTCACACTTAATCCCCGTGGTATCGCTTCAGGCAGGAGCTAAGGCATGTTCTGCCACCTGCTCACTGTTAGACCCCGAGGCGTGTTCCTTAACCCCTCCCTCTGTGCCTTGGTTTCTTCATCTTCTCCATCTGCCAAATGGAGACGTAGCTCTGACGTAGGGTAGTTCATAAAGAGGATGAAGAACATTAGGAAAGATTCATTACCATGACCCTGCCTTGGGGAGGGAGCCAGGCACTGTGGATAAAGTTTACAGCTATACTGTAGATCAGTGAGGTAGACAGAGAGCCAGAAATGGCTGATTGAGAAACACGGCCATACCTTGCCACAGGGAGGGTAGGTCATTGCTAACCTTGAGTCTGGTCTGCCTGGGTCAGGAGACTCAGTCTGATTGTACAGCACCTGGGCTGCTGATGGTGGGCAGGGCTCCAGGCAGACCTCTTCCCTGTCTCCCCACACCCGCCTGCCAGGCAAGTTGCAGGGAGTTTCTGGAGCCCCTTAGCTCAACCTCCAGGCTTATCAACATTCATTCATCCCACAGACATCTGGTCTAGGGAAGTCGGAAGCCTGAGGCAGTCTAGGGAGCAGAGTGGGGCTGGGTAGGAAGCTCTGGCCAGCTGGGCAGAGCCAGGCAAGGTTCACTGTCTCACAGCTCACCCATGCCTACCCAGTACCCACCTCAGTGTAGCTACTGCATACTCACCCCTCCACTTGATACTGAGCGGCAGCTGAAGGATCTACTGCAAGGTTATCCCTGCCCACAAGATGCCCAAGTTCTCGTTATCCCTGCCCACAGATGCCCAAGTCATCCCAGGGATCCAGAGATGATAAGGGGAGCAGGGTAGGTAATATTTAACATCATCCCTTCTGTCTCCAGAGACATCCCCTCTGTGATCTTGGTAGCCGGCTGCAAGGATGAATAGACCAGAGATGTACCTGGGGATCAGGACAGCTCTAACCCACGACAGCCACAGAACGGTGTTCATCACATTGTAAGGATGACAGCATCGCTGTGGTTGCTGCCATTGTTACTGTTAATACTCAGAGCCCCACACAGCATCTGGCCATGGAGCGTTCCAGGGAGGGTGGGATGAGTCACTGCGACGATGAGCTACACAGAAAAGCAAATTTCCTGGCTCCTGACTCAGTTTCTGGGACCCAGCTAAGCCGTTGGCAGCCAGTTCTGCTATGATGTAACTTACACGTTCACAAATATCTCCATGCCATGCAAAGTCATGCAAAACTCCGCAAGGCCTGTCGGGGAGGCGGGAGCATGGCACCCAGCATCTCCATTGGTGGCACACACAGAAAAGGAGAGGTCTCGAATACAGATGGCTGCGTGATTTTGCAAGGGTTCACTGGTTAAACTGATTCACTGGTTAAAAGCTGGAATACTGGAGCAGAGTTGATGCTTTGCTGGAAGGGCTAGACGTGGGTTTGGGGAGTGGGCGTTGGAAGGAATGTGGCTGGTGAGCTATTATTCAGGGGTAGCAAAAGAGCCATCTAAAATCAAAAGAGTGTTGTAACTCAAGTGTCAGGGAACTGAGGACCCTAAAGGTTTGAGTATTTGGTGCAGAAGTGGTTCAGATAGCTCCAGATTTCTATACATGCCTGTCATTTCTTGTAGAGAAAACCACACATAGACTTATGTGATATTAAGCCATGTAGTGGCCCTGCCCTATGCTGAGGATCTATAGGCTATAACTGTTGCTCGGGAGAAGAATAGGCATTTACATCAATGAGCTGATAAACAACCCCTCACAAGCATAATGAAAGTCAATTAAGTGAGCATGCATGTGCACACATGTACACGCACACACACACACACAAAAGTATAAAATAAAATCTTAAGTTATCAAAAAATTCATAAAAAGTATTGCATAGATGAAAATGTCATAATGCATACTAATTTTATATCTGTTGCTATGACAAAATACCCTGGAAGAAGCAACATTGCGGAGACATCTATTTGGTTTATAATTCCCAGTTACAATTCCTCAATGCAGGGAAATCAAGATAAATACACAAGCCAGTCCCATCCCAGCCAAGAGCAGGGAGATAATAAATACATGCATGTTTGCTTGCTTGTTCTGATGGATTTCTCTACTCTTACACACTTCAGGATGCCCTGTCTAAGGAATGGTGCCACCCACAGTGGGTTAGGTCTCCCCACATCAATTAACTTAGTTATAACAATCCCTCATTGAGACTCTCTTCCCAGGTGAATCTAGCTTGTGTCAAGTTGGAGATTAAAGCTACTCGTTGTATAATGAAACCTATTATTATGTATAATTACTGATAATATATGCCAATAAATAACTTAAAAACCATGCATATGCATTTCTAAAGTGCACAGGTGCTGGTAGCATTTTTCAGTCTTTCTGCAGAATTAGATGAATGTGAATTTTTGAAGGCAAGCCTTCTGGCCAACCAAGCTTTCCTTGTCTTTCTCATGAGGCAGTTGCCCTGACTTTGTCCCGTTTTTGAGATGGGGTACCTAAGTTTCAGTCCTTTGTCTGAGGTCACGTGCTCCATAGACAATGGAGCAGCTGAAACTGGATGGAGTAAGGGTCCGCTGAGGGCATAGCATGGGCTCTTTAAGACTGGTCCTTTGGAGCCCCATCAGAGTCATCTCCCAAATGAGGAAACACAACAGATGAGGCCACACCCCACCCCTTGTCATCTCCAGAAGTTCTTCTGTCCCAAACCCTTACTTCTGACCTCCCTTTCTCTGGCTACACCTCAGCCTCTCCCTTATCACAGCCAGTCCATGGTAGCTAACATGGTCTCATTTGCCTTCCATGTTTAGCCCAGGCTGCACCACCCTTCATGTGGCAGGGCTTGGAGGAGGGGTGACCTTCCTCCTATTGGTCAATCCCACCTGAACTTTGGAGACCTTTCTGGCCTAAGTCACCATTCCCCCATGGTTTCCAATGTATTCCACTCTACCCCTCACCCCTTCCCCAGGCATCTGAAACCACCACACAGAATTCTGTCCACTTCTGGGGCACAAGACTCCAGACACTACCTCCTCTCCAGAAGATGGTTTCCTCCCTTCCCCTCTTCATCTGTTTCCTTCCACCAGAGTTCAAACCTACTCAAGGATCATAAAGCCCCTCTGTGGTCTTCATTCCACCTTCATGCCATTTCTATTTCCTCTCCTTGTTCTCTTCAGGCCATGTCCTTGCTACCTTTATGTCAATTCGACACAAGAGTCATTTGGGAAGAGGGACTCTCAAGTGAGAAAATAGCCCCATAAGATTTGTCCGAAGGCAGGTCTATAGGGCATTTTCTCTTAACTAGTGATTGATGTGGGAGGGCCCAGAGCACTGTGAGTGGTGCCACCCCTGGTCACGTGACCTTGCTGTGCATAAGAAAGCAGGCTGAGCAAGCCATGGAGAACAAGCCAGTAAGCAGCATTCCTCCATAGCCTCCCTCGGTCCTCCCTCCAGGTTCCTGCCTTGAGTTCCTGCTCTAGCTTTCCTCAGTGATGGACTTACAAGCCACAAGTGTTGAAATAAACCCTTCCCTCCCCAAGTTGCTCTTGGTTTTATCACTTCAGTAGAATCCATAAGACAACTCAGGACCTGGTACCCTACTTTCTCAATCCCTCCTCAGCCTTCTGTGCCCTGGCCCCACAACTTCCCCCACCACACCGAGGGGTGTCAGAGTTCTTATGCTGAGTCAAAGGCACCTGTCCATCACCCCAACCTCTGGCATCATCGTATGATGAGTCCTATCTCCCCTCCCTTGTGTCAAAGACCAAATTGGTCTGTCATTGGCCTTGACTGTCTGGTCTCGTCTCCACCTGCTGAGTATGAGTCCCGTGACCAGGCTGTTCCATACCAGACTAGGTAGACCCTTCTGAGGCTCTGTGAGACACAGCTGGGTGGGTACCACTGCTCGCATCCACTGCAACACAAGCAACCATGAATGATGCAAATTGTGCTGAGGCACCGGTGAAAGGTTACTTGCGGGTCCTTGAGACTTGAATGTCATGTGATTCTCAACCATCGCAAAATTGTCTTCTTTTGGTTTTGTTCCAAAACCTACCCATGTGGAGATGGTTCCTAGTACGCTCCGTTTAAAGCACTGTGGTTTGCCTGCCTCCTGTATACTCATCTTAACACCCTCCCCCGGTTCTTTTGTCCTGAGAGAAAACCCAAACTTTTTAGCCCAGGAGAGCCTATGGAACATGCATGGCCATCAGCCCAGCCTTTTTTCTGCCCACCCTCATCTCTGGTTAAAGCCATGATGGATGGCTCATCGTCCTGGATCTGGCTCTCCTGCATCCGTTCATCATGCTCGAGCCCTCCATCCCTCCTCATCTCCTCTTCCCTTTCCCTCTGACAACAAATCCTTCAGCTGCTTCCAGCTCTGTTTCGCCCTCCATCTTGGGCCCTCCTCCTCCATCACCCCACCCCTAAAGTCTATCCACCCTAATCTTTCAGCAGTCACAAGGCCAGAACCTCAGTCAGGGGATGGTGAGCAACTTGGGGACCCCTCGTTATGGAACAAATTGCATCCCTATTTCTCCCAAATTGTGTGATGAGCCTTCAACCCCTGGCACCTCACAATGAGGCTTCATTTGGAAGTAAGATCATTGCAAACATAGTCATGTCAGAGGAGGTCACACTGGAGCTAAGGAAGTGACCAACACAATGACATATTTACAAGAATGAGCTAACAAATGTCCAGGAAGAAGTCGTGTGACGGCGAGGCACAGCTTGGAGAAATGCAGCCACCACTAAGGAATACATGGGGAACACAAGAGTTGCAACAAGCCAGGCAAGGTCCTCCCTGGAGCCTTAAGGGGGCAGGGGCTGGTGGTAGTGGTGCTTGTGTTCCTGCAACACTAAGACTTCAGACTCCTGGCCCTCAGTGTTGTAAAAGAAGTTGCTATTGGACTGAGCCACCAGATTTCTGGCACTTTGTTGCTAGAGCCCAAGCAGACAAATTGGCCCTTGGATACAATAGAGACCCAGGTCCCCAAAACAGCTGGCCACTCCATTAGGCATCCTCCTGCTGTGGAAGGAAAGGAGGGCTCCTAGGTACAGATACCCTGTGCTGCACTGGATGGGTCTAACCCAGCGTGGGAGATGGTTTCCCCTGTAAACCCTGGGGCTGGATGAGAGCAGCAGGAGATGGCAATGAAGCTGCCCTCAACCCTTCCTATGCCGCCAGGCTTCCCTGGACCAGCCCTTGGCTCCTGCGCTCTGATTTCCAAGTGAGCTCTTTATCAGTGTGTGTTAATCTGGTTGCTTTTCGGGAGTGAGGAGGATCATAATGAATCATAATGAATCACAAGCAGGTGCCAGGAGCCCTGGACAAAAGAGCCCTCCTGGCCCTGGGGCAGGAAGCCAGATGGAGGATTGTGCTCTGGGAAGGAAACCGCTAAACCAAGCCTCAGAGCCGACAAAGCGGAGCAAGGAGCCACAGGTTTTCAGCTTCTGGTTTTGTTTCCTTTTGTTTGTTTGATTTTTAGCATAATAACTGTGCCCTCCCATTAGCCTTGGGATTTCTTATTTCCCAATTGGAATATATCTCCCAACTGAAAGATGTCTGTGTAAATGTCTTGTACCCCAGACAAGCGCTATCGCCCCCCCACCCGACCCCCCAGCTCTTCATCCTTCCTGCTCTTGATGGTTTGCTTAGATACCTCCTGGCTGTGTGACTCAGGAAAACATGCTCAACCTCTCTGAGCCCAGGCCTTAGAATGAAGAGATGGATGTCTCCAGTTCATCTCACAACCCATTTCCACTCCAATTATGGGAGGAGGGCTCCTACTTGTGCTCTGAGCAGAGATGGTTCCATCTACCCCTGCTGAGTAGCTAGCCCCTCTCCCAGCCCTCCCTGACCATGGTCTCCCCTCAATGACTGGCTCACTCTCACTTTCTCAGCCAGGCAGACATGAAAGGAAAAGTCTCCCGGAGGCGGAGGCGCACAGGTTTGAATACTTGGTCTCCAATTGCCGTTGCTACTTGGGAAAGTTCTGGAAACTTTGTTGCGAGGATGAGCCCTTGAAGGGCTTGGTGGATGATGGATGCTCATCACTTGAAGACGGTCCCCAGGGCCTTGCTCTGATGCCTGTCTCCCGTGAGATGAACAGCCTCCCCCATATTGCTCTGCCCAAGCGCAGCTGACCTAGCAGCCCCGAGCTGAACTTTCCCAAAATGTAAATCAAGACAAACCGTTCCTTCTTATCCTCTCCGGGATTTTGGTTACAGTGTTGCTGAAGTAACAGACCTCAGCTTGGGGATCCCAGACTGATAGATAACAACTTAATGAACTCCTTTTCCATGTTCATTGAGGGCAGTTAATTGGCCCAGAAGGCCATAGGGTTGATGGACAGCCAGCCCAAGCCAGGCCTGTCACAGTGCTAGCAGCCCTGGCTCAATAATACTGCCAGCCCTCTTATTGAGGATCGATCATAGCATCATGGGGTGGGGGGATAGCTCAGGGTGGCCAAGAGGCCAGGGCTGGAGACAGCTGGAGACATTTCCTCTGCTTCTAAAGCAAATGCGGCTTGCAAGAGATCATATGAGCCCATGGTGTGTTACATCTGAACACCATCTTCAGGGACCCGAGGGGCTCAGGCTCTAAACAAAGCTCCCAAGACATCTGCTGCTAAAGAATCTGTCGGGATTGACAGATGTTTCAGCACATACAGGTGCTTGCCATCAAGTCTGATGCCCTGAGTTTGACATTAGGACCCCCATGGTGGAAGACAGTAGTTCTCCCCTAATCTCCACACATACCCCCACACGTGTGACTGCATGCAGTGAATTAATTAACCAATAAATTAATTAAAATGTAATTAAACAATGTTTTAGAGCAACTGGACCTTTCCTCACCTACGACTACATACTAAAGTCTGCGACCCCCATCCTCCCTCCAGAATCCCCAGAGTTTTCCTTCCTGTGTCCACCTCACCCTGGAGAAGACAGCTGTGTTAGTTCATGTGTTAGCTGCCATGACAGATTATCACACAATTAAGGACTTGGACTTGAAGGGGTAGATTATTTGCATGGCATGCTCAGGCTTATCCCCAGCAAAACACACACATACACACACACATACACACACACATACACACACACACACACACACACACGCACACACACGCACACACGCACACACACACACACACACGCACACACACACCTTTTAAATAAGATTATACTTGCAGGGTCGAGATTTAAGATTCAGTATCTCTTTTTTTTTTTAAGATTGATTTATTTATTACATATAAGTACACTGTAGCTGTCTTCAGACACACCAGAAGTGGGTTTCAGATCTCATTACGGATGGTTGTGAGCCACCATGTGGTTGCTGGGATTTGAACTCAGGACCTTCAGAAGAGCAGTCAATGCTCTTAACCTCTGAGCCATCCGGCCAGCCCCCCAGTATCTCTTTTTAAGATACACTTATTCTTATTTTATGTATATAGGTATGTCTGTATACCATGTGTATGCAGTGCTCACAGAAACAAGAAGAAAGTGTCAGATTCCCTGGGGCTGGAGTTTCAGATGATTCTGAGCTACTGTATGGGTGTGAATCAAACTTGGGTCCTCTGCAAGAGTAGCCAGTACTCTTGGCTGCTAAGATGTCTCTCCAGCCCCCCAGAAACTCTTCCATAGAGACACAAAGCAACTAAAACATAGCATAAAGTAGCACATTCCTGAGCCCTGGGGACAAGCATGGACATCTTTGGGGCATCCTTGGCCTTCCCTACTCATCTAGAGATTAAACACGGGACAAGATGAGGGATGGGAGGCATGGCCTTGGGGAGAGTATTCATTGCTTTTCACCTTGCTGTGACCAAAGTTCTCATAGGCACAGCTTATGAAGGACTCAGTTTAGCTCACAGTTCAGGGGATTCAGAGGGCACAGTGGCTGGTGGCTCTGTCTATGGTTGCAGTTTGGCATACCTTAGTGGAGCAGGAAGCAAGGCATCCGGGCTAGAAGTGGGGCGGGGCTCCAAGCTCCTGTTGTGATGTAAGAAATGTCCTCCATAGGCTCGTGCATTTGAACACTCAGTCCCAAGCTGGGCACCATTTGGAGAGGCTATGGAACCTTTAGGAGGTGGAGCCTTGCTGGAGGAAATACGTCACTCTGAACTGACTTTGAAGTTATATGGCCAGGCCCTACTATGTCTCTCTGTCTATCTCTCTGTCTCTGTCTTTCTGTTTCTCCCTCTCCCTCTCCCTCTCCCTCTCCCTCTCCCTCTCCCTCTCCCTCTCCCTCTCCCTCTCCCTGTCCCTCTCCCTCTCCCTCTCTCTCTCTCTCTCTCTCTCTCTCTCTCTCTCTCGTGTGTGTGTGTGTGTGTGTGTGTGTGTGTGCATGTATGAAATGTGATCAGCTAGCTTCCTGCCCCTGCCACCATGCCGGCCTGTTGCCATGTCTTCCCCAACTCTCTTTTTCTGGACCACTCTCAGCCTAAATAATCCTTTCCTTCATTAAGTTGCTTTGTCAGGGTAACTCATTTGCACCCAACATCCGTGATGCACTTCTGTGCTAGACCCTACCTCCTAAAAGCTCTACAGACACAGCACCACCTGTTGGGGACAGAGTGTTCAAATACAGGAGCCTGAGGGGGACATTTCACATTCAAAACCATAGCGGGGAGACGTGTGCCAGTAAACAGGATGGTAAATTCAGTTGTGATAAACACAGCAGCTCAGGCAAAAGAGGACCCTAGTGGGTGGTAGGGAGATTTTCCGGAAAGGGCCCTGGAGGAGATGCCTTGGCTGCGAATACAGAGGTGTGTTCCAGGATGAGACGGTGCAGCATCTGGAGAGGGGAACCAGCTGCTGTTGCCCAAAGCTGCCAGACAGGTGATTGTTCAAAGCCTGGGAATGTGCTATTTGGGGCCTTCCACATCCTAGACACAGGGCTGGGTCTTCCAGAGCCCTGAGGCTCAGCCCAGTCCCTGCTTGCTGCATGCCACCAGATGGTGACTGATGCCTGTATCCCCCTCCTCATCTTGAGAGGATCCTCTCAGTATGGGCAAAATCTCTACCTCTCCACATGCCTATGTGGACCAGCAGGGGTGTGTAAAGAGACCCGGCTGCCTGGCCCAGCATCTGCTTGTCCCCATGTCTTGAAGATGGTAAATTATTGGAGGTTCAACATAGAAATAGACTCCGTAAGATCTGTGTGTGTGTGTGTGTGTGTGTGTGTGTGTGTGTGTGTGTGATAGTATATATCTCATATGTGAGATTTCAGGTGAGAATGTGAAGGCCATGTGTTATTCGACGCGTTCTCACGACCGGCCAGGAAGAACACAACAACCAGAATCTTCTACGGCAAAGCTTTATTGCTTACATCTTATGGGGCCAGAGTGTAAGAAGCAAGAGAGAGAGAAAACGAAACCCCTTTCCTCTTTAAAGAGAACAACAATTGCCTAGGACGCATCACTCCCTGATTGGCTGCAGCCCATGGCCGAGCTGACGTTCACGGGAAAAACAGAGTACAAGTAGTCGTAAATACCCTTGGCTCATGCGCAGATTATTTGTTTACCAACTTAGAACACAGGATGTCAGCGCCATCTTGTGACGGCGAATGTGGGGGCGGCTTCCCACAGTTCCCCCTTTTCTATTAATAAGAGCAAATAGGCCACCCATATTAATGAGAGTGGAGATAGAGGTCAAATCCCCAGTGTGTAGGTAAAGGAACCATGTACAGGATTAGCTCTTAGGCTCACAGGCTTTTACCCAGAGCAACTCTGACCTGCTCCCGTGTCGTTTTTCCTGGGGGAAGGGAACTAGGACACTGAACCTTCATGAAAGATGACATGTCTCCCTAGAATAGGCTCATATATGCCGCAGAGCCTTTCCATTGCAGTGCTTAGCCTTGCAACTCTCTCGGGCTGCTGAAGCACACTCACTCTATCTCGTGCAATGAGACTAGCCTCGTGAGATATAAGAGCTGAGTGGCCAGCGACCTATTGCCTAAGCATAGATATATCAGGGGAAGCTCCATGTTCTAGTCCTGCAAGCGCCTGGGCAATAACCACCTTGTCTCTCTTAGTTTGGGCCTTAAGCTTACAGACCAATCAAAGAAGCAACACTAATCCACAGCAAAGTGTATCTCCAAATAATATTAATCCCACCCAATTTTTTAAAGAAAGAAAATGCTGAGGAGATCCAATTGGGTAATCCTTTGGTCAGGGACAGGTCCAAGCGCGTGGAGTTGACCTGAAGTCTCAATTCTCGAAGGATCTGTTCAAATTCAGCCATCCAATTCTGTAACATATACTGAAAAAGACTTTTTGACAAATTAGCTGCCCTAGTAAATTTAACATACTGAATGGAAATAACACACAATCCCGGAAACTTTTGTTCACATCCCTGCTGAGTTATTTGTCATAATACATCTAGGTGTTTCTGGACAAGATCTATGAGTTGATTAACCAGCATGAGACCTCTCTGTATCTTGACATTAGCTGAGGCCTGTTCATCTATGACTGTAGTCACTGAGGCTGACAAAGTGTTAATGGTGTCAGTCATCTGGACCTGTCCAGACAGAACCAAGGCTGTCTGAATTAAGGCCAAACCCAGTTCCCAGTTAGTGGTAAAAAAGCAGGAGAATACTTGAGCATTATACATCACCGTCATTGGGAGTGGAAATGTCGACATTATCCCCCAACGCTGCTCTCTCTTTATTATTGACGCCCTGGACATCACCAAGACGAGGGACATTAGTATTCCCTTGGTCAGTCTGGATTTTTCGGGTGAGTCTTTCTGGTACCCAAAATGGGTTGTCTTCATTCTGTGGGAAAACACAGATAGCTCCCCTGGATCTTATCAAAATAGGATCCGGGCCATACCATTTATTATCAAGGACATTTTTCCATTTAACCATCTCATTGGGCCTATCTGGCTCTGAACAATGACGTTCAGCCGCAGTATGGCCATGAGCATCAATATTTAAAAAATTGAGTGTAAAGAGTGCCAAAGACACCGACACTCTTGGTGCTCGGGGTACAGTCTCCTCAAAAGTTCCCCTCTTCTGTTTTATAAGATAGGCTTTGAGGGTGCGATGCGCACGCTCAACAATACCCTGTCCTTGAGGGTTGTATGGAAGTCCAGTCAGGTGGGTTACGTCCATCTGACGGCAGAACTGCTGGAATTTTTGAGACGTATAAGCTGGTCCATTATCAGTCTTAAGGAGTCTGGGTTTCCCCCAAGCACTCCATGCCTCAAGACAATGTTGAATCACATGTGAGGCTTTTTCTCCAGTTAACGGAGAAGCAAACATGATGCCAGAACATGTGTCAATGGACACATGGAGATATTGAAGTTTTCCAAAGGAAGAAACATGTGTAACATCCATTTGCCAGACCTGTAGAGGTCGAATACCGCGTGGGTTAATTCCCACATGAGGAACTGGCAAGAACTCACAGCAGCTTTGACATTGAGTAACAATGTCACGGGCTTCTTTTCTTGTCAAGGAGAAACGACTGCGTAATGTTTCAGCCGTCACATGAAAATTATTATGAAAATTTCTTGCAGCCTCTACCGGGGATGATAGGGCAGCAGCCACCACTTTAGTGGCCTTATCTGCCAAATCATTTCCCAGAGCCATGGGGCCAGGTAGGCCTGAATGGGCTCTAACATGAGTAATATAAACAGGAGATCTTCTAGATAACAAAACTAATTGTATCTGCTGAAAAATATTGGCAACTCTACTGGAAGGCTTAATCACTCCAGCCACTTCTAAAAGATTTACTGCATTTACCACATAACAGGAATCTGACACAATATTAAGGGGTTCTAAAAAGGTTTTTAAAACTTCTAAGACCACTAAACATTCTACCACTTGAGGTGAATTTTCATTATATTGTTTGGATACCACTTTACCATTAGCCACATAGGCACCTATGCCAGTTTTTGATCCATCAGTATATACCACAATCCCATTTTTAAGTGGGTTTCTTACTGTTATTTGTGGAAACACAACAGATTGATTTTGGGCAAACTGTAAGATTGGATGTTTTGGATAATGGTTATCTATTTTTCCTGAAAAGGAGGTAACTAAAACTGCCCAATCATTAGATGCGGCTGCCAAGGTTTGAACCTGTGCAGCGGTATAAGGTACAATTAAAAGATATGGACTTTGCCCAAAGTGGGTGATTGCTGCTTTTAGGCCTTTAAGGGCAAGCTGTGCAATTGCATCAGGATACCAATCTATTATTTTAGCTGGGGATACGTTTGGATGGATCCACAACAATGGCCCATTTTGCCACAAAACTGCAGTTGGCAATTGTGCTGTCTTAAAGACACACAAACTGAAAGGCTGCGAATCCTCAATACGTTGTAATTGTGCATTCTGTAAGGCCTTTTCCACTTTTTGTAAGGCCTGGTTAGCAGCTAGAGTAAGAGTCCTAGGGGAGGAGATATGAGGATCTCCTTCTAAAATACTAAACAAAGGCCTTAACTCAGCGGAAGGAATCTTTAAAAAAGGTCTGAGCCAATTAATATCTCCCAACAGCTTTTGAAAATCATTTAAGGTATGGAGGTGATCTCTTCTTATCTCTACCTTTTGGGGCACAATCTTATCTGGGGACACCACAGAGCCCAAGAATTGTCCTGTATCAGAAATTTGGACCTTTTCTGTGGCTATCTGTAGACCCCACTGACTTAAAGTTTTAAGTAGAAAAGGATATGCCTTTTGTAGCATGGTAAGGTCTTTATGGCACAGGAGGATGTCATCCATGTAAAGGAGCAAAATTAAAGAGGGGAATTGTTCCCTCACTGGCAAAAGAGCTTCTTGTACATAAAGTTGACACATAGTAGGACTATTGGACATTCCCTGTGGTAAGACCTTCCATTGATACCTCTTATCAGGTTCCATGTGATTAATAGAGGGGATGGTAAAGGCAAATCTGGGCCTATCCCTTGGACACAAAGGTATAGAAAAGAAACAATCTTTAATATCTATAATGATTAAATTCCAGCCACGTGGTAAGGCGGAAAGTACAGGGAGACCCCTCTGTACTGGGCCAAATAAGTTCATTTGCTCATTAATGGCTCTGAGGTCATGGAGCAGTCTCCACTTTCCTGACTTTTTCTTAATTACAAAAATTGGAGTATTCCAAGGTGAGGTAGAGGGTTCAATATGGCCTAGTTTTAATTGTTCCTCTACCAGTTGAATCACAGCTTCTAGTTTTTCAGAGGATAGGTGCCATTGAGGAACCCACACTGGGTCCCCTGTTTTCCATGGTATGGGTCGTGCTGCCCCAATGGCCGCTAAGGAAAACCCAGACCCTGTCTGTCTTGGTTTCCATTAGGTGAGATGGGCTCTATCCTTCCCTGTTCTTGATGTCCTAACCCTTTTCCTTCTTTATAACCCATCTTTGCCATGATATTTTTTGCTTTAGCTGAATACCCTCCTGATGGGGCGTTTTCATTGGACAAAATAAGGCCCAAATGCTGCATAATATCCCTTCCCCAGAGGTTAACCGGGAGTGGGAGCACATAAGGTATGAATTTCCCTTGCTGCCCTTCAGAGGATTCCCACGTCAAGGCAACGGAGCTTATAGTGGGACATGATTGATATCCTAGGCCCTGTAATGAATGAGATGACTCTGTGGTGGGCCATGCTTTGGGCCACCAATGTGTAGAAATTATACTTTTATCTGCTCCGGTATCAAGGATGCCTTCAAACTCTTTTCCATTAATCTTAAGGCGGAGCTTAGGTCTATCATTTAAAGATACAACCAAATAGGCAGAATCATTTCCTGAGGAGCCCATTTTCTTTATCTCAGGTCCTGCAGATTTCTCCCTGGTATTATCAGGGAGGAGCAGCAGCTGAGCTATCCTATCTCCTTTACTAATAGAAAAAACGCCTTTAGGGCTTGAGCACAGGACCTGTATTTCAGGGGAATGTTGACAATCCATAACTCCAGGGTGGACTACTAAGCCCTGCAAGGTGAGTGAACCTCGGCCGAGAATAAGGCCCATGGTTCCCGGGGGCAAGGATGGTATAGGCTCCACCGGCACCGGCTGAATACTCATTTGAGGCATTAGTAGGAAGTCGGAGGCGGCACGCAGGTCCACCCTTGTGGGTCTTCCTGGGTCGTCTCTCTGACTGCTTCCTGGGTCCTGACAAACCGGTTCCCATATCTTTGAGGGCCCTGGGACCGAGGGCCCGATGACCCGTTTTTTGGCACATCAGTTGATTGACTATCAGGTGGGGGAAGAATTCTGCCCTTTATATCCCTCACAGAGCGACACTGGTCAGCTCTATGATAACCCTTGCCACACTTAGAGCAAAGAGTGAGAGTCCCTCCCTGTTTATCTGGAGCTCTGCAATCTTTCTTAAAATGCCCAGGCTTTCCGCAATTAAAACATGTCCTCTGATTATTTCTGCTCATGGAGCGGTTCTGAGATTGAAGGATGGCAGCCGCTAAACCTGCATTGCTGAGAGGTCCCCCAAGCTCTCGACAGACCCTGAGCCAGTCTTGTAAGCCTTTGTTCTTTCTTGGGGCTATGGCCGCTCGGCACTCCTTTGTGGCTTGCTCGTAGATTAGCTGTTCTATGAGAGGCGCAGCTTGCTCTGACTCTCCAAAAATACGCTCTGCTGCCTCTGTCATTCTGGCCACAAAATCTGAGAAAGATTCCTGAGGTCCCTGGATTATCTTTGTTAACTGACCAGTGGTTTCACCTGCTCGAGAGAGCGCCTTCCAGGCCCTAATAGCCGTGGAAGAAATCTGGGCATAAGCTCCCCAATGGTAGTTTGTCTGATCAGCAGAATAAGCTCCCTGACCCGTTAACAAGTCAAAAGTCCAATCTCTCTGCTCTGGAGTCAAAGCAGCTGCGTTTGCTCGGGCCTGCGCCTGTGCAGCTTCGTGCCAAAGCGCTTTCCATTCCATATATTTGCCCATACTAGGGAGAGCGGCTTTTACAACCGTTTGCCAGTCGGCAGGAGTTAGTGCCATGCCAGCGAGCCTGTCTAACTGCACCAAGGTAAAATTAGCATTGGTTCCGTATTTACGAACCGACTCGGCAATTTCCTTAATCTGTACGTATTCTACCGGAGCGTGGACACGCCCACCCTCGGCTCCTTCAAAGACTGGAAATGCCTGTTGTATTTTCTTTTGTTCCTCTCGGGGAATGAATGAGTCTGCGCACTGCCTTTCTGCGCACTGCCTCTCTGCGCACTGCCTCTCTGCGCATCTCTCTGCGCACTGCCTCTCTGCGCATCTCTCTGCGCACTGCCTCTCTGCGCATTGCTGACGCACTACGCAGGGCGGGGGCTCCGCATAGGGCGGACCTTGAAACCGACTGCCGGGAGGTTGAACAGTACGCTGACTTTCGCCAGCCGCTTTTGGCTTTTTTCTTGACCAATTAGCTGGCTGGTAATGGGCTGCTTCTTCCTCCCAGTCTGTTTCCTCAGAGGAGGATTCTTCACTTGCTTCAGAGCTACTAAGAGCTGGCTTCCTGAGCTCATCTAGTGACGAGTATCTCCTAGAGACCTCCGCTAATCGATCTTTTTTCTTCTCCCTTTTTCCTCTTTTTCTTCTAATCTCTCTCCAGGTATTCCTACCTAACCTTAACTTTTCCTCGGGTTCAAGACCCTTGGAAAGGCCTGTATACTTATTTTGTGTACCATACTTCCTCTTTGTTCCTACTCTTTCTTCCCGCTTTACTTCTGATAGCTTGTCCTGAATTTCCTCTAGAATTTTCAGCCCTATCTTAATCACTTGATAGCATGTGAAAAAGAACAAAAGGGCTCCTAACACCAGAAAAAATTCAAGGCCAAACATACTCACTGGTACTCTCGTTCCCCAGCTGAAAAGTTCTGAATTCATACAGTTGAATCCTTCTTAACAGTCTGCTTTACGGGAACCTTTATCACCGTCGTTCCCCAGCTGATGAGTTCTGAATTCGGCAGTTGAATCCTTCTCAACAGTCTGTGTTACGGGAACCTTTATAAACGTGATCCGCAGTTCTGGTTCCGGAATGAGGGATCTTCCCTGCGCCAGTCCGGAGTTTTTTCTCGTCCCGGGTTTTCGGCACCAATTGTTATTCGACGCGTTCTCACGACCGGCCAGGAAGAACACAACAACCAGAATCTTCTACGGCAAAGCTTTATTGCTTACATCTTATGGGGCCAGAGTGTAAGAAGCAAGAGAGAGAGAAAACGAAACCCCTTTCCTCTTTAAAGAGAACAACAATTGCCTAGGACGCATCACTCCCTGATTGGCTGCAGCCCATGGCCGAGCTGACGTTCACGGGAAAAACAGAGTACAAGTAGTCGTAAATACCCTTGGCTCATGCGCAGATTATTTGTTTACCAACTTAGAACACAGGATGTCAGCGCCATCTTGTGACGGCGAATGTGGGGGCGGCTTCCCACAGCCATGAAGTCTCACAGTCTGAAACTAGAGACCCAAGAAAGATAGGTATACAAAACTCACAAGTATGAAGTCCTAAATGAGGGAATTTTGAAACCAGGGAGGCCACTCTTCTATGAGTCCAGGGGCCCAAGCTCCAAGAACTCAAGTGTCTGAGGCCAGGGGGAGGTAGACAACCCAGCTCACAACAGATCCAATCTCTCCTTTCTACACCATTTGGTTCTGCTACAACAGCCCTCAAGAATGGGAGATGCCTAGTCATGCAGTCAGGGTAGTCCCCTTTACTCCGTCCTCCAGTTCAAATGCTGATCTCTCCCTAACACATCCTCACAGACACCCAGACTCAATGGATGCCAGCTTGCTGTGTGGCAGTTATCTGACAGCATCACCTTGTCTGGATTTGGAATCACCTAGGAGACCTCTGGGCACTAGAGGTTTTTGCAGAGGTTTCATTGAAGGGGACAGATCCTTCCCGAGTATGGGTGGCACCGTCTCATGGTGTCCCAGGCTGAATAAAAAGGAGAGGGCAAGCTGAGCATCAGCAGCCATCCCTCTGATTCCTGGCTGCAAAGAGTGTGGCCAGCTGTCTCATGCTGCTCCCACACTCGGGTGCCTTCCCTGCAACGATGCACTGTGTCCTCTCAGACTGTGCACCGACATGAATCTGCCCTCTCTTAGGGTTTGTTTTTTCCGAGTATTTGGTCACAATGATGAGAAAAGTGACTAACCCTGGGTGTCCCTTAGCCTGGTCAGGTTGACTTTAACAATCAGCTGTCAGTAGCATAAGTTCCTTCCCACCCTGTCCATAGTGACCATCATCCCTGCATCTTCCAGGGCTCAGGAAGAACCTGCCATGCCCGTGCCCTGCCCCCGACTCCCGAGGGCCACTGTGCCCATCCAGGTATCCATCTGAGACCCTCTCTAGCATCCCAAGAATTCTAGCAGACCTTGCTTCCTTGTCTGGGCCCTCCAGCCATCTTGCCATGGTCCTGTTTCTTCCCATGGATTCCTCATCAGCAGGATGCTCTCACTGGGCCAGACTGCAGCATCCTTCCCCAAAGCCCACGGCAGGATACAGTTGTGGGTGTCAGGCTCTTACCTGAGTCGTGTGAGGGAATTACAACACGGGACCAAAACTGCTTAAAATAGAAGAGTGGAAATCACTGCTCTCAAATTGTCCCTCAGGTGTTCGCCATGACATCAGCATCAGACTTCCTGTGCTCGCTCTCTCTCACTCTCTCTCCCTCTTCCCCCTCCCACTCTCTCTCCCTTTCTCCCTCGTTCTCTCTCCTTTCCCTCCCCTACTCCCCACCCCATATCCCAACTCCATGAGCTAAGGCTTTGTAAGGCTGCTTTCAGCTTCAGTGTGATTTCATCATCTAACACAAAGTTAGCCCAGCTGTCTCAACCCTTTCCTTTCCTTAGCCTCCCCTTCCACCATCGAAAGACCAATCACTACAGGGCGGTAGGGAGATGATTCCGTGGATAAAGGCACCTAGAGCTGCCTCCAACCCTGGGGGACCCACGTGGTGGAAGGAGAGAACTGACCCCTGAGACTTGTCCTCTGACCTCACACACGTGCACACGTACACAAAGAAATGAATACAAAGTATAATTTTTAAAAGGCTCAGGGCAGGCTTCACACAAGCCACCCAGCACCCTCATCCCAAGCGTCCCTTATATTAGCATCTTCTGGATCCAGTTCTTAGACTGCTCAAAAAAATCTCTCTCCTTCTGGAAGCGATGTCTCATGACAGCCCAGCCCTCAGAATGCTGACTCTGGAGAACTGCAGTTAGTTCTGGTGAGCCCGACTGCAGAAAGATGTCTGAGAGCTAAGCATAGTGGTGAATGCCTTTTATCCCTGTGCTCTGAGGCAGAGGCAGGCAGATTTTTTTGAGTTCCAGGGTAGCCTGGGCTACCTGGTAAGGCACTGTCTCAAAAAAGAGAAGGGAAGGCTATCTGAAACAATAGCCCACTTCCCACCCTCATTCACGAACAGTTCTCCAAGAACAGGCACACTGTCCTTCACAGTGAGCCCCAGGGATGAAGGGCTCCGTGTTCCTGTGTGCATATCCATCTGGAGAGCATGGCCCTTACATGCCGGACTACCCCCAACACACTGTGGCCAGAACACGCTAATCTCTGTCTCTGGGGCCATCTTTCACCTGTGGACAGGAAGAGCTGTACCCCGTACAGTGTTTCAGTGTTGGAGTGAAGTGGTTGTACATGTTGAGGCCCTGGTGTTGCTTACAGCCATGGCGGCTATTGTGGGGTGTAAGCTGCATTGGGGGGGGGGTGTTGTTACCGCTCGGCAGGCATCCATGGCTCCCTGTGAATCGCAGAGCCTTCCTTCCTGAAGACCTGTTACAAAAAACAATGCCTGGAGACTGGAAAGATGGCTCCATCAGCTAAGAGTTCATACTGCTCTTTCAGAGGGACCCAAGTTTGAATCTTGTAATCCGTGCCAGGCAGCTCACAAACCACCTGTTGTGATCGGCTCCACCAGATCCCACACCCTCTTCTGGCCTCTTCAGGTACCCACACTCCGATGCACAAGCCTGCACTCAAATCCACACATGACTGATTGATGATGATGATGAATAAAATAAAACAAAACAAAAGCCAACTCCATCTCTCACTGGCCAGGTCCCACACATCTTTATCCCTGAGTCATAAACAGGCTGAGAGCACACGCATTCACCTTCATACATATAAGCACACATCTGCATGCATACATGTACTTACACAGACATGCACATACACACATGTAACACACACACACACTATGGTGCTTACTACCCAATGCCCCCAAAACCCTATGAGAAGAGAACAGAAAACCTCATCCCCAGAGCCCAGTTGCCTAGCACCCAGCACTGACCTTGAAACACGTCAGCCTCAGCTGTCTATCAACAGGTGTCAGCCACAGGGTGTCTGCTGACCACCAGCGGACATGGTGACCCTCTGAAACACGGTCCACATGAAAAAAAAAAGGGGGCCTAGGGAGAGCAGGTGCTCACATGTGTGTGCACACATGTGTGCCTGTGAGTCTGCAGACTGCTGGGTTCCCTGACCATCTGTGGATGTACACAGTGGTGTGTACGAATGTCTGTGGGTGTGCAGGAGTACACTCTGTGTGTAGCGTGTGTGCCGTATGTGTGCACATGCACACATACCCTTCCTCCACGTGAGCGTCTGGCACGCATCTCCAGGCATCTGATTTATTAACCAGGACAATACAAGGAGAGCTTGCCTATTATTTCTGGTGTCCGCATCAATTCCTGACAGCTTCGTGGAATTGGAATATCTTATTTAATGTGAGTAAGAATCATTTTAAATATCAACTGTGACACCCAAGGACTCCAACCAGAAAGGGCATTGTGTGCTCCACCAAGTGCTGGAAACGACGCGGCTCTCGCTGGGCAATTATTTGCTAGTTTTCCTGTCTCTTGTCTCTTAAAAATCCAATTATCCGTGGCGGTCCCTCCCCCCTATGGCTATGCTGGTCAATCTCCCCCAACCCTCCTCTTCATCTAGGAAGAGCAGGCTGAGGGACGGGGGTCCCACTGGGTTAAAATCAGGGACTCAGTCATACAAACCTCAGGAGAGTGGTGCATTCTTGATGTGGCTTCCTGCCCAGCCCAAAACCTCTTCCCTTCACCCTTCTGCCTCCCAGCAACCTTGGGTCAGCTAACTGAGAAAAAGCAAAGCCCCCTCTGTCCAGAAGAGTACCCATGCTCTGCCGCTGTGACAAAGCCCAAGGCAGCTCTGGATGGCCGATGGGAGGATCTCTAAACAGCCACAGAGCAGGGGGCCCAGCTTGCCTGATTATAAAGGAGAGGGAGCGGGCGTTTGAATTAGCTCTCGTATGCGTAAAGAAGTTTCGAACACATATTTAAGAAGCTCCTGACTGTGAGCTTCTCCACATGTGGGTCACAGGTCATCAGTGACCGGCAGCTGAGGTGTAAGGAGCGTGGCACCATGTTTTCTGTCTCGTTCTTTGAGTTTTGACTCATGTGGAAAAACTCTTATAATAATAAAATAATTGAACCTTTGAAGAGACCGGAGCTGGACGAGTTCATGTGTGTCGAGCCAGGCTCTGGTTCCGTTTCCTCGAGAATCAAAGGAAGGTGACTCTGCTAAGGGTTTGGAAGCCAGGCAAGGACGTCTGAGCTCTCCTGGTGATTAGAACAAGGATCATATCATACCCTCTTCTTGGTCCTCCCTTCTGATTCTCCCCATGTCAGCCCAGAACCTTCCACCAGTGGCCCTTACATTTGCTCTCTCATTCAACAGGCTTTTGTGCGGAAGCTGCCCTGTGCCTGGAGAGGCATCTAAGATGGCCACCTTCACACCCATTTTACAGATAGGGATGCTGAGGAGCAAAAGCTTCCGTAGCTCATCCAAAGGAACAGAAGTGAAAGTCTAGCCTGCATCTCCCCTGCAGGAGAGTCCCAGCACTGGTGTCCCTCACCACATTTTCTCTTGGTGTGGCAGGGGCCGTGGGGAGCTGTTCATTCATGAGATTTCATCTGTGATTGCTCCTAATGGACCTGGCTGGCTCATCTGATCTCTTGCTGGCCAAGTGGCCACAGGTGGATTGAGTAGACAGAGCTGTGGCATGTGTTTGTGTGTGTGTGTGTGTGTGTGTGCGTGCGTGTGGTGTGGGTGGGTGGGTGTGGGTGTGTCCTGGCAGCCATAGCAGGGGACATAGTGACAATAACGAATATGGTTATTGTCATTACTAGGGCTGCTTATAGTGTGTGCTGAGTTTGCAAACCAAGACCCTGGCTAACCGACTCCCTCCCATCCCTGGCGGGGGTGACAAGAGCTGAATTCTGCTGCTGTGAATAGGGCTCCCCTGGTAGAGAGGCAGTGAGTAGAAGTGTTACTTTAAATAATGGTACCTGCAAGCCTGAAATAGGCCTCCCAGGCTGGAGCAGTAGCATACAGGCAGTCAGTGAGAGGAAGGCAGGAGTGACTGAGACAGGGCTGCGCTGTTGGGCCACCTACCCTCTGCTACAGGAAACAGAAGGGCGACCCCAAAGGTCAGGGAACAGAACAACAGTCTGTGTCCTTCCTCATGACTCCAGGTGGGGCCTGGGGCTGTCTGGCTGAAGAGAACTTGTATGTCAGTCTTCAGCAGACACTGGGTTTCGTTAAAGTTTAAATTTCGCCACGCATCACTGACATTGGCAAACAAACTCAGCTTGAACGAGTCCCTGGTGCCTTTTTTGTAATGTGTACTTAAATTCTATGCACAAAGTAGCACTTTTTAAATTTTATCTGTAAAATAAAAGCGACCTGTGTATACGATAAAGATGATTCCAGTGGCATAGAAAAACACACAATCAAAGGAGTACACATGTCCCTCTCCCAATCTCAGTCCCAGACTCTTTCCCAAAAGAGAAATAATACATTATTGATATACCATCTCAAAAATATCTGTGCACCTGTGTGTGGGATGCAGGCAATCACACATGCACATACAAATGACTTTTAGTGTATATCTACACACACAAACATATATACATATACGTATGTATATATATATATATATGTATGTATGTATGTATACACACACACATATATACATACATACATACATTTACTGTTTCAATTTATCCAAATGATATAATACCAAATAATGTCCTTACATGTACTATTTTTTTTAACTTGGGAATAGGGGACCAGTCTAGGTTGTTTTTATTGTGTCAGTTTGCATAATCCAACCATTTAAGATCTGATAACATTTCACCAAACAGCAACACCAGGGATACATTGTCTCTTTGCCCCTACCTGTCAGCTCTGCGGTTGTTAGCCCCACACACAACCTTGTACTTGTCTTTTGATTCATGTAACTCTCCCATCTCCCTGCTTTGATTTCCTTTCCTCACTCTGGGTGTCTTGGAGACTTTTCTATTTCATCCCACACAGGTGTTCTCTCACTCAGGAACCCAGCATCATTTATTGATCTAATTCAGAGTTGATGGACGTGTCTGTTGCTTCCTATTTCTCTTTGTTTATCTCGGCTATCGAAAGCAGTGACACAGCAAACATCCTTGTACATATTTTTTTTTTCTGTCTCACTGTTGTGAGCATGACTAAAGAGCCACCTCCAGGGAGTGCAAGTTCTTGTCAGAGAATCTACGTGTTTTAATTGCTGTAGATTTTTGCCCCAAAGAATGGACCAATTCCCAGAGCCACCAACAAACCTACAGTCATGTGTTTCCCTTCCCATCCTTTTCCCCTTTTCTTTCCCCCTCCCTCCTCTCTCTCTTTCCCCTCTCCTCACCCCTTTCCCTCCTTTTCCCCTCCCCCTTTCCCTCCTTTCTCCCTTCTCCTCCTCTCCTTCCTCCTCCCCTCTCTCCTTCCTCTTCCCTCTCCCCCTCCCCTCCCTTCCCCCTACCCTTTATCCTGTATTCTGGCAATCTGACACACAAAAGGGTCTTGCTCTAACTTGATTCCTTTCGTTATCTTAGAAACCAAGGATCTTCTCATGAATTTCTCAGCCATTTCTCGTTATTTTCCTTCCCCTGGTGTCTTTTTTAAGAGTATCAGATTCCACTCTTTCCCCTTTATTTATTATCATTGTGGTAGGGATGTGTATAGGGAGTGCGCATCTGCATAGACACACATGTGGAAGCGCTGAGTCCTCTCCTGCCTTTACCTGGAGACTGGACACAAGTCCTCAGGACTCACCAGGAGAAGGTGCTAGGCCTTTGTACTTATTTTTCTCTCTCCAGCACTTCACAATATTATTATTTTCTGTTTTATAATGTTTTCTGCTTGATTCCATTTTCTCTTTGGTTGGTGGGTTTTAATGATCATGGCAAAGTTAGAAAGTTGACAGTCTTGTGTAGATCCTTTTTTGTGTGTGGGAGTGGGGGGGGGGTTGAGACAGGGTTTCTCTGTGTAGCCCTGGCTGTCCTGGAACTCGATGTAGACCAGGCTGGCCTTGAACTCAGAAATCTACCTGCCTCTGCCTCCCAAGAGCTGGGATTAAAGGCGTGCACCACTACTGCCCAGCTGTAGATCCATATTTTTAAAGTGCTATTTGTCCATGGTACCCAAGAGTCAGGAACTGCTCGGAGAGACAGGAAAAGCCACAGATGGTGCCTTCATTGGGAAGGTGAAGATGACAGTGACAGTGTGATATCGGGGAAGGAGAAGATGGTAATCATGATGATGTTGACGGAGATGACGATGATCATGGTGGTGGTGGCGGTGATGATGGTGGTGATGTCATAATGGTGATGGTGGTGGTGATAATAGTAATGGTGGTGATAGCAATGGGATGGTGATGATGAAGAGGATGTTGATCATGATGATAATGGGGTAGCGATAGACATAATGATGGGGTAATGATTATGGCAATGGCGCTTGTGGTAGTGGTTTTGGCACTGATAGTGGTGATGATGGTCGTGGAGATGATGGTAATGATGAGGACAGAGATGGCAAGAATGATAATGGTGCCAATGGTGGTGAAAATGTTTATGATAACAGTGCCAGTGATGGCAGTTGATGATGGTTAATGGTGATTATAATGGTAATGGTAATTATCCTAATAATTATGGTAATGATGGTGATGTGTTGATGATGGTGACAGTTATGGTGAAGTGATGATGATGGGGGGGAAAAATGGTGGCGATGGTAATAATCACTATGGTGATGGTGGTGAGTGTGGTGGTGACGGTGGTGGTTATGGTGATGGTGATAGCAATGATGGTGATGGTGGTGGAGGTGACAATGACTGTGGTGATGATGAGGATGTGATGATGATGGTGGTGGTGGTAGTGGTGGCATGGGTGGTGATGGTCATGATTATGGTGGCAGTGATAGTGGAGATGATGGTAGTGGAGAAAGATTACGATCATGGTAGCAGTTGTGGTGACAGAGAGTGATAAATATGATAGAAATGTAGTGATGGTGATGGTGGTGATGATGGTGATTATGGTGGCAGTGATGATTGTGATGGTGGTAGTGGTGGTAGTTACGACAATGTAGTGACGGTGGTGATGGTGACAGTGGTGACAGTGATGGTGGCAATAATGGTAGCGGAGACAATGATAACAATGATGGTGGGTCCAGACCACAATTCTTATGAAACTGGCAACTCCTATGAGCAAGCTACTGCATCCCAGCCTTGGCATACCCTGGAAATAAATGGTTTTTAAATTAAATTGTCCATCAAGGTAGCTGGATAAATCAAGGACCCTGAGAACTGGGGAAGGATAACAACAATCCTAACTCCTCGTTCTTCTGAGGACCCTGCTCAACCATTGCCTAACAATGCAAAGGAAATCTCTCAGGGCAGCCATTCCCATCAACACCAGAAAGTCCCCACGTGCCTAGCGCCTCACTGTTAGGAGCCTCTTCACTGATCTGCTTGCATCCTGCCTCTCTGTAAAGCAAGTTTGCCATACACCTGCTCTCCAGCCACCCGCTCACCAGCGCCAGCTCTGTGGTTCTGAGGGCGACAAGTGCCTGATGCACTGACTGAGGGTTTGGCACTGAGTGAGGCATGCGGGTGAAAGCCAAGCTCGCCGGCTCAGCAGGCTCCGTCCCCAGCTCTTTCCCCAGCTCTACTGTGCAGCACCGTATGGGAAGAGCTGAGGGAGAACACTTGGGGAAATGTGTGAATTTCCCTGCCTCTCTCGCCTGTCTCTTCTGATTAATACTTACAACACAGCTCTACACCTGGCCAAAAACCAAATGTACCTGTCTTTCTCAATGAGTCATAAGCAGGAAGGGTCAACAGCCCCTAACAGAGAAGCCTAGGAGGTGTGGCCATGGGCAGGGAGGTGTGGCCATGGGCAGGGAGGCGTGGCCACGGGCAGGGAGGCGTGGCCATGGGCAGAATCCTGCACAGCTGAGCAAAGTCCTGTGGCTTGTGGGACGGACCACATCCTACTGATAAGGACCTTGCTGGAATCCCATATTCAGAATAAGGTGATCCCTTGACCTTTGGCCCCGAGCCCAACTTGACCCCTGCACCTCTGAAACCACCTACTTCACTTAATTGGCTATCTCATCTGTCCCTCTCAGGTACATGATTACCAGCCTGGACCGCACCCACGCTGGCTTCTACCGCTGCATCGTGCGTAACCGAATGGGGGCCCTGCTACAGCGGCAGACTGAAGTCCAGGTGGCCTGTAAGTACGGTGGGGGACTGGGACAATACTCCTGCCTTCTACCCCTGCTAGCTCTTCCTGCATGGCCAGGTCGATCCTTCCTTGTTACATCTGGTAGAAGCAAGGCCCTGAGAGGGCATGGGAGCTCTGTAATGTCACACAGCATCTCTCTGTGACAAGGCTGGAGAGTCAAGCACTCCCTGGCACTTTGTTTCAGAAAAGCATGACCTGACTCTGTCATTCTCTAGCTCATTCAGTGGGAGCAATGCTAGCCTTGACTTTAGTGATAACATAGGGATCCCATGACCATCAGGAGATACTGGGAGATGTCTCAAGATGCCCCACCCTATGACGGGGCCAGGGAATGATGCACTGGGGCTCACAGAAGTACCAAGGGGTCAGAGGTTCATCACTAAGCCTTCAGTGGTTGACTCCTTCTTTCTGGTGCTACCAAAGCCCAGAGAGGTTTCCTCAGGTAAGCGGGGAGGACGGTGTGAGAACTCTAGGTCCCCCACCCCGGAATCACTACCACCCCGAAAGTGCACAGCATCGCTTCCCCAGACACCCTGCTTCCTGAAGGACCTACCTCTTGCTACAAAGGAGACCCATAGAGGGCTCTTTTAAGCTGACCAGTGGCACATTGGTGATCGGAGAAGTCTGGGAAGACTTCATGAGTTTTCCAATAAAAGCCGTCTACCTCTGAAAAGTAACGGCAAGTAAATAACAGGGAGAGGCCGCTGTGGGGAGAGAAGTCGAGGGTAGAAAGTGCTCAGAGAACCTAAGTGCTGTCAGAGTGTGCGTGTGATAATTAGAGAAAACAGCTGTAATCAAAAGTGGAGGACAGCCCGGTCCATAAACCAGCATTAAAGGCAACTCCGTTCACGCCCTAAGAGCAAAGCCTGAATCTCAACACTGGAGTTCAGGAAGCTGACAGTGCCAGCTGGCGGAGGCCACAGGGCATCTTCCTTTAGTGCCAGGCATGGCCACCTTGTGACATTTTGACATAATGTTGTCATTTATAAAATTGACTCTCAAAAACCATGCATTCGAATTATAAAAGAAACACACACATACAGACACACACACACACCTCATGCTTGAAGTATGATTCTGATTATGTTGGCCACATTCATAGCTATTCTAGGGCACATGTAGCACATGGACTGAGCTGGACACACTAATTTCTCGTCATGTCCCAGAGTCCTGTGAGCAGATGGAGCAGGGACGCCTCCAGAGAGAGACCGTGTTCCCAGTGTGCATGCCCGTGTGCACATGAGTGTATATGCACATGTTCCAATGTCTTCATAAAGGCTGATCTGCCTTTTGGTTCATGCCTGTAAAGAGAATGAATATGTCTGTGTGCACATATTCATGTGTCTTGAATATGTATGTCTGGGTCAATCTGCCTCGATACAGCAGGACACATGTTTGTGCAGGTATGTGTCCTCGCATTGCATTGATTTGTGTGTGTAAATGTCTGCTCAGGTATATCTATAAATACGTAGCCGGTGCTCACATATATCTGTGTGCATGCATCTGGAGAGAGAGGTAGATCTGGAGTAGCCTGCTCTTTCATCTGATTGCAGGAGAGAACATGCTCTCCCGGCTTTCTCTGTCAGTCAGTCGGTGTCTGTTTGTCTGTCTGTCTCTGTCTGTCTGTCTGTCTTTTTGCACTGGGACATCATTCTGAGAGTGAAGGGTACCAGGTGTTTTTCCCAATCCTTCTCTCACCCCTCCCTTGTCTGCTGTGCCCACCTGGGGGCAGTGGGGGCAGGAGAGAAACTTGGTCCTGTGACCTCAAGCTGCTTGCTCCCCAGTGGCTTTTCTAGGGACCCTGGAACTGACAGGCCCCACCCTAGCTCCTGCCCCTCTCTAGAGAGGGCTTGTGACTTGTGTTCTAATGAGAAATTAATAAGGCAGCTGCCTAACAACTAATGATAATGGCAAAGTCGTTTTTTAAAAAAAAGATTTTTTTTACGTGTTTTTAATTACAGCAATTAGGAGGAGTCGATAAAACATCTCCTTGACCCAGCCCCCTCCCTGGTCTCACTCAGAGTCTCTTCTTTGTAGTTTTAAAGTCACCATAAATTCCTGCCATTAAGCAGGTAGAATGAATGGCCAGGAGGTTGGAAAGCTCTTCAGAGTCAGGATTCCCCTAAGCTTTTACCACATTCAGGGCCTCTCTGCTCCCCGTACCTGCCCTCTACCCCTCCCCTAGACCTTGCAGACAATGGAACTTGCTGCCCCACTCACCTCATCCCATCCCACAATGCCAAGCTCAACCATACAGGTGCATGGCAAAAGGGCCTGCTTGTCCCGGGAGACAGATCCACTACCCCTGTTGTTAGCATGCTGCCAACTACTCATTCAAAGTGGGGTACAGGGTCCCTCTGTAGACACAAGGACTGAGGCGGCACTGAATTGCCTCTGGCTGGCCTGCTTTTCCTTGTTTCCCATCTATAGCATGAGTGTGGATAAAGGATGTGATAGCGGGGACTGTGCAGCTACTTGGGGCAATGTGACAGGTTTGTCATGAGCACCCATTACTGATGGCTGTAGCGAGTCAGATGTAGTGGCACATGCCTGCCATCCCTGGGCTTAGGACTCTGGGTCAGAGGGATGCCAATGGGTTACAGGCCAACCTCAGAAACATGGCAATACCCTGCCTGGAGAAAAATTGAAAAAAAAAAAAAATAACTGCAATTGCTGTAGAGTGTTCCACAGTATCCCCAGCACTGTTCCGGGTTATAATGAAACATAAGCAAGGTCCTATTCTCCAGGAAAGCAAGCAGTCTGTTAATATAATATAACATTGTATCATAGTATATAATATAACATGTCATAATATAACAATGTATCATCCTATATAAAAAACACTGTATCGTAGTATATAACACTGTATCATAGTATATAACACTATGGTAGTATATAACATTGTATCATAGTATATAATATAACATTGTGTCATAGTTTACAATATTTTATCATAGTATATAATATAATATTGTATCATGTCACATTATAATTATATATGGCATGAATGAATGCAATGTATTACAAGAAAAATGGAGCCATGTGAGAGGAACTGGGGAGGGACAGTAATAGAGAATGGCCACTAAGGATATAGAACTAAGAAGGTGGGTGGGCCACATAGAAGGGAAGAACAGCCCAAGCCAGGGAACAGCAAGGTAAAGGCCCTGTGGTATACTCGAGGGTCTGAGGCCGGGGTGGCTGGAGGAAAGTGAGGGCAGCAGAGAGCATCAGAGGAAAGACTAGGGATGTGGGACCTTTGGGATAGACTATGGCACGCTAAGCTGTGCTCAGAATGAACTGGAAGTCGCTGGTGGCTGAGGCAGGGCTGAGATAGGATCTGGTAGGAGGGGAATGTTGTTTTCATAATAAATGCAGAAAACCACAAGGAGATACTTGGCCATGTGCACCCAACTGTCAAAACCCAGAGTCCAACCAGACTACATGTGAGGGGGATACACCTATATAACTGGTAAATTGGTGAGATTTTGGAAAGTGGTGGGTGGCACAGCCTTCCAGTTGGCATCTTTGGAATGAGGCCCTAGAGGTCTCCCCAGACCCTGTGTCCTGGCAGGGCTGTGAAGGGCTGTGCACAGCATCAGTACCATGTGACCCAATTCCAGGCAGCTATAAAGATGATTGAACTCAAAGCCAGGATTTCAGGAAGTGATGTCACAAAACCACATTACCCCCCCCCCCAAAATCACAAGAAACTACAGAGTAATCACAGGAGTGACTGTTTAAAATTAGGTTGAATTAGCCATGAAAAGCTGAGTAACACTATTTGTGAAGACATAGGTAGGTGGCCCAGCATTCCAAAGAGAGGTTAGCCCTGAAGAGGGCAGAACAGGTTAGGGAGGCTGTGAGGGGAGGGGAACTGAGTACCAACAGGGCCATGACTTTTGTGCTAGATGCTGTGGTACAGACATGGGTGTTGACTATGTTCTTCAAATTATAAATATAATTATATTCACATTCGTATGCACGATCCATCTCACGATTTATAGGTAAGTAAGTGTAGAGAGGTACTCTGTCTGCAGTAGACTTCTTACCTTCCAGGCCCTTTTAAGCTCTAACAAAGACATCAAGAGTAAGCTCCAGGCCACATCCCGCTGTGCCTCAGGCCACAGCCCTCTGCTCTGGGGGAGCTTATCTGGAAGGCTGGATAAGCCCTGCAGGGCATAACGTGGTGGGCGGGTAGATGGATTAACAGCATTTAGAGAGTTAGCAATGAGGTCCTCAGGGGACCTGGACCCAGCCCGTCCTCCCTTCCTCAGCCCAGCTCCTGCAGGCTGGCCTCCTCAGTACCTCCCCCTGGTCAGTTCAGCACATCCCAGCTGTGTGCCCAGCACTGAAAAGGGCAGACTTATACAGTGGGTGCTGCCTGCTTAGGCCAGGGCTCTCTGAGCAGATCCTAGAGCTCCTGTGACAGATGCCTGGGGCCTGGGAGTCACAGTGAGGTGGGAACTCTGTAATGTAGAGGGTAGGGGTCTGTGCAGAGGGGACCAAGGCTAGCCCAGCCCAGCCTTCCTCCATCTAGCCTACTGTAAACATATATGAGTGCTCACTCACAGTCATCCACACACATGTGAAACATATCCAACTATGCAGGCCATCTCACACACACACACACACAAACCATATATATATTTAAAATATTCTACATATATACATTCTTCCACATACACAACTATCCACCTATACATAAAACAACCACACATAGCACATACAATCCATCTCTTCATACATACAAACAGCACATGTACATGGGAACATAAGCATATATATAATTCAATAATCCATCCCTCCATCTTTTTCTTTCTTTTCATCTCCCCACTCCACTATCAATCCTGTCCTCATCCATCCATTCACCCATGCAGCTCTCTCCATCTCTCATCTATGCAGGGACCTCGCCCTGCTGACCTTTGGCTTGCTGCCTATACCCTCTCCATCTGTCCTGCCCTATCACTTTTTTCCTTACAACACACATACACACATGAGCACACATGTGCACACACATATACACAACTACACATGTGCACACACGTGCACGTGCATGCACATACGTGCATATGCATATACACAATACACATACATATACATGAGCACACATGCACACACGCACATACATCCATATACACATGTGTACACACACATTCACAGTGCACACACATACACACATGCACACACACCTAACTATACCTGACCCTTATTTATGCCTTCCACACACACCAGTCTGAGGAAGGTTTTACTAGCACGTCTCAGAGAACTCTGTCCTTTCCTTCCCAGCAGTTGTTGTAGATGCTACTAAACACATGCTTGTGAATTTGTCTGCTGGGCAGGATTGTAAGCTCAATAATCAGCTCGGTAACGGGTCTTTCTTTTTCTTTAAAATGTTTTTTTTTAATTGTATGAGTGTGTGTGCGCCCATGTGAGTCTATGATACCCTGTGAATGCAGAGACTAGGAGAGGGCTCGAGATCCTTGGGAACTGCACTTACAGATTGTTGTGGCATCAACATCTGGATGCTGGGAGCTGCATCCCGGTGTCCTGTAAGAGCAGTATGGGCTCTCACTTTCATCAGCACCTCCACAGAGCCCTCCTGACACACAGTAGGGCTCCATCAGGAGCTGGTGGTTCCAGGCAGAGCAAGGACATAGCCAGCTGGTAGACAATTGCTTCTGAATACAACAGTCTCCAGATGCCTGGCCATGCTGGCCACCTAGGAGGAGGTAGGAAAGAGCTCGGGTTTCTGTGGCGACTGTGGATCGAAGCCGAGCAGGGGGGATGTGTAGAGGGAAGTGGCACTGTGCTAGACCCTGACTGCTTAATGTTGGATCAGCCGCTTCATCTCCATGAACCTTCATTTCCTCGAAGACCAAATGGAGCCAATAAAACAAGAGAGAGTGGAGAGAAGGAAACACCATTATCATGAAATTGCTCTAAATTGTTTAAATCTATCTTCTGAGTTCTGTGAAAAGTTTTTTTTTAAATAGAGAAAAATTATTATAAGAACTTAAATCAGCCTGATTTATTGATGTGATCTTTTTATCACATAAAAATAATAGAAATTAATAAACAACTAAAAACTCGTATTTATTAAAATCTAGCCTGTCACATTATTGGAGGCTCAAATGAGATAATGCATGCACAGTCTGTCCGGAAAGAAACCCAGCGTAGGGTAAATGCATGGTTCTTGTTCTATTTGGCTGGTTTGGGATAATCTTTGTTGAGGAGGTAATGTTTACACTAAATCATGAAAAATATACAGGATTCCAGCGTTTTAATGCTGAAAATGTTAGATATACTTATTTGGCAGTTTTATACACTCTTCCCGTATCCATGGCGGCATAACAAATGACCCTGAGACACCACAGTGCAGAGCAATATTTTAATGCTCATGCGGTCAGTGAGTCTGGAGTCTGGACAGAGCACAATGGGGACAAGGTGCAGCCGGTCCTGCCTGGTGGCAACTGAGATCTCCGTGGTAGACACAAAGGCTGCAGGTGAAGTCAAAGGTTCCATCCAGGAATCTGGCGGTGGTGGCGAGCACCTGGGAGCCTCGGTTCTCCTCCAGCAAGGTGTTCCAGTGCACACCCAGTTGAGCTTCCTCATGACATGGTGGCTGGATTCTAAGGGCAGGTATCTGTCAAGTAGAGCCAGGTAGATGGCATCTCCTTTGAATAACTTCACCTTTAAAACCACAGAGCATTGCTCCCAGCATGTTCTATTGATAGAGAAGTCTCAAGCCCTCAAGACTCAAGGGATACGTGGGAGAAGTATGAGTCACACTATAACAAGAGCATGTGGGAAGGGGGATAAATATTGATTCAGGCACCTTTGGGAAGATGCAATCTGGCATATACACACCGTCTCACTTCCTCAGTGCAGCGCGTGAGGAAGGCACACTTGTGTTTCGATTTTACAGGAGAGGGAAAATTACAGTTCCACAAGGTCAAGGCTCAAAGACTTGGGGACATATAGGGCTAGGATTTGAACCTTTGAAGTCTCCAAATGTATACAGTGCCTGCTAAAGTTCAGATGAGGATGTTGTCAGCAGCTCTTTTCTTTTAAAACACCAAGTTGGTTCCTTTATGCAGGATGCTGGAGATCCAAGGTACAGTGGTGAGCTATGGCTCATCCGGTGGTTTCTAGGCAGGTACCTAGCAAAAGCAAAGCCTAGTCGTGGGAAGTAGGGCATAAGTCATCCAAGGCATCGAGATACAGGCATTGAAGCAAGCAAGGCTGCTTGTGGTCTGGTTAGGGACGACCCTGAATACAAGCAAAGAGGGCCTAGAGTTTCCTGGAGGCAATAAGGAGACTGCATAGGCTCTAAGTAAGGCAAACACACACACACACACACACACACACACACACACACGCCAAGACAGTGTATGGGGTGGGGGTTGGGTGATGTAGACTGAGAGTCAGCAGCTCAAGGAATGGGCTAATGTAGGGGTGGGGTGCGCCTTGGTCCATGAAGCAACACCCAAAGGAAGGAGCTGAGGCCTTTGTGGGAGATAGGGAAGGGAACAGCAATAACTCCAAGGATTTAAGCTCAAGTGATTGGGGCAAAGGGACAGATACAAGACAATCAACAGGACAAAAAGGAGAGCTTGTTGAGCAGATAGCAAGGTCTCCCTATCCCCCATCTCCCCCCCCACCCCCCCTTGACCATCCCATGTCCAACCCATACCCACCCCAGCTCACCCCCAGCAGACTGTTGGGAATAGAGCCTTGACACCCAAGGAAGAGTTGGAGCTGGAAACGAGACATCAGTCACGGTTAGATGAGCCACCACTGGATCAGGGTGTCTAAGAAGGTCAAGTCCGGGCTGGAGAAAATGCACATGAACATCAACAGCCTTACATCTAGGTATACTGCAGCATCTGCAAGCAACAGAATCAGGACTCAGAGGCCTAGGCGTGTTCCACAAGGTCTCCCATGACCTGGGAAAGTGGGAAGTAGGGAGTATCCTGGTGGCTCACCAAATCGCCAGTGAGTCTGCCTGTGATGGGGTAGAGGAGCCCAGGGCTGCCTTCAGCCAGTACAGCAGTCCTCAAACTTGGCTCATGCCTGAGACACTAAAAAGATATATACTGGGGCCAGAATCCAACCCACTCCAGCTTCACCTCTAGAAGAAGAAGAGGTCCTAAAGGGGACCCTGAGTGACTCGGAGGGCCAGGTTGATCATGGACAGAAAGAAGAGGCCATGACAGTTTCTGCCTCAGTAGGACATGTGTCTTTGTGGTTAGGAAGGGGACCCTGGTTGAAGTAGCAACTAAGGCCCTGGAAGCCATAGTGTGAACTTCCACTACATATAGGGATGGTGGTCTGGTAAGCCTAGGTCTAAGCGTGTCATAGTAATAGATTAGAGGCTGGCTCAGGTACTAACTGGGATATCACCATCAACACGCCATACCAAAGAAATGGGAAGCTTTGGGGGTCCGGATCCCAACAGCAGTTTTAAACTCTGGTACTCCCGATACACAGTCAAGCACTGTCACCGGTGACCACAGATGCTTGTCACCGATCAGGCAAGTTCAGAGCTTCCCTCTGCGTGTCTCAAGGCACCCTGGGTACTTCATGCATCGCACTTGGAGTCTCAATGATACACATACATTGTCAAGGTGAAGGAAGCCCAGTTACTCCCTCCCAAAGCCCACTCAAAGACGCTGCTGTGGGAGCCAGTCCCTTCACTCCAGCCCAGCGGGCAGGCAGGCATGGGACCAGAAGACACGCCCCTGCAATTTCTGCCTTCTCTGTTTTCTTCCTGACTCACAGAAGAGCAGGGCCAGGAGCAATGTCTCCACTTCTCTGTGGAGTGTTTATGTTCAGAGAAGCAGGTGTTGATGTGACCCTCCTCTCTGCCTAAGGACACAGAGGTCCAGTCCCAAGACTCCACAGCCTAATCCCCTGCAATACTGAATTAGTTCCAGAGGGTGGGGAAGGGGAAAGGGCGACCTAGTTCCAGAGCTCAGGGTCTGAGTTCAAATCCTAACTCTGTTCCTTGCTAGTGATATGACCTTACCCAGGTTAATTAACTTAGCTGAGCCAGTCTGAGCAGGTTTTTCCCATTGTAAAATGTGTGAAATAATGATAAGCCTCTCGTGGCTGTTGGCTAAATCAATTGTGTCAAGGATACATGGGTCCAAATTACACAAAACCTAAATGTCAAAGCGGGACACATCACACAGGCTGCTAGCAGAAGTGTTCAATATCATGCCCTGTGAGAGACTGTATCATCTATGATGTCAGACTGTATTCATAGCTATCCTAGGATGCATGCAGCCAGGGGAGGGCACAGGCTGGAAACACCTTGATGGGATGTGGGACACTCCAAGAAAGGGGGGCCTTTCTTTCTTCATGATCATCCTCTTGAAAATATTCTTTCTCTGCCGGCCAGTCCCTGAGGATGGATTGCCCTTCTGACCTCTGCACCTCCCCTCCCTACAGACATGGGGAGCTTTGAGGAAGGCGAGAAGCGCCAAAGTGTGAACCATGGAGAAGCTGCTGTCATCAGAGCACCTCGCATTTCCAGCTTCCCCCGGCCACAGGTGACCTGGTTCCGTGACGGACGCAAGATCCCACCCAGCAGCCGCATGTAAGGAAGGCCCTACTCTGGCTAGACTGGGGGTGGGGTGGAGCTGGTCCTGGGGGAGGAGGTCTGGGGCCAGATGGAGTCTCTAAATGCAAAGGAGGGCCCTTCCTACAGAAACTTCTCAGTGGTTCTGTTACACAGCCAGCTGGGCGCTCCCCTGAGTGGTGAGAGAAGTTTGGTTTATGAGGGGTTTGCTTGGAATATGCGTGCAAGAACCAGGGCGTTGCCTCCACACTCAACCTGAGAATAAGTCTGCTCCCAGAGGATTTAAGACACCCAAACATGCCCATGCAAAGGCACTGTTGTCATAGTAACAGGCCCAGGACTCGGGCCATGATGGGGTGGGTGTGTGCAGGTGTTTATGTTTGGCGGGTATGACTGGGCTTGCTCTGTGTGTGTTTAGACAGCAAGGAGTTGCTGTGGCCAGGGGAAGGCTAGAGGAGACACACACAACTCTTTCAGCGTACACAAAGACCCTTCTGTCTTCCCCTGGCCTCAACTGTGTGTGCTTAGCAGTGAAGCCAATACCTTTCACATACACACACACACATTCACACACACACACACACACACACACACACACACACACACACACACGCCCTCAGCAGGCCTCAGCAGATACCATGCTCTCCTCCTGAGCTGCCCAATGTCCAGCGCTAGCCCAGGCTTCCCTCTCAACTGCTCTACTCCCTTCACTGGAGAAAGGCTATCTTCTCCCAACCTGCCCCTCCTGGCTACAACATGTAACTTGTGCAGACTACACGGAGCTCTGCGGCCCCTCCACCCTAGTCTATAGGGAGTGGAGGGAGATGGGGACAGGTTTGCCTTTGGAAGCATCAAGCCTCACAATCGAAGCACAACAATGATAGTACAGTAATATAGCAACTACAGAGGCTGTAGGATGGAGTTAAGTTCTCGGGACTGTGCTAAGTACACACACACACACACACACACACACACACACACACACACACACAGGTTTCCTGCTGCAGCCTGCGAGGAAAGAGGCTTTCTGTCTTGATCTCTTCCCTATCCCAACTTCGTTGCTCACTGCTCAACCCTCCCAGCAGCCCCCTGAGGCAGCTGACTTTATCCCACAGCAACTATAAACCTGAGGTTTAACTACTTTTGCAGATCCCTCCTAGCTGCCGAGTGGAGATAATCCGGGCCTTCTGTGAAACATATGTGCAGGCAAGCACACAGACACAAGGAAGCGACTGTGTTTCATAGAGCTGATCCTGACACAGCCATTCTCAATCTGGCCCCCGTGGGAGCTTTGAAATGAACCATTCCTCAGGTTCTTGCCTAAGGCACTCTGATTCCATTTAAATGGGATGCTCTTTGGCTGTCAGAAATTTTTAAAGCTCCCCCGTTTGAGTCCACTGTACAGCCAGAATTGAAAACCATCCTCGGAGCTGGGCTTCACGGCACAAGCCTTTAATCCCAGCACTTGGGAGGTTGGGGCAGGCAGATCTCTGAATTGGAGGCCAGCCTGGTCTATAGAGTGAGTTCCAGGACAGCCAGGGATACACAGTGAGAAGCTGTGTTGAAAAAACAAAGAAGCAAAGGAAAAGAAAACCATCCTCAATGTGTCTCAGCCATCTTTCACCACAATGTAGCTGTGTAACAAACCATCTTGATAGATCACTAAGGAACATTTGCTGTTTTCTTAGGAGTGTGAGGATTGGTGGTTTAGCTTGGTGCACCGGCAAGGGGCTTCTCATGGTTGGGCTCCTCTGTCTGGGGTTATCGCTCATCTACTGTCCTGGGATGGCCTTTTGCTTGGTGGTAGGTCATTCGGCCATGTTCCACAGGTTCACCCTCTAGCCAGACAGCCCCAGACTATTCTCTGGATATTTTAGAAGAGCAAGAAGGGAAATACACACATATTAACCCCCCACTCACATCCCACTGGCAGAAACCATGACATGCAAAACTCAGACAGAAGGCTCTCTGTGTCCACACCACTAGGCCATCGGTTTCTTCATGAACAGAAAGAAGGCCAGCAGGCAGCGTGAGGCAAGGGTACCCAGCAAGCGAAAGGGTAGAGTGTGCTGCAAGTAAACAGGTGTCAAAGTGTGCCCTCTCCCCTTAAACCTAAAACTCAATAAAGCCAGTTGAATGGATCACCCATCATGCAGATATTGACATCACATTGTGGAAGGGATATGCTCTGCCATCACACAGGAACTGGGACATGTCAGTGAGTCACAATCCCATTTTAACTCCATTTCTGAGTGTAGCTCTTGGACCCCAGGTGTATTCATCCTGTGGGCAAATCAATTGGCCTGGCTGCCTAGAACTCAGAGCTGGAAGCAAATCGAACATCATGGTTTGACTAGTACTGTCTGCCCTGACTGTGAAAGTGGGCATGCTGGCACATTTGCAGAGGTAGATGAATCCTTTGCTTCCGGCTCTCTCCTATGGTCACTTTCCCATCCTCCACACTATCTGCTTCTCAAGTCAACAGGCTAGAACAACCTTGGCCTGCACAGGTGTGTGTGTGTGTGTGTGTGTGTGTGTGTGTGTGTGTACTCTCTCTCCGTGACTACTCCTGCCCACTTTCATAAACATGTCCACCAAATTTGTGATGAAGCACTGGAGTGGTTTCATTTTGGTAATTACGGTGAATTAATATTCATAGGTGAGCAGGGAGGCTCCCTGGAAGCCAGTCCCCTGTGTCTGTGTGCCGGTGCTCAATATCTGATAAGTGATATTAACTGGCAGGCTGTGCACAGTATGAAAGACTCCGCTATCTACAGAGTGCCTCTCACCACTGGGCAGGATGCAGATTGGCCCCAAGCCTGCTGTTGAAAGGGGACATGATTCCTAACAGAGTCACACACTGGGAGCTCTGGGCACACTCTAGGACGACTTACTCTCTCCTTAATTAAATTATGAATCCATTGCTCTCGGGGCTGAGAAAGAGGGGTGCTGAATGAGAGAGCAACACGTTAGAGGCAGAGCTAGGGCCCACCAATCATGGTGAACAGGAAGAAGAGGAGAGGACCCAGCCCCTCCTAAGAGGGCTATTGGTGGGCCTTGCTATTGATGCCCCACTCAGAGTTCCTCTTCCCAGCTTCTCCCATTGTGAGCACATATATGGTGTAGCAGGATGGATGCCATGGGCATCCTGGAAATGAAGCATTGCATCCTTCACGGGTTACCTAAAAAGGGACAGTCAACATGCACAGGGCTGGGGAGCCCTCCTGACAGAATCAAGGTAAAAAAGACAAGTTAAAAAGCCTCTCTGCCTTTCATGCCACTCCCATGCCCTGTGACTTTCCATACCCTGTGGCTCTCAGGCTCTGTAGCTTCTAGGCTAGGGTGCTGGGATGGACAATGCCAGCCACAGTAACCAGGAGACCACATGTCAGTGAGCTGAACCCATAGAAGGAAGGTTTTACCCATCCAAGTTCTGACCTAGAGCAAAGGACAGGAAGATGGCTTCTATGCACAGTCACTTGAAACCTAGGTCACTAGAGCTCTGCCGTCACCAAAATGGGTCCCCAAAGTCACCCTGCTCCAACAGAGGGGAGGAACTACTCACGGATGATACAGGCACTCCCGTGATCCGAGATTAGAGGTGTCCACACAGCCCACCTCCACCCCAGATAAGGAAGATGCAGGGCTGCACCTCGTTGCCCAGCAGCCGCAGCCTCCTCCAGGAGAAGAGCTTAAGGCTCTTCTTCAGACAGGTTTTCACAGTGTCTTAGTCCACTTTCCATTGTTAACCGCACCAACCTACAGTCTGACTGCGTTATAAAGGAAGGGAGCTGTGTTTTGGCTTCTGGCTCTGTGTGTGTGTGTGGGGGGGGGGGGTCCAAGTTCAAGGGCCCTTAGTTGGTCATGACCTTGCTGTCAGAGTCATGAGGTGGTACAGGGCATCATATGACTAGAAATATAGTAAAGGGGTAAGTGTGTGCATACACAGGTGTGTGTGTGTGTGTGTGTGTGTGTGTGTGTGAATCATGAGGATCTGCCCTAATGACCTCATCCAACCTTAGTCAGCCCCTACAGTCCCACCTTTAAATGCCAAGGTCAGGAAGGCCCTCACCTCTTTCCCACCTCATAATGGGAATCAGATTTATTTCAACTCATTAACACTGGGGAAGACATTCAAAGCAACACCCAGGCCATAGCACTCAGCCTTCCACATGGTCATCTACAGTCAGACTTGTTCTCTTGGGGGCATGCATCTGGGACCTCAAAGGATGCCCACTGAGCAGAGGTCCTGGCCTCTACTACACCTTGTCTGTGGTGCTCTTCCATCGCTGTGGCAATCAGCTGTCCAGAAATCATGAAGGGTCACTGCTGCCGGTTGAGAACCACATATGATCAGTCGCCGTCCCCTGTGCATTATTCGGTCACCTGCCTGTTATTAGCTTAGCAAAACCACCACTACAGTCATGCGTCAAACACCGTGCACATCTAGAAAACTCCCTATAAGGACAAAAAAAAAAAAAGAGTATAAATCTTACTCTAGGAAAACTTCAACCCATTCCTAAAATCCTTCACTCATGAATTACCCCCTCCTCTATTAGTCTGCTCACAAAATGAGCCATCCAAACCCCCAGGAACAAACAGAGAAGATGCTCAGTCATATCACACACAAAGGATGGCTGAAGCCAAGAATGGGAGTCGGGGGCTTTCCCGGTCAAGGAGGGAAGAGTTGGGGTGGGTTCTTTCTCTGGTATAGAACAGGTGGGTGACCAGACAGTGGGTCCCCTGGGAACTCTGTGAGACCTGCCTCTATAGTACAGTGAATTGGGGAGCTGGATCTACAAGAGCCCAGTGACATGAGAGTCCCTCCATCCTGAAGCCAGGATGTGCTGGGAGAGGGCTGAGGGTGAGGACTGGCAGTGGGCTATTTTGCTGCCAGGGACCAAGTGGCAAAGACAACCGTGAGGCTGGGAGGAGTCTTAACAAATATTATCTTCCACTTTTTCAAGTACAAAGGTATTGTGGGTGGGCCTGGTGCTGTTCTTGCGAACCAATCTCCTAATGAATAAAGGAGCCAATCACTGGGCGAGTAGGAGGGACTTCCGGGCTGGACAGAGGAAGAGAGGAAACAGGAGAGAGTTAGGCCCTGTTTGGAATGGGAACAGCAGAGGGGTAAGATGTAGCTGCTAGAGTTTCCCAGTATCATGGTGAATCTACAAGGATTCGCCACCAGGGGAATTGGATTTTCATAAGGCTTACAAGATTAGGTTTTAGTTGTTGTGCCCAGAGATTGAGTTACCACTGTTTCTGAACTAAGTTTGTGTTGCGTTTTCCTTCACACATCGGCTCGTCTGGGTTCAAGAGAGAAAGGTACAGCGGCAAAGCTGAGGTTTGCCAGAGGTGCACCACAAAGGCCATGGGGTATTTGAAGCATGGGGCTGGCGTGGTAACAACTCGACAGTGGGAACCTATCGAGCTGGGTGGAGAGACAGTGGAGTGCAGAGCCAGAGAATCTCCACGAGATAAAACAGGTTGGCCATTGCTCGACAGCACATGGCCAGCCAGGCAGCCGAGGCTGAGAGTTGCCTGCCCTAGGGCAAGAGCATGCTGGTTCATTTTTTAATATTTCCCACAACACAAAGGGACAGGGCCCAGATAGCACGGAGGAAGCACATGATCCTCAGAGGCCAGAGCCGCACACCAGAGCTCAACCCCAGCCACACCACCCTACACAACCCAGACCCTTCTCCCAACTCACAATTTTCTGCTCCACAATCCACATCTAAGGACAAGGGCCCTAGGTGAGACAAGGGGTCCTTCAGATGGAAAGGTGGCCACCTTCCCAACCTCACATCTGGTGTTCAACATATTTTAGCATGGGGATTTACATGACCACAGTGCCCTGAAAGTCCCTCCATTCCTAAACCAGACTTGCCAGGTGAGGACTAGGGGGCTAGGGAGATGGATAAATTGGTAAAGTGCTTGCAAGCCTGAAAGCAGATGTGGATACCTTCCTAGCACACAGCATGGGGGCTCCCACTTGTTATCCCAGTACTAGGGAGGCAGAGAAAGGAAGATCCCTAGGGTCCCAGCCCCTACACAGCCAGCCTAGCCTACTTAGTGAGTTCCAGACAAGTAAGAGACCCTGTCTCAAAGTGGGTACCTAAGGAATGACACCCAAGATGATCTTTACGACTACACACACACACACACACACACACACACACACACACACACTGGGCGGTGGTGGTGCACGCCTTTAATCCCAGCACTTGGGAGGCAGAGGCAGGTGGATTTCTGAGTTCGAGGCCAGCCTGATCTACAAAGTGAGTTCCAGGACAGCCAGGGCTATACAGAGAAACCCTGTCTCGAAAAATCAAAAAAAAAAAAAAAAAAGACTACACACACAACACATGTACACAGATCCATATAAACATACATGCATATTCTTGTGCGTGCACACACACTATACTAGCTTGGCTATGATCTTATTCCCATCTTCTCATTAGCTAAAGATAAAAAGAACTCTCCACGAGAAAATAGGACATCACTAGGGTCCCTACGCATTGGGGGCCAGAGAGCTTGCCACCCAACTGCCCAGAACTCTCCCTGATGGTGTGAGGACCCTCGGCCTGAAAAGCCCCAAATTCAAGAGCAAAGGGGTGGGGCCAGCACAGCCAGCCGAGGAGAGAGCTGGGCCAGAGAGACATTAGTGAGGATGTTTATCTGAGAGCCTGTTTAAAACTCTGTAACATTCACCTAATGGGAAAATTTGAAGAGAATTCAACTGGATTTGTCCTTGTTAAACTAACATTAAGGATGTTTAACAGCTGTCTCGGGCACATCGCATTACAATCCAGAGACAGACTTGGCAAACTAATGGTTTTGTTTGTCATCAGGAGAATGGGTAAGAGAGGCTGGGCAGAGCCGGTGTGGGCAGCACGCCAGAGCCACTTCACACCCATATAAGGGGGACCCCAGCCCTCGGGTTTCCTGCCTGCTGATCTTGGGATGAGGGGTGGGGAAGGGAAGCAGCCTGGAACAAATGGCCCAGCCCAGTTCACAGGGGAAAGGGAAACTGATTCCCAGTGAGGACACCAGAGGGGCGTGGCCCTCAGAAGTCAGCTTCAGGCCAGACTCACCAAGGCCTTTGAGTCTGCTTAAACTGGTTTACGAAGCAGCCAATCCCAGGGCTAGAGAGATGGCTTCATATATAAAGTGCCCTCCAGAGTTGGAGGGATGGCTCAGGGATGCTCTTCCAGAGGTCCTGAGTTCAATTCCCAGCAACCACTTGGTGGCTCACAACCATCTGTAATGGGATCCGATGCCCTCTTCTGATGTGTCTGAAGTCAGCAACAGTGTACTCACTGTACTCATATAAATAAAATAAAGTGCTTGCCTTGCAAACACAAGGATCTAAACTTGATCCCCAGTTATATTTGTATGCCCAGAGGTGGGGAGACTTGGGGTGTACTGATATTTGGGGTTCACTGGCAGGCTAGTCTACCTGAACCAGTAAGTTCCGGGCCAGTGATCGACCATGTGTCAACAAACAAGGGTTGACCTCTGGCCTAGACACACGTACGCACGCACGCACGCACGCACATGCACCACAGACATGCACAAGCACATGCGCACGCACGCACACGCATGCGCACTGATTCTGGACTTCATTTCTGAAATCATTCTTGTCACTCTTCGTTCATTGTCAATCACTCATTCACTCTGTGAACTTCTGACAGAGGCGACCTCAGCAAAGGTGACCTGACCTCATAGAACCATCAAGGCTATGACATGGACAGGAACAGAATTCCAAGAGGGTCCAAAAAAAAAAATACCCCCAACCTGACCCAAGAGTGTGCTCTGAGGAAGCCTCAGCTTCAGGGATGGAAAGGACAATTGGGACTTAACAGGTTGCACCCCAAATTCTTAGCAAACACTGGAATAGAGCTGGAGGCACTCTTGGAGGCAGCTCTCTTCTTCCCAGCTACAGGAGCGAGTATAATCAAACCACCTACCTCAGATCCCACAGTCACACAGTCTGCCTGCAAGACCTTTGGGCGCCTGTCCAAAAGAAATCTTTTTGTCTCTCCTCAGAGCCATCACCCTGGAGAACACCCTGGTCATCCTGTCGACGGTGGCTCCCGATGCTGGCCGCTACTACGTGCAGGCGGTTAATGACAAGAACGGAGACAACAAGACCAGCCAGCCCATCACTCTTGCCGTGGAGAGTAAGTAAGCGCAGGGCCAGGGACCATCACTGAGCAGAAACCAGCGGGTCATTAAATCTCAGGAATGGGGCTCCAGGGGGCTGTTGGGAAGATGGAGTGGTAGGGGAGGTAGGGCTGGGGATGGAGGGGTGGAGCTGTCTCCAGAGGAGGAGGAGCCACAGCCTGAGTAGGGGGACAAGGTTGGGGAAGCCAGTGAATGTCACAGGCAGAGGGAAGTGGGGTAATGGAAGGTACTTCCGTGGCAGACACAGCTCCAGGAAAAACTAGGCTTATTATAACCACAAACATGTCCACTGGAGACTGGTGGAAGGTAGAGGCACGTGAAGGAATGTGTGCTCACATGTGTGGATGCCAGCCACCCGAGGCTCAGGTGCAGATGGAGATAGCACCGGGGGAGATCGGAAGCTCAATTTTAAAAGAAGTACACTAACAGTCTGCCCAGCTGGCACATAAAAGTGCTGTTTCTGCCTGGAGTCAGTGTTTCTGTCAACGGGCTCTTCCCCAAATTTCTACCTCTGCCCACCTTCAGCTGCATGGCTCCCTGTGAGACATAGGCACAAGAGCTCAGCCCAGCATTACCCTGTGCCAGGGTCCTGTGGCACAGAGACACTCCTCCTTCAGTTGAGACTAGAGCAGGGCTGTCACCCCTGGTCTGGTTCTGCCCACCAGACTGGCCTCACCCTCAGGACCTAACCTCAGGCTAGAGAAGGTGGAATGGATAGATGGCCAAAGTGTCTCCTAAGCCAAGAGACCAAGTCCAAGTCTAGGAACAAGACCTCCATTTTCTGAAGCAGCTGAGCACCTTAGGAGCTAGGGGAGCCAGATGTTCAAGCACTCCACATCTCTACGACCCCCACTCCCAACGCAGATCTCATTCATCATCTATGCCACACCCATACGCATCCATCAGTGGCAAGTTGAGTATCTCTGCCTTCTCTTAGCCTAGCTTCTGACTGCCAGTATCTAGGACATTCCCAGCCCTTGCTGTCTCCTCCCTAGGCCTTCTGAGCCCCAACAGGACTCCTTTCTGGACACCCCATTGATTCCTTCCTCCAAGCTGGCGTCCCATCTTCTTGGGAAGAAATCTGAAGCTAGGGAAGAGAATCCACTCTGGATACCAACCAGTGAATATCACGGATGTCACCTCTGACGTTGATCTAAGCCAGGGCTGCATATACAGGAGTGAGGAATTTTGTTAGCCAGCGGGGTGATTTCTCGGCGATGAGACTACTCAGAGTCTCTTGGGACCCAGATATCTTTTTTAAGAGTTAGTGTCAAACTTGGTGTGTAGCTCAGTTGGTTAAATGCCTATCACACACAAGTCCTGGTTTCTATCCCCAGCACCACGTAAAACTGGATGTAGTGGCAAAAAGCATGTCATCCCAGCACTTAGGAGGCAGAGGCAGGAGGATCGGAAGTTTAAGGTCATCCTTGGCTAGGTAGCAAGTGTGAAGGTAGCCTGACATACTGGAGACTCTGAAGGCAGAGGCAAGAGGACCTCTCACTATGTAGACCAGGCTGTCCTTGTCTACATAATGAGATCCTATCCCAGAGAGAGACAAAGAGGAAAAGAGGGACAGACACACATACACATACACACACACACACACACACTGGCAGATGGCAGACAAACTCACAGAGTGAGTTGTCCAAGTTATATTGAGAGAATCTTCTTGAGTGCCTCAGTTTACCCCAGATCCATGGTCAGGGAGCCCTCCTCTGTGTTCGGCCTCCAGCCTGCAGCTCCTCCTCTTAGGAATCGAGGCAGCCCATGATGTCACTTCCTATTCAACTTCAAGCCACCCCAGCCTTCCAGCCAGCCCAAGTGAGGCCACCCGAGCCCCTCTCTCTCCCCCATCTACCTTTACCCAGACCCACCCAGCTGCCAGTCTCCTCCGTGCCTACGCCCTCAGCAGCTGATTTTTAGTTAATCTCCCTCCCACGATCCACTGCGCTGACATGCCCCACCACCACCAGCCCGCCTGCCAGCCAGTTTGTGAGAGCAAGTGCCACTTCGCCCACCAGCAGCTCAGTTTCCCTGCTACATGGCTTGAAGCCACACCCTCCTCCTCCTTCCCCTCCCTCCTTTCCCCACCAGACTCCCCCCTCCCTCCACCTCAGCAGCTTCTCAGCATCCCTTGGGGGAGTCCTGCTCATTGGAAACGGAGAAGGAAAGAACCAAGCTGGCAACCCCAAAATTGTACCTAGCATCAAAACCCTGAAAGTCCACATCTGTCTAATGGACGCACACACACACACACACACACACACACACACAGAGGGATCAGACCTGTACTATTACATGGAAACATAATACAGAATTAACATGAGCCCCACATACCATCTTAAAATTTTCCAATGGTCCCATTTGTATTCATTTATATTATTTAGGTGTTTTATTCATTTGGATGTGTCTTTGTTTTTCTGGTTTGGTTTTTTGGGTTTTTTGAGACGGAATCTCGCATAGCCCTTGAATTTCCTGTGTAGCTGGGGATAACTTTGAACTCCCTACCCACCTCCCTCCACCTTTCAAGAGCTGGGACTGCAGGCATGCACCACCACGTTGAAGCTTACCTCATTCTTCACGAGGTAAAAAAGGAATAAGCAGAATTCATTTTATTAATGTGTTCTATTTAACCCGAAGTATCCAAAATATCCTTTTAGCATGCCATCAATATAGAATATATTAGCAGGATATTTTACATCAGATTTTTTTTTTTTTTGCTGCGTGCTAAGTCTGAAATCTCTGCGTGTCTTACACTTGAAGCGCATCTCAATTTGAATGCTAAATCTTCATCTAAAATACGTGATCCGTATTTAGATTTCATCAGATTTACAGCCATAAAGGTATAGAGTCTTACGTCCAAGTCGTTCCACTTCTACTCAAAAGTGGTCTAATAACTAGATTGGGGAATCCGTTTTTAATTAAATGTAAATTAGCTAAAATTAAATCTCATTAAGTCAAATGGATACAAGCCACATTTCAGGAGCTTGGTGGGCATACGCGCGTGGCTTGAGGGCCATGGTGGGTGGTCTGGACCTTGGGGTCTGGATACCCCCAGGCTGGAGAACTGGTATCCCTGGGCTGGGGATGAGCAGATGTCCCTCCATCGGAACTTTTCAGGAAAGAGCTAATGGCCCTTTGATGCTCAGTTGCAGCTCCTGGGGCCTAGTGAGTCACTCGCTCCACTATATGACAGTGTCTGAAGCCATGCTAGGAGGAGGAACCCAGAGGGGACTGTCCCTTGATGTTCATCTGACAGAAGTAGTTTTAGAATGCTCGTTCCAACTTGGCTTCCATGTGGAAAGCTCTGTCTGTGCCCTGTTTCTAACTAGCAGTTCTCAGAAAGAAGCCCTCCCTGTCTAGGCTTGCCTAGGGGGTCACAGCTTGACTGTTGATGTTTTGCTCACCACAGCATCCTAGTACTACAGGGAGCATCATGGTCCGTACACTCAAGAGCCACCTTGTTGATTTGCCTTCCTAGCCATGGTTGTGAGAGCCTAATAAACCTCAACACAACAGCCCCTCCCATGTGCCAGGTCTTGCCTACCCCACCCCAACTGGTGTCAGGAACCCCATAAGCAAGAGGTGGGTTCCCATAGAGCCCCAAAGCTAAAGCCTTGGATTCTGTGCTTTGAGTTTTTGAGGTTTGTCCTTAAGCCATTATCTAGAACATGAACTGAGTGCAGCACGCACCTGCATTTTGGTCCCTGGGCTATCTCTCACCACAACCTGGCCACAGATGCAGCACAACTCACCTGGCTGCAGAAGCCAGTGGGCATCAAAGGACCTTTAGCTCTTTTCTGAAAAAGACCTGATGGATGAACACTGCTCATCCCCTACCTTGGGGAGAACATTTCTCCAGCCTCAGGGTATCCAGGCCTCAAAGTCTAGGCTACCCAACCCATGTCAACCAGGCATGTCCTACCAAGGTAAGTCACACCATACCTGGTGGCTTCTGGCATCACCTTTGTTATCGGCCACCTACGGATTGCCTGCTTCCTTGGTGCCTAAGGCTCTCCGCATTCTGATGGTTACTGGGGCCATCTCTACAGCTGTCCTCGCTGGCAGATGGTTAGGCTGTCATTATCCAGACTTTGTATTGCGTTTATTGGGGGCAGGAGGGGCGCATACATTCCTCAGCACACATTTGGGAGTAAGAGACAGTTTAAAGGAGCCATTTCTCTCCTTCCACCACGTGGGTCCTGGGGATCAAATTCAGGTCCTCGACCCTGGTGTCAAGTGTCTTTCACTGCTAAACCATCTTACTGGTTCCCATGATCCACATTTCATAGGTGACAAAAACTGAGGGGATCAGCCAAAGAAGTAATAACGTCCACTTTCCAGTGGGTTTTGCTTAATACCGGCAAAGTCAGGCCTGGGACCCATGCTCATTAACCATGAAGCCTGAACCACAGGCACCACTGTGGCTTCACACATCAGAAGGAAAACAGACGTCCCTCCTGAGCTGCTATCCAAAGAAGGTCACAGATGCCTCCCTTCATGGCTCTGTCAGAGTCACCCCAGCTTAGTTGCTTCTCCTAACCCATTCCTATCCTGCATCCCACCCCCTGCACCATCACCCGGACACCCCACCCCTCATCCCTGCCTGGCCCTGTCTCCTGAGCTATAGAATCCCATGGTCTACATTCTGCACTCTTCATGGGTCCTCCTCTACCACCACTTCCTGTTCCAGAGGTGAGAAAGCTCAGCATCCGGGTCTCAGCCTTCATCCTTCACTCCCGAATGTCGTGAATCGATGCCAAGTCCATACCAGGAGGTCCCAAGCCTGGTACCTCCTAATGTCTCCAGCCATCTAGGCATCTGTCTATCACCATCTCAAACATCCTTCTAGATATCCTTCTAGTCACCCATCTAGGTACCCACCTAAACACCCACCTAGACACACATCTAGACACCCACCTAGACACTCATCTAGGCACCCACCTAGATATTTATCTAGGTAGCCACTTAGACACACATCTAGACACCCATGTTGACATCCATCTAGACACCCATGTAGACAACCATCTAAACATTCATCCAAACACCCATCAGATATCCATCTAGACACCTACATAGGTACCCATATATGCACCCACCTAGACACCCATCTAGATACCCTTCTATACACCCATCTAGACACCCTTCTAGACACTCATCTAGACAGACATGTAGACATCCATCTAGACATTCATCTAAACACCCATCAGATATCCATCTAGACACCTACCTAGGTACCATATAGACACCCATCTAGAAACCCACCTAGACACCCATCTAGACACTCATCTAGATACCCATCTAGACACCCACTTAGACATCCATCTAGACACTCATCTAGACACACATGTAGACACCCATGTTGACATTCATCTAGACATCCATCTAGATACCCACCTAGACACCCATCTAGGCACCCATCTAAACACCCACCTAGGCATCCATCTAGACACATATCTAGCACCATCTCAAACATTCAATCTGACAAAATCCAAACGCATCTCCCTTTGAAAACCAGTTTTCCCTGGGGCTCCCCACTACTCTCTAAAAGAGCCCCATCTCTAGGCGTCCAGTCTCACAACCATCATGCCACTTCTGTCCCCTTCCTCCACCCCTAAGCCATCACTGTGCTCCATTGTCTTTGTCCTCTTGCCCTAGCTGGACTCATATATCCTCAGCCACCAAATCCAACCTGACTCCCCCCAGTCAATCTGCTTCACCCCACAGCAGGGATAGAAACTGGGCTTCCTACCATAAGGTACCTCTGACCTCCTGTTAGCAATGTGCTAAGAATGAGCTAAGGGCACGCGTGGGTTCTGCTGGGTAATGCACTAGAACCACAAACCCCTTCCTCCTGCAGGTAGAAAGGGGACGTTTGGAAAGGGAGAACAAGCCAAGATCATGAACTCTGCCCCTGCCCTTATCTCTGAGGACCACTGCTGTGGTGTCTACACCCTCGCACACATAGTTCTGTTATTGATCACCTCTCTTTCTCGTCTCTCAATACCTCTCAAGCTTAGGGCTTCACGAAGCCCTACTCCCATCTCCAGCAGCTAAAGGCTCTGCCTTATCCCCCAAGGGCTGGGCATGGGTATCTCCCTCAGGGAAGAACCCCTGAGACCCTACAACTCCCACTTCTCAGTAACCCCAGGGTCTGACACTCAGCTGTGAGATGGTAGGGACAGTTCTCCTCAACATGGATAAGCTGTTGCCAGAAGTACCACCCTTCACTGAGCACCTACTACGTGCACCTACCTACCTACTATCTACACTCACGCTAGACCAGCTGAGCCACCCCACTCCAGCCTCCTTCCAACCCTCAGCATCTTTAAGTCACCAATGAGACTTTCCTTCCCAGGAGGACAGATCCTATCATCTTTCTTTGTTGGGAATCCTTCATTCCTGATATCCACCAAGTAAGATGTGTTGAGGAGGAGCCTAAATCCACACTGCGCAGTCAAGTGCAATGATTTGATTTTTCAGTACTAGGAATCAAACCCAAAACCCACAAATCCTAAGTAAGGGAGCCATACCTGATCTGTGTTCCCTAGCTGCTGCTTTTTATTCAAGATAGAGTCTTGCTAGGTTACACAGGCTAGCCTTGAAGTCTCTACCTTCTTGCTTCGGCCTCCCAGGTATCAATGACAACAGGTTTGCAGCACCTGGCCTAGCTCTGGTGGTGATTTTTTTTTTTCTGAGAGGGTCTCCTATAGCTCCAGCTGATCTTGAACTCAATAAAAAGCTGAGGATCGCCTTAAGCTCCTGATCTTCCTGCCTCTGCTTTGTGTACCCTGGGATGATAATGTACCACCGTGTCCCATTGTTATATTGAAGGTCTCAGTGTGTAACCCTGGCTAGCCTGGAACATATAATGTAGACCAGGCTGACTTTGAACTCACAGAGATCCACCTGCCTCTGCCTCCCAGGTGCTAGAATTAACTCCGAGCCACCATGCCCACCATCATACCCCTGCCTACCACTGCTGCCTCTCCCAGGTACCAAGTTGGGAATTGAACCCAGAGCTTCCTGCGTACTAGGCAAACACTGAACCCAGTGAGCTATGTCCCCAGCTCCAAGTAACAATTCTTAGTCCGTATTTGTTCCTGAGAAAACAGAGAGACTGAGCAGAATACAGTCACCTGTCTAGATCAGCCCCAGAACACCTGGGACGGAGCAAGCCTAAGGCCCAGGCTTCCCTAAGCCCCAGGCCTATCCTCTTCCCCTATACCAAAGGTCCTCAGCCACCATGGCTTCTGTAGGCTGCTGCCTGGACCTGACCACATGCTCCAGGGGGGAGTCCCAGTGTCACACTAACAGCCCCTCCTTATTTAATCTCCACCTCCCCATAGCTGTCCCCATTGCCTTCCTCCGGGCTGTCTGTTTATCAGGCCAGCAGCACCGGCTCAGACTCTAACAGTCTGTCTCCTCGGCGTGGCCCATTAATCTGGGCCATGGTACCTGCGCGCAGGCATGTAATAAACAACTTAGAGCACACGTTTATGGATTCAGCTATATCAGCAGCTTTCAATCCGATCGCACTTTATGGCACCTACATGAGACTTTATATTGTTGCAATTACTCTGCTTTATACCGCCTTCTTGCCCGTTCATTTTCCTTTATTTTTACATTTTATCCCTATTCTTCCTCAGCTGTTTCTAACGAGGCCTAGAGCTCAGCCAGGAAACCTGCCTGGGGCCAGCCAGAGCGGCTCACAGTGGCTGCGAGGGTACTTGGCCCACAGAGGATCATCACCCCCACACTGTCACCTACACCTGTGCAAGCTGTCACAGTGGGCTCTCTCTAAGGAGCCCTGGAAGGAAGCCAACTAGAGAGATTTGTAGTCACACTAGAAAAAAGTTCTCTCTGGGTGTATTTTAAGAGCCCGGAAGAGGTGCAGAGTGGATGATGAGACTAGAGGCGGTGCTGGGCCGATGCTGGTCCAGCAAGAGGAGCCAGGCACCTCTGAAAGAGCCTAGAGTACTCAGAAAGGCCATGAAACTACCCTGTCCACAGCAAGGGTGTTGCTTCTTTGCCTTTTATTTCATAAGCCCGTACGCAAAAGCCCTCTTTCGTTTCATCCTGTATCCCTGGAGGTGGGCAATAATGATGACTGCACCATGGTTCTTCAGTCACGGGAGGGCGTGTGCACACACCTACCAACCACCATGTGGCTGTTCCCTGCTTGAGACATGGTGGCCGCCAGGACGAAACATCAGCTCAGAGGCTTGTAACAAAGCCGTATGTCCAGCCTTAAACTGCATTTATTGACGCCGTCACGGGTTCTGAGTTGGAGACTTAAGGTCAGAGAGTCGCAAGGCAGGGCTGGCAAGGGTATGGCTCCTGACTGGGACACAATTACCTGCTCACTGTCTGTGTCCTTGTGTGGCTGAAGAGGAGAGGAAGTGGGGGGATCGGGGAGAAGGAGAGGTGGAGAAAGAGAAGTAAGGAGAGAGAGGGAGACAGGGAGGGATTGGGGGAAGGAAAGGTAATACAAGGGGCTGGTGAGATGGCTCAGCAGGTAAGAGCACCCGACTGCTCTTCGGAAGGTCCGGAGTTCAAATCCCAGCAACCACATGGTGGCTCACAACCATCCGTAAAGATATCTGACTCCCTCTTCTGGAGTGTCTGAAGACAGCTACAGTGTACTTACATATAATAAATAAATAAATCTTTAAAAAAAAAAAAAGAACTTTAAAAAAAAAGAAAGAAAGGTAATACAAGAGAGAAAGATGATAGAGAGATAAAGAACAAAGAGCCAAGAGATACAGAGAGAGGGGAAGGGGACAGGAAGTGAACAAGAGAAAGAGGCTGAAGGTGCTAGTCCCATGGTGGGGGCCATACCCCACAGGCCTAGCCAAGTCTCCTCAGCTTCTACACTCTCACCTCCAATGCCATCATATCAACGTTACGGCCCCAGAATATGAGCCACCAGGAGACACAATCCAGGCCAGAGCCAGCACCTTCTGGGCCTCCATGGCAACACCTGGGCTGGCCCCTTTCGGTCAGCGTAACAGCATGCCACCACAGGGAGGCCTGTCGTAAGAATGGACTCTTTCATAGGTCTGGAGATAAAATCTGGTATCAAGGGGTCTTGAGGTCCTCATTCCCCCTCGGGAGGCTCTAGAAGGTCTCCACAGCCTCTTCCATTCCTCAAAGCTGACATCCTCTGCACTCCCTTCTCGGCTCTAGTCTCCACCTCTGTCTTTGCTCAGCTTCTCCCCTGTGGGTCTTGTACTGGAGTCCCTGGCCCCTATGCAGAAGGATGCCGTTCCCATTGGATAGAGCGCCTGCCCCCACTGCAGTGCGATCTCAGCTGAGCCAGTTATGTCTACAAAGACCCTATTTCTAAATAAAGCCACATCCACGGCTGCCGGGCGGACCAGAGCCAGGGGAGGGGACTCCTGGGAGAATTCCCTCCCTGAAGAGATGTCAAAGTCTCCCCCCTCATTATAAGGCCAAAGTACAATTCCACCAAAGTTCCCTCCCACCCCATCCCCAGATGTGTTAGGTGCTTCTCATTGCTCCAGGCCAACACTTTGGGCAGATGGGTTCAGAGGGAGAATCTAAACGGCAGGCAGCTGGAGCAGAGAGCCGAAAGATCATCACATCTTTTAAACTCAAACATGAAGCAGAACAAACTGAAAGGCGAGGGAGGCCACACCCCCTAAAAGTTCCATGACCTTCCCCCAAGCAGCACTGCCCACTGAGATCCAAGCGTTCAAACCTATGGGGGACATTTCTCACTCAAACCCCGACACCGGGAAACCAATGAGTGTGCTAGACCTATTCATAGAGCATGGGAGGGTTCTGAACGGGAGCTTGGGGACCCCGAAGCAGCCATATTGGAAAGCCTTCGCCCAACATGGATGGGGGTTTTCCTATACCTCGTAGCCTCTTTCGGTTAATTTTCCCAAGCCTGTAGATGCTACCCACCGCCAAAGACCCTGACCCTGAGGCCTCCTGAAATTTGCTTAATTGCAAAAGATGGCAAGGAGGACCAGCCAGGATCTCAGTCCAGTGACTCTCCCTGCCCCTTCCCTGAACCTCAGATGTCCACGGACTTGATTCCAACCGTGTCGTACACCCAGCAGGTGCAGCTGAACTGGGGAACATGGCAGCTGTTTCGGTTGGAGGACCATGTTTTCCCAACAGTGACTATTCATTGTAGAGAGAGTGTGTGGTCTGGCGTGGGGGCAAGGATGAAGTAGATCATCGAGGTAAACTTAGGCGAGAGAAAGGGTTTTGAAGGTAATGGAACGGGATGGCAGTGAGTGGAGGGGCGTGGCTGGCTTGCGTGTGGGAGAGGCGTGGTTGGCTTGCGTGTGGGAGGAGTCAGGAGGAGGCCTTTGAGAGCCAAGGACCCCCTAGAGGTCCCCTGACACTTCAACTCCTGAGCAGAGGAAGAAAAAAACATCCCAGATCTGTCCACGGAGCAGCTGTGGGAACTTCCCATACAGCTACCTACTCTGTGCCTTAAGGAATAAGGTCTCCTTGTGCCACATAGGCAGGCAGAGATGGGATTTCTGGCTCCGCCCTCCTAACACGTCACCTCTTCTCAGATGTTGGGGGACCCGCTGACCCCATTGCACCAACCATCATCATCCCACCCAAGAATACCAGTGTCGTGGCTGGGACCTCGGAGGTGACCATGGAGTGTGTGGCCAACGCCAGGTAGGTGGCGCGTCTCTGACTGATCCCTTACCAGAGCTGTAGCCGGGAGCACTGTCCTCTTTGAGCAAAGTCTAGCTGCCTGGTCCGAGGAGGATCTGTGAAGAGCTGGGGAGGAGGGATGGGTGGACACTGCAAATCCAGGGCACCAAGCTCCAAGCAAGCTCAACGGAGTTTCTTGTTCATGTATGTGCGAGAGGTCTTGTATGTGCGAGAGGAAAGTGCCAGCCGTGGTGGGCCAATGGACAGCAGATTTAGCCCAGGCTATGGGGCCAGAGGGGGACTCTCTCTGTTTCTAACACAAAGTCATCCAGAGAGGGGAAGATGTTCCCTCAGAGAAGACCCCTTCTGTATGTGAGGTGCATGGAAGGGAGTTGTGTATGGAAGATGGGGAATGGAGTTAGTACAACATGGACTTTGTAGCTGCAATTGCATCCCTTCAGTCCCTCACAGAGCAGACTGTTAGATCGTCCCTAAACCCCCTCCTAAGAGAGCTGTGTGGTGAGAGCTTCTTCCCCAACATGACCTAAGTGTCAAGAGCTTACAGCACACAGAGGGCGGGCAGTGTGCCCCAGTCACCCAAATGGCCAGTAGCAGTGATGACTGAAGCCAGCTCCCCCAAAGGCCCAGATCCCTGCCCCACAATGCACCTCAGTCTACTCATCTATAAAGTGGGTATGACCTGGCACACACCATACCATAAGACATTCAGGGAGAGTACTGACCCCAGCCTGCCCTGCCTGGGTAATCTACAGAGAAAAAGTCAAGTAAAGTGCCATGATGGAATTAGACTGTGGTCCCAAGGTCCTCTGAGGATTTCAGGGCAGCCTAGCCCCCGTAGCACTGTCTGTGAGAGCATGCTTCACAGAGCTCAGTCTTGTCACAAAGGCGGGAAACTTGGCCAGGATGTGTGTTCAAAGCCTGAGAAATCCTGCAGCCAAGACCCTGCCTGGGTTTCCCACACTTGCATACCCATGGAGAACCTTTTTCTAGAAAATTCTGAGTGCCCCCACTCTACTTAGGGAGGTCCGTCCTTAGAAACCACTAGGTGCTGGGGAGGAATGTGAGAGCAAACCAGAACTCTACTCCCATGATGCTCAGCAAATAACTTAGGCCAGCCCCCAGGCTCTCCCAAGGGCTATGTGTGCAGTTACCATTGTGTCCCCGCCCCGTTGGGGACATTCTTCATGACAGACATTCATAACCACCCAGAGCCACTACACTTGCCCCCATTCTACAGATAGAGAGCTAGCCACACCAACGCCAACTCCATCCCTGTTTCTGCCCACACTTGCGCTTCCCCATGGCCCTTCCAGACGCCCTTGACTGAAAGCGACTGCCTCCCTCGCCTCGTAGGCCTCTCATCAAGCTGCACATTGTGTGGAAGAAGGACGGGGCTCCACTCTCCAGTGGCATCAGCGACTACAACCGCAGGCTCACCATCGCCAACCCCACGGTCAGCGACGCCGGCTACTACGAGTGCGAAGCCATGCTGCGCAGCAGCAGCGTGGCCCCTGTCACCCGGGGCGCCTACCTCTCGGTGCTGGGTGAGTCCCAGCAAGTTCTGGGGTTCCTCCGCTATGAGAGAGGGAGGGCACAGCAGTGTGGGCTACATATGAAAGCCGTAAGCCTCTAATCCTGTCTCCTGCTCCTTCCCCTGCAGAGCCACCTCAGTTTGTCAGAGAGCCTGAGAGACATATCACGGCCGAGATGGAAAAGGTGGTGGACATCCCCTGTCGAGCCAAAGGTAACACAGAGGCATGCATGCGAGTGGGACCTTCGACCCCTCTCATCCCTGCTGGGGGTTCTCCAAGCCCCGCCTCCCTCTCCAGACCACATCACTAAGCAATGACAGGCTGGCTAGGAGCTGGCACCCAGGAAACAAACAGCCAAATTACCGTAATCTCAGACTGCAAATCAACCCACGTAACTCCAGAGTTACAAATGAGCCCAAATTACCGTAATTTCAGGACAGGTGACAGACCCAAATTGCCCATAATTTGAGAGTTGTAGACAATGTCGAATCACCGTTTTGCCAGCATCCGCAGACCTGGTGTGTCTCACCTGAACGGGTGCCATACACTCAGCCCATCTGAGAGGGGAGGGGTACCTGGCTTGGTCCTCACCCCCTGCTAGTCCTACTTAGCCCGCTGTCACAGTTTCTGGTCCTTACTGCCTCCATCCTGACAGAGCTGAGCCTGAAAGGATAGAGGGTTAAAAAGGGCTATTTCATGGAGTGTAGAGACTCAAGCATCCTAGCATCTAGTGAGGCAGGAGGATTGCTATGAGTTCCAGGCTGTCCGGAGAATAGGAAATCCTGAGCAAAAGATCTGATGTGGCCCCAGTAGTGTAGGAAGTCTTGTGAAGCCACAGCTCTTCTGAGACCCTTACGCAGAGGCCTGTGGGAGCAGAGGGGCCGCAGGTAGACACTGCTGTCACATAATCTCAGCAGGGTCTCTCATTCTTGGCTGCCCAAGGGGAGTGAGCCAGGCTGACTTTACAGAGGGACCACATAGCCCAGTCCCTCCTGTTTTCCACCTGACATATTTGCAAAGAGAGGAAGAAGCCAATAAACAAAGATGCCTTATTTCATCTCATTCGAGATGCCATGAGCAGTGAGATCTGCCATTATTTTATGTGCCACTAAGAAAGAAACAAGGCTGCCAATTAAATCGTGACATGCTGTCGATGGTGAGCCACACCCCGGCCCCCCATTGCATTGCAATGAATAGCAAAGAATTGCTGTCATCCAATGGTGGTGGCTGGATGCAGGGTGGAAGGGAGCTGGGGGGAGGGTGCAGAGCTGTGTAGAGCACCCCTGGGGAAGTTAAGTCTGAGCGAAGGCAGAGAGGCAGAGGGTGAGCAGGAGCATGGGAAGAACTGAGGGACACCTATGGGGAGAGAGAACCAGGCCAAGAGATGGAGAACTCCATCTTCCTTTGTGTGCAGACCTAAGATGGGACATAGGGGGATCTCCTGAGGAACAGAGGCCTCTCTGCGTGCTTCTCTACCTGGGCTCCATTGCCAGGGACTGAGTATGGCTCTTGAAGGTTAGCACAGTACACAGAAGAACTAAAAAACTAAAGACACACACCTGCCATTCCTGCTCAGGAGGCTGAGGAAAGAGAGTTGATGTGAGTTCAAGACCAGCCTGGGCTACAGAGCAGGGTCTTGTCTTGAATATATAATAGTAATAAGGAAGGAGGAGCGAGAGGAGGAAGAAGAGCAGGAAGAAGAAAGCAGAAGAAGCAGGCATTGAGGAAGCCAGGGATGGAGAGTTTGCTCAGTTGATAGTATTTGGATAGCATCCCCAGCACTGTATTAACTAGGCACGGCAGCACACGCTTTGTAATACAGTATTTGGGAGATACTGGATAAAAAAAACCAAAGTCAAAGCTATCGTCAGCTACATAGAGAGTTCAAGGCCAGCCTGGGATATGAGTCCCTGTCTCAAAAATAACAATAAGGTCTGGAGATATGGCTCAGTAGTTAAGAGCAATTATTGTTCTTGCAGAGGACCCAGGTTTGACTTCCACCACCCACATACATGAATCACAAGCACCCACAATCCCAGTTGTCCTCTTCTGAACTCTGTGGACACCAGTCACACACGTGATCCCATACATCTGTGTAAGAAGAGTACGCACACACATACAAGAAATGCACTTTAAAATAATAATCATAATAGAGGCTGGAGAAAGTGCTCAGAGGTCAGGAGTTCACACTCCTCTGCCAAGGACCTGAGTTCGGTTCCAAGCACTCACATCAGGAAAGCCTGGAGCTCCAGCTCTGGATGGGATGGATGCCTCTGGCTGCCTCAGGCACACACACACACACACACACACACACATGTGCACACACATGTGCACACACACACATACATACACACATGCACGCACACACAAATTAAAATGAAATATTTTTTTTCTTTTTTCTTTTCGTTTGTTGTTTGTTTATTTGAGACAGGGTTTCCCTGTGTAGCCGACTGTCCTGGGTTTTTTGAGACAGGGTTTCCCTGTGTAGCCCTGGCTGCCCTGAAGCGCTCTCTCTCTCTCTCTCTATAAACCAGGCTGGCCTCGAACTCAGAGCTCCTCCTGCCTCTGTCTGAAGCAACTCAGCAGTAATAGGGACAGATGAGATGACTCTTTGGGTAAAGGTGCTTGCCAAAAACCCTGACGGTTTGAGTTCAATCCCTGGAACCTACACAAAGGTGGAAGGAGAGAAATGACTCCACAGCGCTGTCCTCTGGCCTCCACACACACGCCCACTCTCATAATAATAAACAAAGATGTGATCAGTAATAGTAATAATGAACCTTCCCTCTAAAAACTTCCCGGCTGGCCTTGAACTCTCGATATAACTGAGGATAGTCTTATAGCCTTGACTTTTTTTTTTTTAAATCCAGTATCTCCCAAATACTGTATTACAAAGCGTGTGTTCAGCCATGCCTAGTCTATGCAGGAAATTGAGTCTAGGAGATTTCCACTTTCTGAAAAATCTCTATTCTATCCTAAATTTTTTGAGACTTTTAAAAGAGCATACTCTATAAAAACAATGCCTATGAGAGCATCCTAGAAAACAAGGCAGCCTAGGACCTCCTGCAGACTCTGGCCTGGGATGGGGCAAAATGGCTGACCATGGCCCTGGCCTTCCGCAGGGGTACCGCCTCCCTCCATCACCTGGTACAAGGACGCTGCGTTGGTGGAGGTGGGGAAGCTAACCCGCTTCAAGCAGCGCAGCGATGGCGGCCTGCAGATCAGCGGCCTGCTGCCCGACGACACCGGCATGCTCCAGTGCTTTGCCCACAATGCAGCTGGCGAGGCCCAGACCTCCACCTACCTGGCTGTCACCAGTAAGTGTCCTCCCCTGTGTTGTCTCTGAGTGAGCCTCCCCATGAGTCACAGCACCCCTCCACACTCACTGCTGGTAGGGTGGACTGACCTGCACTGGGGGGGGGGGGGCTTTGGGGGGGAGGCTGTCCCATGTGGCACCAGCTCCTCACACCCCCTCAGCACAGCATCTTGTCCACCCTGCTCACTCATGATCTTCTTCGTGGGTCCTGTGTCTGCTGACCTCGGGTCAGAGGAGTCACCCAGGGTTCCGGAGACCCAGCACAAAGGCAGCTATCAGCTGCTCGTTCTTGCACAAACTGGTGCATGTTCAATGGAGCTCAGGTTCCACTGAGTTTGTCACTGAGGGTGTGAGCTTCCCTCTGCATCCTCAGTTTCCCCTTAGTGGATGTCTGAGGTTCCAGAGGGCAGACCTCTCTTGACGGGTACCTGGGGACCTCTTATGAGCCTCCCTGCAGAAGGCCCTGTAACACCAGGGCCAGATGGTGGAGTGGAGGGAAATCTGTCTTTTCTGTGGGCTCTAAGATCTTAGCCCCTAAGCCGGGCATGGTGGCGCATGCCTTTAATCCTAGCACTTGGGAGGCAAAGGCAGGCGGATTTCTGAGTTCGAGGCCAGCCTGGTCTACAGAGTGAGTTCCAGGACGGCCAGGGCTATACAGAGAAACCCTGTCTTGAAAAAAAAACAAAAAACAAAAAAACTTAGCCCCTAGCTGGGGGTCTTCCTAGATATCGCTAATAGATCCCACTGCCTCCCCCTACAGGCATTGCCCCTAATATCACCAGAGGCCCCCTTGACAGCACGGTGATTGACGGCATGTCGGTGGTACTAGCATGTGAGACCTCAGGGGCACCACGGCCTGCTATCACTTGGCAAAAAGGTAGGCGGGATGGTCCTTCAGAGGGCGTAGTCACGTGAGAGTCTAGGAAAGCCTTCCACTCTAGGTTCAGGAGTGAGCAGGATTGAGCTCCCCACGTGCAGCTGTAAAGGCTAGACACTGTGCCGCCGCCCATCTTTCACAATCCACATTGCTCTGCTCTCTCTGTCTCTGTCTCTGTCTCTGTGTCTCCCAGGCCAGACCCAAGACCCCCTATGTCCCACTGTAAGAGGTCTATCTGTCCCAACCTGGTAGAATCTTTATCCATCTGCCTGTCTGTCTACCGATCTACCTGTGTATATCTCTCTCTGTGTCACGCCTCCCCTGCACTGCCCCGCCACACCCTATATCCATCCATCACCTCCTCAGCTTCCCTGAAGGTGACTCTCTCCAGAAGCATCCTGTCCTGTGCTGAGGTACCCCTCATCACCTTGTCAGCTTGTGTCCTGCCTCCTCTCCCCAGCCCAAGTGCATCTGCCCCCAGGCCATGGCTAGCTGGCTGCAAGCAGCCACAGCAGACAGATTGTGGCCTCATCGGGTGAAGGACAGACATGGCGGTGGGTGGAGGCATGGCAGAAAGGATGATAGAAAGGGTACTGCTGCCCTGTGAGCCTGTGAGCCCCAGCCTGTCACCAAGTCCCAGCTCAGCCTGTCACTTAACACTTAACTCATTTAACATGTCCAGAGATGGGTGGGCGGCTGAGACCTTCCAATGCTGGAGCATTTAGGGCCAGCATCAAGGTTTCATCTGATAACCCATAAAACCCTATGTCACCTCAGGGGAGCGCATCTTGGCCAGTGGCTCTGTCCAGCTGCCTCGATTCACACTGCTGGAATCTGGCAGCCTGCTCATTAGCCCAACCCACATCTCGGACGCCGGCACCTACACTTGTTTGGCCACCAACTCTCGGGGAGTAGACGAGGCGTCAGCAGACCTGGTGGTGTGGGGTGAGTGACCATCCGTAGGGGTGGGTCGCCAGCATCTGTACTCCCATACTGTGTTGCTGACACAACCAAGGCTCTTCCTGTCACAGGGATGATGACAAATTAACTCAGAAGCCAGGAACCAGGAGGAGGTGGCCCTGCCAGCAAGGCCACTGGATGGAGAGGTCATGCCATGCTCAGCTGAGTCCAGAGAACTATAAAAAAGCTGTCTTATGTATTTTAGGGCAGAATCAACACAGGGCCAGAGAGTAAATATTTTTGGCTCTGCGGGCTAGACAGTGTCCATCAGGGTCCCTCTCCTACCCTTGTGCTGCTGAGAAAGCAGCCAAGACATTAGTGGCATGGTGGTGAGGCCCATTGAGGTGAGCTTGTCTGTTCAGTATGCCACCCACCATTATCAGCCTGGAGAGAAGCCAGCAGATCTCTCAAGCCTTTTCCACTTGAGGTGTGCACCCCAGACATGCAGGTTTATGGACATACCTCTCCAGGCTGAGCCCTAGGGCCTCGAGTGAGTAGTTGCCTGTCACCAGGAAGCTGGCCTGGTGGCTCTGGTCACTCTCAGTTTGCAATTTTCATTCTTTCTATGGCACCGAGTCCACACCGTGTTTGTGGCTTCAGAGAATCACAGTGTCCCTGGGACAGTTTGTCCTTTCCACTCTCCTGGGACTTTTTTGTGACATAAACCTGTCAACATATGAGGTCATCGCTCAACATCTCCCAGCATCCAGATGTGCAGCTCCAGCGTGTCCCTCCCCCGCCAACTATGGTGTCAGCCCAACCTCCCTGTTCACTAAACATATCCCTGTCTTACAGCCCGGACACGCATCACTAAGCCACCCCAGGACCAGAGTGTCATCAAGGGCACCCAGGCCTCCATGGTGTGTGGAGTGACCCACGATCCCAGAGTGACTGTCAGGTACTCCATGCAAAGTGGGAAGGGACGCTTATAAGACAGGATGGCAGCATCGGGGAGTTGATGCCGTCTGTAAGGCCTCACCTGGGGGGCTATGTCCAGAGCTGGATACAGGGCGAGATGGAGAAGAGGCTTGGTGCCTAAGGACCATGCTGTGTGAACCGTGTTGATGCAGAGTCCTGAGGCAGGAGATGGTAGACAGAGAAATAGAGCAAGGAGGAGGACTCAGGGGTGGGGGGATGACTCAGAGCTAAGAACACCTATGTGTTAACCACGAGGACCCGAGTTCAAATCCCCATATTCCAAAGCAGGGCACAGCTGCATAAATACCTCTAACCCTAGCTGTGTGGAGAGGCAGAGACAGGAGGGATGGAGCTTGCCCCAGACTTCTGAGGTTCAATGAGAGACACTGTCTACGAGTACGGAAAGAAATTACAGACAGGACGCCTGGCATCCTCCTCTGGCCTCACACGCTTAGCACGCAGATATGCACTTCACCATACACATATTGTGCACATATACTAGACAGGAAGAAAAGGGGCAGCAAGAGAGGAGGGAGACGAAGAGGGAAGGGAAAAGGGTGTTTAGGATAAAGAGGTAGAAGACCCCTGCCGCGTGCTCCCCACTTTTTAAACCCCCTAACTAACCTCGTGTGAATGAATTAGTTTAAGCTCCTATTGTAAGGTCTTCAGGTCTTATTTTAATATTCATAGTGGAGCTGTCTGGGCAAGAAGACACAGAGGTGATCACGGGGCTAAGACAGGACAGGGGATGACCCCGTCAGAGGGCATGTAAAGGAAAAGCTTAAACAGAAGTTACCTCCTGCCCCTGTGGGAAAGCCAGGACCAAGAGCTCAGTGTGGGTCTAAAGCAAGTGTCTCGCCTGGGCGTCTGTGGACCAAAGCTCCACAGACCCAACCTCAAACAAGGACGCCCAGGGTACTCCCAAACCATAAGAAGATCTGGGAGCCGCAAGACGGAGGGGTGTGTTGTGTCCCTTTGTGCTCTCCGGAGAGCTCCAGAGGCTGGGAGTCAGCATAACTGCTCCTTCAGAAGATTCCAGCATGTTGCTGTCTAGCTAATGAGTAGTAACACTGTCCCACAATTGCCACAGAGGCCAAGAGGCCACGAGGGGCGGGCACTCCTGCCTCCAGCAGACATGGCCTCCCTAAGCCTCACAGTGGTGTCCTGGGGCGCCACCTGGTGGTCACTAGACAGAGGACAGTCTGCCAATCAGTATAATAGAGTTCTGAGGAACCAGGATTGCAGGACTCCAGGCCTGCCCAGGCTGAGAAACGCTTCATGAAGTGTTCAACATTGACCTTTGGGGCGTTGTAACATGCCAGCAGGGACAAACATGAGCCCTGAAATCACACAGAGGTAGTCAGAATGTTGGCAGACTGACTTCAGGATCCTGGCTTTATCAGATTTTTCTCTAAAAGAAAAAAAAAAAAATTAATAGAGCAATTGTGAAAGTGCCCTCAGAGAGAAGCCATCCCCTGAGTCACAGTCTCGATGACATACTAGTGTCCTTTCTCTAGTTCTCAACTATGTTCTGCTAGTTGAAAAACTCCCAAATAGCCACTATGTTATGTCAGCAGCTGTTTCCATTGCTTGTGTGTATGCGTGCATTTGTGTGCCTGCATGTACATATGTATACATGTATGTGCATATGTGCATGCATGTGTGTATGTGCATATGTGTGTACAGGTGTGTGCATGTGTGTGTACATGTGTGTGTGTGCGTGTGTGTGTGTGTGTGTGTGTGTGTGTGTGTGTGTGCACACGCACAGGCAAGAGGCAGACATCAAGTATCTCTTCTCTATCAATCACCAAGAGTCTCTCACTGAACCTGGAGCTCACAGATTTGCCCAAGGCCAGCCCTTTGTCTCTGCTCCCAGCCTGCACTCCTTGGGCAGTGGCAGCCCCTGCTGCCATCTGCAGCCTCAAGATTACATAGGGGTAGGGGACACAATGCTCAGTATTTTTAAAGCCGCCCAGTGGTTCTGATATTCTCCCAGAAACAGGATATTCTAACTACAAAGTACAACGGGGTCCCCTGAGCAGACTAGAAAGGGAGAAGCCAACGGCTCACATTTAAGTATTGGACGCTCAAATCCCAAGCAATGTGCTGTCAAGACAAAGCCAGGCCCCAGGGGTGAGGCCCAGACAGCTGCAGGCTGCCCGCCATTCTCAAAGAATCTATTTGGTATCTGGATCCAAATCTAGACAGGACACGAACAATCCACTTTGAGACATTATTAATATTAATAAATACTTTTTATACTTTTACCATGTAATGAATTTATTACATTGCAAGAGGAAAATTCAGATCAAGAAAAAAAAGACTAGCAGAAAAACCCATGTACAGTTAACCATTCCCCTTAATTTGACACCATCAGTAATGATATTTGAGTTCCATTAAAGAAGCCAGACACACTCTAGTCTCTAATCCTTTTCCCTTGCGGACCTACTGTGCCCCCTGTGCCATGTCAATAAATATGTTTGCATCAACTCAATTACTGGATTGCTTAGAGTCCACTGTCTGAGGGAAACAGTTTACCAGTTCACAGTGACTGCATTCTTTTCATTATTATTTCTAAATTTTTGCTAATATGAGAAATCTCATTACAAGTATCCTGGTAATCAAATTCTGTACACATCTCTGATTTGCTAAAGATTGGCTGATGTTATCTGGAGCCAAAAGGGTTCCTGAAAATAATGCCAAGAATGTGATATGGGTAGAGGGGTGTGTGTGTATGTGTGTGCGTGCTCTCACGCGCGCACGCCTGGCTTTTTTAGATAGGCTCTTATTATGTAGCCCAAGGTGGGTTGAAACTTGTAGCCACTCTCCTGCCCCAGCTTCCCAAGTGATAACATTACAGACATGAGCCACCAAGTCTGGCTACGTATATATTTTTGTTTACTTTTGAAAGAAACCACTCAAGCCAGGAATGATAGCACACACCTTTAATCCCAGCACTCAGGAGGCAGACGCAAACAGATCTCTGTGAGTCTGGAGCCAGCCTGAACTACATAGCAAGTTCCAGGCCATCCAGAGCTACATACTGAGACCCTGTCAAGAAAAGGGGGGTGGGGAGGGAAGCAAACACCCAAGTGTCTTTCAGAGGCATGGTACACATCTTGGAAGAGGGGATATTGCCCTGGCAGGCACTGAGTGATGTTGGACATTCTATTAGTTGTGGTATAGTTCTTGTTGCTGTTCTGAAGTAGTTTGTTTGTGTGTGTGTGTGTGTGTGTGTGTGTGTGTGTGTGTGTGTGTGTGTGTGTGTGTGTGTTTGTTTGTTTTTAATTATGTGCATCTGAGGCTAGGGCAAGGGTTATGCGCCTGTAAGTGCAGTACCCATGGAGTCCACCAGAGGGCGTCAGATCCTTTGAAGCCAGAGTTGCAGGCAATTGTGAGCTTCCTGTCTTGCTTGGTGCTAGATCCCGAGCTCCAGCCTTCTGCAATAGCAGAATATGCTCTAGAATAGAGTCCTTCCATCCTATCCGCTGCGCTAATCTGCATTTCTCTGTGGCCTAGGAGGCAAACATCTCATTTCTGTTTCCCTCTGCATGTGCCTACATTGGGGAGGTATCCGACAAGGACTTCAGCCCGGTTTTTAATCAGGCTGTTTGTTTTCTTAGGGTTGAGTTTTAAGAAGTCTCTGTATATTTTGGATAACAGCGCCTTATCAGATATTTGTCATGCAAACATCTTCTTCCGGCCCGTGGCTTCTCTTTTTATTCTCTTGGAAGTATCTGTGGAAGAGTAGAAAATTTTAATTTTGACAAAGTCTGTCTTATCCACGCCTCTCCAACAGGGATCAGGCCTTCAGTGTGGTATCTGGAGTCAGCACTGAAGGCCAGGCCTTCTAGATTTCCCACTACCTCCTGGCAGCTGGGGGATTCTGCACTGTGCCTTTAGGTTTGTAACCAACTTTGAAATAAAGATTTGTAACTACAACTATGCCTGGAGCAATGATGTCCAGTGGCTTCAGAATCATTGTTGAGAGGACCATCTCTTGGTTTTTATGCTCATGGTGGTGGTGGTGGTGATGATGATGATAATGATGAGGAGGATGGTGATGCTGATGATGCTGATGATGCTGATAATGCTGAATGCTAGGAGGGACTTTTTTGTTTTGTTTTGTTTTGCTTTGCTTTGTTTTATTGTGTGGGCTTGCACACACGTGGAAGTCAGAGGACAACCCCGGAGGAATCAGTCCTCTCTTTCCAGCACGTGGGTCCTTGAGTCATCTGCTGGCCAGCAAGCACCTTTTACCCGCCGAGCCATCTCACCAGCTCTGGTTTTGTGTCATTGAGTCACTGTAGAAACCTGGTTTCATAACGCAGAGGTCAACAAACCGTTTCTATAGAGGGCCAGGAGAAGATGGCTTGGGCTTTGAGAGCCACGTGACCTTTGGCATCGCTGCTCAACTGTATCTGTAGACAGCACATCCACAAATGGTCATGTCCATGTTACAGCAGAACTTTACAGAGGGGCTGGAGACGAGGCTCAGTGGCTGCCGCTCTTCCAGAGGACACGAGTTGATTCCCTGCACCCATGTGGCAACTCACGACTCTAACTCCAGTCCTAGAGAAATCCGTGCCCTCTTCTATCCTCGCCAAACACAAGACACACACTCATGCACGCACGCAGTATACATACATATCATGCAAGCCCACACTCAGACACACAAAATAAAGATAACAAGTCTTGAATTTTAAACAGTTTAGGTATGCAAGCATGTAATGGGCCAACATCCCCTGACCCCACCGTGGAATATACCACATTCTGGAATTGCTCTATATTCTGCTAACCTAGTCTTCCACCCCTTGTATTTCTAATTAGAATCAAGTACCTATTAATTACACTTGAGTTCAGTAACAAATGTTTCCCAGGCAGGGACATATGCTCCCTGAAGCATCACGTCCTGAAGCAAAGAGTGTCTGCTTGCCGTGGGTATTTCTTAAGCCGCAGTAACTCTCTGCAAATAGATCTGCGTTTAGGGAAAGCCTGCTCATTCCCTGAACGCTAGCGAGGCTGATTCTTCTCTAGGTAACGAGATGAATGGAAAGTGACTGGTATTGTCCACTCCTAAATCTATATTAAAAGCCTTTAAAATTAACTTGGCAGTTTCGCCGCTGATAATTTGTCTTTGAAGAAGCGGAGCGTAGGTAAACATTCTTCAGTGCGGGCATTCATCACGTTACTAACTACAATAGCAGATGAAAAGGAGGTGCGTCCAACACCAGCCGTCAGTGCAGTGACAGAGGACTATGGCGGAACACCCTGCATCTGATTTCATTTTAATGTGTTGTATGGGAATATCGCGTGAAAAAGAATATAAGATAATTGGATTTAAAAAAGACAGTTTTTAAAACAGGATATATAGAAATATGGGTGAACAGATAGACGGATGGACTTGCCGGTAGGTAGAGTCTTAGATGGGTGAATGGATGGATGATGGGTAGATAGAAGGATGGATGGATGGATGGATGGATGGATGAATGGATGGATGGGGGTAGATTAATGGATGGATGGATGGATGGACAGATAATGGATGGATGGACAGAGACTGATAGATAAATGGATGTGGGTAGATGGATGGATGTGGATGAATGGACAGATAGACTGATGTTTAAATGAATGTGGGTGGATGGATGGACAGATGGACAGATGGATGTGGATGGGTGGATGGGAATAGATAGATGGAAAGCTGCATAGACAGGTGGTAAGTAGCTAGGTGGCTGAAAGGACAGATTGATCGCAGAAATCATTGCTATAAATATTCTTCAATAAAAAACATCCATGGCTAACTCTTACTGGCCATCTATCCTATTTGACACTCCCCTAAGCCTTTTATATCGCCTTTACAATCCCTACAATCCATACAGCCTTATGAAGTAAACGGGTTCCACACGTTACAAATGGCAAATGGAGTCAAAGAGGGTTAAACAAACCTACCCAAGATCAGGTCGGAAGCTGCTGGTGTCAGGGACAGCCTTTAGCCTGAGCTTCCTACCGCTGGACACAGTATGGCTGCAGACCACCAGGGAAGAATCTAGAACGTTCCTGTGTAATCAGTCTCTCCCAGGACTGAGAACATTTTTCCTTCCCGTTGTCCTTTCCTTCCACCCCCATTGTTCGTCTTGCAGTAGCTCATATTGCTTCTATTGACTTTTCTATTCAAACTCGGGGTTAAAATATCCCAGACGTACTCTTGTTGCCAATCTTCCATTCTCTAAGTCCAGGTAACTTGGGGACCCTGAGGTTGACCCACTACTGTCCCCCGGTGTCATCTTGTCCTTCTGAGAACTATAGCCCACCTTCCCTGGAGGGCACGAGGGCACTATACACCTCACCTCCATGGAGGCAGCCCTTGGGACATGCCCGTGACAATGATAATGGCTGTGTTTTCTCCCTAACAACTCCGGAGGAGGTCTAGTGTACTGTCATGAGCCAGCGTGTGTGTCATTTCTCAAGACTCCTTTCGTTCCGACTGGCCGAAGCTAAAGTGATTTTTTTTTCCTTTTTGGACACTAAAGTCAATTTGTCACCGTGATGCATCGATCTAACGATTCCCCTCATAGACTTAATTCCAAAATGTGGTCTGCTCGGGAAGTTTGATTCCTTCGCCCAGCTGTAATCTTTTAGCATCTTCGGGGGAATCCCTTCGGCTGGCACTTTCCCAGTGGCTGTTTTGTGGTGGCCTCTGGCCAAAAGTAACAACATTTTGACCCAGATCTGAACCCAAAGTGAAATGACCAGTAATGGCCTGCTGCTTGAATGCTCCCAGACCCAGCACCTGCCTCGGGAGTGGTGGACCTCCACGCTCTTTCCAGGGAACATCTTCCTCCCCTGCCCTGCTCCCTGCCCACGAGCCCAGTCCCAGAGGCTATGCATGTAACAGCCTCCCACCTGCCTTTGGCACACGCCCCCCAGGTGGAGGCTTGGGTGTGGCCCACCCTGGAAACTTTCTGACCTCCTCCCCCTCCATAGGTACGTGTGGGAGAAGGATGGGGCCACCCTGGCCGTGGAGACTAATCCTCGGATCCGCCTGGACAGAAATGGCTCCCTACACATCTCGCAGACGTGGTCAGGGGACATTGGCACGTATACCTGCCGGGTGCTCTCGGCTGGTGGCAATGACTCTCGCAACGCCCACCTGCGAGTCAGGTAAGGGCAGAGGAGACATGGGTAATGGCAGCGACGGGGTATTCAGATCCGACCAGCTCCTTTTGGTCATGGCAGAAAACCGCGTATGGCTAGGACCACCCAAGTACCCTAAGACACCTCCTGAACACCCTTCTAGGCCTGCTCCCACAGCTCAGGGACACCTCTGCCAGGAGCAGAAGTCTTCATAGGCCTTAGATGGGGCTCTAGGTCCAGAGAGAAGAATTGGCAGGCATAAACATCTACTCACTCCAGACAAGGCACCAAGATGCCAAAGTTGAGCTTGGTGGACCAATGAGCTTATCTGCCTGACTCAGGAGTGTGGTTAACCCCGAGGCGGCTGCATCACCAAAATATCCCCACTCCAACATGGATGGTAACTTCCCCGTACTTGCCAAAATGGAGTTCCATCTTGGAACAAGATTACACGCCTCCCCTGGGAAGGAAGGGCAGGAAGGGATTAGCGGGGATCTCAGGTGAGGGTCCAGCGACCACCCTCTCCTACGAGGGAACATGGACAGACAATCATTTGTTTATTCGTTTTATTGTTTGAGAATATCATGCATGCCTATGATGCATCTTGATCAAGTCCACCCCCATCCTTCCCCTCCTATCCCCCCCCCCGTACCTCACGACCTTTCCCTCTCCACCTCATGGTTGTTGTTCGCAAACCTGCTGAGTCCGCTTAGTGGTGGCCCTATGGCATGGGTATGGGACTGTCTACTGGAGCATGGGGGCTTCTTATCTTTCCAGCTGTAGGTGGGACTCAAGCCTTCCCCCTTCCATTGTGGGATTTAGGCTGATTTGATCTTATATAACATCTTGATCTTATTTCCATGATGATCTGATGACGATGGACATTTATACCTGAGCCCGTCACAGTCTCTGCCTCTCTGCACACTGGCCAGCCATGGGTCTCTGTAGTTGTCACCACTTACCGCAAGGGACATCTTCTCTAGTGAGGACTGAAGGATGCCCGAATCCAGAGGTATAAGGATAAAGACTAAGGAGGCTGTTAATTCCTGTGTCTACTTAGGACAGGAATAGTGTTAGATTCTCACACACACACACACACACACCCATGACCACGGGTTTTAGGCCCATGTTATGAGTTCCATCTTGTGATACAGACCTTGAATCCAAGCAGAAAGTGGCTCTGGTCACTTAACATAACATCCCATAGCATCTGTGCCACTGTTACACCAGTGAGTGGGTGTGTCTTGCCAGGCTAGCTGTTCTTGCAGCTTGCAGGAGTCTCAGCTAGGTAAGAACACTGACTCCTTTTCTTCCCGGTTGCATACGTTGAACCTTCCAGAGATGTAAAAGCAAGCAAGTAGGGATGAAGCTTCAGGTTGGTACCAGTTTGATGACGCCATATGGTCTCTTCAGCAGTAAGGTCTTACCATCAAGTTCTGGAACGTAAGCAAGAGAAAGGGCAACAGCCTATGACAGAGAGAAGCTATGGGACCCCACTGACAATCAACCTGGAAAAAGATACCCCATACATGCCACTGGGCTTTTTTATTGGATAGCCTATAAAATTATAGGCTGGTATCTAGGAGAGGCATTGTGCTCCTATTAGAGATTAACTCCATTTAAATGCCTTTTATATATGTAGAGTTGTATATTTTAAGAAACGTCTACAATAGTAGCTTTCCACGTGGTAATCTTGTTAAAGGTCCTCTGCGGGTTATCATAGCTGCTTAGACAAGGATGGTAATGGCTGCTGGGCAGCAAATGTCTGTAATCTAAGGACAGGATTTGGAAGGTGGAAGAAGGCAGATCAGAAGTTCACGGTCATTCTCTACTACATAGCAAATTGAAGACCAGTTTAGCATGAAGGACAGAGTTCCATAAGACACGCCCAGTACACAGCGTCATGGAAACAGAAGACTCTCTGAGCATGCAGCTCGGCCGTCACCTGATGGCAGAGCATGGCACTCGGGGACTTGGGGTGGCCCCTCCACACACATCTCTCCTCCAGGCAGCTCCCCCATGCCCCTGAGCACCCTGTGGCAACCCTCAGCACCGTGGAGAGACGCGCCATCAACCTGACCTGGGCCAAACCCTTCGACGGCAACAGCCCTCTGATGCGCTACGTCTTGGAGATGTCAGAAAACAGTAAGGTTCCCCCAACTGTCACCTTCCCATGTCTCCACACAGCCTGAGCAAAAATGGGGTGTGATCTGTGAGGTCACCTTGTGAGTCAGCTAGCCCTACCACACACTTCTTGAACCTCTGGGCAGAGCAGATCTTCTCCCTGAGAAGCCGTGGTTTTCTTGTGTGTAAGGGGGCAAGGGGTTACATCTAGGACCATGCATGCCAACAGCCTACCAAAACAGCTGATAGGCTGTTATGACTCTCCAACAAGACTTTCTCGGGGGAGCCTGGTGTGTCCGTGTAGCCTGTAGTCCCAGCTTTCGGGAAACAGAGGCGGGACAATCAAAGTTCAAAGGTTGGCTTTGAACGATGTAGGTGAGGGGCTTGTGTAAGACCTGACAAGCAGTGGCCTCAAAGACTGTTGTTCTTACAAGTGCCCCACTGTGAATGTCAACTCAGTGACGCCCTCGCTGTGGCTTTTCCAGAATTGAGGCAGCTCAGTTCCCATGAACCTCTGCTTCCCCTCCACTTCCTCCCAGCTCCCTCCAACCCCTGGATCCCATGGGCTAGTGGGACCCAGAGAAGCTGACATGGTGACCTATGCTGCCCCAAGTTATAGAGACGTTCACTCCCCTTCCCACCCAAAGGAGAGGGATGGGGGTGAAGGGTAGACTCCATCACATCGCTGGCCGGCAAGATGGCTCAGCTGGTAAAAGCTTGCTGCCAAGCCTGATGACCTAAGTCCAGTCTTTGGGAGCCACAGGGAGCAAATCAATGCCCTCAAGTTGTCCTCTGACCTCCATATAACACATGGCACATGCATGCCCATAGATGCACACATATGTGCACAAAAGGAAATAAACTTTGAAAATTATTTTTTAAAAGAGGAACATATCCCCCTCCACACAGTGTGCCCCTCTACCCTAATTCTGTGTGTCTGCAGATGCTCCCTGGACCATACTCCTGGCCAGCGTGGACCCAGAAGCTACCTCAGTGATGGTCAAGGGACTGGTTCCTGCTCGATCCTACCAGTTCCGCCTGTGCGCTGTCAATGATGTGGGCAAAGGACAGTTCAGTAAGGACACAGAAAGGTAAGGGGAGCAGGTGTCCCCCTGAGTGCCTCCAAACCACGATGACACATGGGGCAAGCCAGAGGGCGGGTCTGGCTCAGCTTCTCTCAGTCTTCCACTCTGTAGAATGGGGGGATGATGTGCTTAAAGGAAAAGGCAGCATCCTGTGGGTGCAGCATGGTCCACAACAGACTTGAACAAGCTTGGGTCGTTCCTATGACCGCAAGCTGGGCAAGTTCGAAGATCTCCCGGATTCTGCCCAGTCCCGTGAGCTTCTATCATGGTTCAAAGGAAACAGGAAGTTCCAGGGGGAAGAGGGACTCCCCAGTGTCCATGTCAGATTCCAAACGGACGCCAGAGCCCGTGGGTGTCCTCCCAGTGCTCTCACAAGGTGACAGACACCAAGGACAACTAGGCAATCCACATAAGAGCGCCTCACGATGAACACACTTCCGTGGAAGCTGGACCCGGCTTGGCTTACCCTGTGTGAGAAGAAGCCACCCCTACCGGGAGAGCAGCTATCATTTAGGAAGTCAGAGTGGCTGTGGCACAGCATAAGCGCCAAGCTGTGCCGTTGGCTCTGCAAAAGATGTCGTCCAAGCTGGACTAATTGGCGTGGGCCTGTAATCTTAGTGTCTGTGGGGCTGAAGAAGAATCATGGATTCCAGCTCAGCCTGGGCCAAGCCATCTAGGATACAGAGGAAGACCCTGTCTCAAAGACAGCAACAAGTGTGTCTTGGGGAATGGCTCAGCGGGGAACGTGCTTGGTGGACAGGTGGGAGGACCTGAGCTCTGGCTCTTAGCCAATTCGGATAAGCTGGCCACGGTGGCACCCGCCTGTGATCCTGACGCTGAGAAGGCAGAGCTGGGCAGATCTCTCGCCAGCCAGTCTAACTAAAGCAGCAAACTACCAGGCGTGGTGATGCACGCCTTTAATCCCCGCAACTTGACAGGCAGGGTCAGGCGATCTCTGAGTTCAAAGCTAGCCCTGTCTACAGAGTGAGTTCCAAGACAGCCAGGCCTACACAGAGAAACCCTGTCTCAAGCAAGCAAGCAAGCAAGCAAGCAAGCAACAAAACAAAGTGAGCCTGTTGAGATGGCTCAGCAGGTGAAGTCGTCCACCTCCAAGCCTGATGGCCAATCCCCAGCGCCCACACGGTGGTAGGAGAGCACTGCTTCCTGTATGTTGTCCTCTGACCTCCACATGTGCACTGTGGCATGTGCGCGCACACACACACACACGCCCACATAATAAGCACTACTTATTGAGCATATACAATATTGCAGGCTGGGTTCAGCCCCCAGGAGGTGCACTGAACAAACAGGAGCTCAGCCCCTGGAAAATATCAGAATCACAGCAGGGACCCTCAAAGTCCCAGGAGACCCTGCCCGCTCCTGCTGTGCAGGCGGCTGCTCTGGGCACCAATCTGTCCTCGTTCGGAATCTCAGCACCCATACTCCTGAGTCACCACGGGAAAGGTTAAACCACCCGCACTTTAAAAAGCTAAGAGCAGACGGGACTGTTTGGGAGGCTATCCATCAGAGAGCAAAAACATAAAAATAAATAAATAAATAAATAAAATAATAATAAAGTAAACAAAAAAGGGAAAGGCATCCATCAAAAATAATTAACTTTTGTGTTTAATGGATAAGTGTCAACGGTGTGAAAAATACACTTGGGCGTTCCCCAGCCGTGCCAGGGAAAGGAAGGTGGTGCTTAGCCTCAGAAGATGTCTGGGGCTGGGGCTGGGGCTCCTTCCCCCAACCCATGGCCACCCACCTATCCTGGGGCTCTGCTCACCCAGCATGGGGATCTAGATAAGACCTGCCACCAAAGCCTGTGGGAAATGACTGATACTCCTAGTCCTAAAACTATTAAGACAAGCACAGTATCAGCATGTGCCTGCATTCCTACACTCAGGGGGCTGAAGGAAGAGGGTTACAAGTTCAAGGCCACCCTGGGATGAAATGCAAGACCCTGGCCCATAATAATAATAATAATAATAATAATAATAGTTATTATTATTATTATTATTATTATTCACAAAAGGAAAGCAGCTCAGAGACATGAAATGAGCTGCCCAGAAACACAGCGCAAGGGTGCAGAGTTACAGGGGACAGTACGCAATATGGTTAGCCCTTTGTCATTTTATTATAGCCCTTTGTCATTTTATTATACACCTTTGTAGATGGGGTAGAGAAAGATGCAATCAACGATTGCTGGTTTCTGCTCTAGGGTGTCCCTTCCTGAGGAGCCCCCCACGGCCCCTCCGCAGAACGTCATCGCCAGCGGCCGGACCAACCAATCCATCATGATCCAATGGCAACCACCTCCCGAGAGCCACCAGAATGGGATCCTCAAGGGCTACATCATCAGGTACAGGGCCATTCTAGGACCATCAGGGCTTCCTACCCTGAGGGGGGAGGGGCTTAGAGAACAGTACAGACTCAAGGTCCATCCTTGCCGACATAAAGACCAGGTGATGAGAAATGCCCACACTGCGACAAGAAGGGCTACGGTAAAATGGCCAAAGAAGAACGGACAACACCAATAGCCTTGAAAATGAGTAGGACCAGCCCAGCAAGGGCACAGTTTAATCCCCGCAGGCTGCATGGAAGCCAGGGCTGCTGCAGGCCAGGGCTGCCGCAGGCCAGAGCTGCTGTGGGAGCAGGCAGGAAGCAAGAGGTGACTAGACTGCAACAGCCCACCTCCCTCACAACCCCGGAATGTCCTGCTGCAAGCCTGACGTGTCTAAATGAAGGTGTGTCTAGCCCATGGACTAGGGCTAGCAATGAATGGGTCTCAACACAGAAATGCACAAACTTATTTAGAGCATTCAAAGGGTTTGTTTGGGTTTTTTGGTTTTTTTTTTTCTGTTTCGGTTTGGTTTTTTGCGATTTCTCTTTGCAATTCAATTGTACAATTCTCAACATGAACTTTGCATATGACAGTGTCACTTCACAGTATCCAAAAATCGGACCAAGCACAAGTAGAAAAACCAACAGGGCAAGAACCCGCTGAAAGGAGAAAGTTGTTTCTCTGGTTCTTGCTGAAAACAAAGGCCAGTTCTGGGAGCTGACGAACTAAAATACTCCCAAATACAAACAGCTCAGTGGGCAGGGATGAGTTCAATTCCCAGGGACCCACATGGTAGAGGGAGAAACCAGTTCCTACAGATTTTCCTCTGATCTCTACAAGTGCACCATCGCATAGGCATATCCACCACACAGATAAAAATAAAATTTTTAAAAATGCTTCTCAGAGGCTGAAGAGATGATTCAAAGGTTAAGCATGCTTCGGCTTGCTGGTTGTTCATCCAAAGGACCCGGGGTTCAGTTCCCAGCACCCTCAACCGCAGTTCATACCATCTATAGCACCAGTTCCAGGGGATCTAATATCCACTCTTAGCCTCCCTAGGCCCCAAGCACACACATGGTACACAGACATATATGCGGGCAAAACATTCATGCACATCATGTTTTAATAATGTTTTAATTATCTTGGGATTTTGTAGTCAGTGGAAACGCCCATCTGTATTCTGAATTTGGCTGGTTGCAAAACGCTTCTTCAAGTCTGTGCCTCTTCCACGCACACCAAGATTCCTGGGTGCTACCACACCCCACAGTTGGAAGAGCCCATGGCTCCGACTATCCCATGATCACTCGATTTTTCTGTGGTTTTGGGAGCTTATCCCTAAAAGTTCTCAGAGTGTGGTCCCCAACCCAACAGGGTCAGTGCTACCTGAATGCCAGTGAGAGACCCTGATTGTCAAGTCTGTTCCCAAGACCTCCAAAGTGGATAGTCTAGCAGTCTGTGTTTTAACCAGCCTCTGGGTTATTCCGATTCATGCTAAGGTCTAGCACATACCAGCTCTGGGGGGCTTTGGAAATGTGTAGAAACACTTTGGGGGCTCTGATTCTGCAACTGTTAGAGCCTAAAGCAGGTAAGCATCATGCTTCTCCCTGGGCCTAGTTTACCATCCATGCAGAGCACCCCACGTTTGCTTGCCGGCATCCCTTCCTTTGTCATGGTTGGTTTGCACCAGAAAGTAGATATGGGGACGTCAGGAGCCTTCAGGGTTCTCAGTCCCCCTCAGCAAAGGAGCCACTGTACCAAGGAGAGAAAGAAAATCAGCTAAATTTAGGGGGTGCTTTCCTGGTTCATAACCTCCAAAAGCTGACACCTGTGTCACCTTCCCTAGGGACCCTCAGCCTCTGTGGTTGGCAGTCTCATCTGTGTCTTCCAAACCCATCAAAAAGAATGGTCCAGGGGGCTAGGAATGGCTGTGGCTCCATTGATTAGAATGTTCGCCTAGCACGCATAAGTCCTGAGTTTGATCCCTAGCCTCATATAGATTGGGTGTGGCGATGCAGCTCTGTAGTCTCAGCACTTGGGAGGTAGAAGAAGGGGTATTAGGAGTTCAAGGTTATCCTCAGCGACATAGTTTGAGATGGGGCACCCTGGGCTATACTCCCTAGACCTGCACTAATCAGCGAAGTAGAGAGGAGTCAACTGTCATGATTCAGAACAATTAAAACTACAACAAAGTCAAATTCATCCCTCATTTGCACAAAAGCCATTGTCACATGGCCAGCAGCATGTGCTCTAGTGGTGACCCTATTAGGCAGCCCAGATGGGTGTATCAGTGGAGTGATGGAGCGTTCCCAGAGCATACAACGTTTTAGCAGACAGGGCTGCTCTGGGCAGTTTGCCAAGCACAAGTCTGTAGGCTGATTCAACTCACTTTCGCCTCTTCCTTCAGATACTGCCTGGCAGGGCTACCTGTTGGGTACCAATTTAAGAACATCACAGATGCTGACGTCAACAACCTGTTGCTGGAGGACCTCATCATATGGACCAATTACGAGATCGAGGTGGCTGCCTACAACAGCGCCGGGCTGGGTGTCTACAGCAGCAAAGTCACCGAGTGGACGCTGCAGGGAGGTGGGTGGAGACAGGGGCCATGGAAGACCAGGTGCGTCCTTTTCTGCAGGCCCCTAGGTCTGTTGGGCCACAATGCCCTCTGGGTAATCCACATGTTCAGTTATGAGCACCCCAGCCCACATTGCTGGTTTCACCTGGGCCTTCGTAATGGCGCTTAGGTGACATCTCCACCTTACACCTGGCTCCCATGGAGCAGATGGCTGAGGGGAGGAGGAGAGAGTGGTTAGGAGTCATGTGGAAAGAGGTGTAGGAACCTTCTATGGTATTTTGACATTAACTGGGTAACAAGACAGCTTGGGAGGTGGATCAGACAATTTTTTTAAAAGAAGATTCTTTTATTTATTTTATTTGAGTACACTGTTGCTATCTTCAGACACAGCAGAAGAGAGCATTGGATCTCATTACAGATGGTTGTGAGCAACCATGTGGTTGCTGGGAATTGAACTCAGGACCTCTGGAAGAGCAGTCAGTGCTCTTAACCACTGAGCCATCTCTCCAGCCCAGATCAGACAAATTTAATGAACTTGAGTTAATCCAGAGAGTGGGAGAGGAAGGGGGCCCTTGGGTTTGACAAGCATTGCCTTTAGAGTCTGCCTGTGTCCTCTACCACACTGAACCAGACGAACAGGTACAGAGGTTGGGGTGGGGGGGAAACCCCTCAGCTACAACCAGTTTCTCTATTTCCTCTAGTTCCCACGGTGCCCCCGGGCAATGTGCATGCAGAAGCCACAAATTCTACAACCATCCGATTCACCTGGAATGCCCCAAGCCCGCAGTTCATCAACGGCATCAACCAGGGCTACAAGGTAGATGAGGGTCTCTTCTCTCCTTGAAAGGAAGCCAGGAGGAGCTCAGGGTGTTAGGGCTGAGGGGTGGGGTGGGGGGCTCCAGGGAAGAGCAGTAAAATCACTGTGGGCTTCTGAAACCAGACTCCAGCAGACAGAGGTCACAGATAAAAGCAGGGGACACCCCGCCCCCAGTGACTTTCAAGGTTACATAGAAGATTCTGGGAGAGCACACTGTGCCCCAGCTGTCACCAGAAAGAGGCTGTCCTCAGCAACTCCAGCCACAAACAAGGCGTGGACTCCTGGCCATTGAGGTAGTCCATCAAAACAATGCCCCAGTCACTCACTCCTTACCTCTATGGTATGACTGTCACATGCCACTGGCTGTACTTGACCCCAAACACAGTGAGGGTAAAGCCTCGGGATTAGGACAGAGTTGAACTACAAACCCCAGCTTGCCTCTTGTCGACTAATGTCTTAGATTAGAGTGTGGATGTCACTCTCTCTCCTTATATGTTCATGAGTATCTGTGGTCTCATCCCCTCTTCTTGCAAAAGTGCCAGTCACACTGGGCTAGGGCCTGTCCCTGATGACATCACTCAACTTTAAGCAGCACTTTAAGGGCCCAAGTTCCAAACACTCTGGGAGTCCAGCTTAAAACTTCGGCACATGAGTTCAGTACAGACACGGTCTAGCCAATGACTAATAGAAGCGTCTGAGCTGTAGCCATACGAATGCTGGCTGGGTTGTCTGGCCAGTTTAACTGCTGGGCATCAGGACTTCTCAGTCCTCCTGTCCTGCATCCCAGGCCTGGGGTCCCCTACTCCTCCCACAAGGAGGCCTGCTGTCCTCTGAGAGAACTGAAGACACACCAGGTAGCATAGGCCAACGCCATGTTTGGAAGCTTCTGACCTCAGCAGGAGGTAGGTAGACAGATGTCACAGGGTCATTTCCAGGTGTGAAAAAAAAAAAAGAAGCAGAGGATTTAAGGGGCTGGAAAGCCAGGAGAAAGGAGAGAAAATTACAAACTCTGGGGTTTAGCTCAGGGTCCAGTGATAGCAAGGTGACAACTGCCATATCCCTGAGTCCTCTGCCCCGAGGCTGCACATGTACCACAAGGACAAGCGTCTGCACCGTTACGACTTGGTAGCTTGGGAGGCTGGAGAGGAAAGGAGTGAGATTATTTTGCAAAAAGAATCTTCTACTTGTGTTAGAAGCAACCTAGAGACCAGAGCTGGAGCCACTGGGCCACAGCACTTTCAATCCCACGAAGGCAGAGAGCACGGGCCAAAAAGAATCTTCCTGGGATAGGGGCTGTAGCCCAAGCTTGCAGTTGCTGACTGGCTGGAAAAAAAGCTGCTAATTGGGACTCGGGGGAGGGAAGGAGGTCTGCATGGCCATGGAACACAGAGGCCGAGCTGGGAACAATTAGCTTCTGGCTGCCAAGCCTAAGCACAAGTTTTATTCTACATGTGGGAGGGACGAGCTACAAGCTTCTAAGATGAAAAGCCCTCCAAGGGCTGAAAGGCCACCAAGTGGCCAGGACAACTAGGGCAATAGCCTGCGGTGACCCAGAACAAGAAGATACCGCAGAAGCCCCCCAACCCTGCTTCATCCCAACTTTCTCCTGTACTCAGGAGCTGTGTAGATGGGCCAGTGACCGTCAGCTGCCTGATATTTTGAGCATACAACAAACTCATGGGGCAGCAATAGCGTATTGTCACACTAATGGGGGCTTACCCAATACCAGGCAACCAGCTACATCCTCTGCTCATTCTCTCGTGCAAGTGCCTGTGAACTTCTGATCCTCCTGCCTCCACTTTCCAGGTCCTAGGTTTATAACATCTAGTCTATGTAGTCCTGGGGATTGAACCCAGGGCTTCAGGCACACCAGGCGAGCACTCTACCAACTGAGCTATACTCTCATCCCTGTGTTTTATTGTAAACTGATACCTTCAGCTTGTTTTCGGTTTTGTTTTGAAGTACAAGTGAATCAAAGTTGAGGTCTTTTCTCTTCGCTTCGTTAGCCTTCAGAATAGGGGGATGCAATGGTTGTCCCATCTGTACATGTGATCAGATAGAATATCCTTTAAGTTGTTAGAATGTTCGGACATCTACACAAGTTGGGGGGAAGACTCAAATGTCCACCTTACACCCATCTCCAGCTTCAACGTGACCAAGTGGCAGTCTCCTCCTCCTCCTGGCAGTCTCCACCTCCTCCGAGCTCCTCCCAGCCCTTAGCCCATCCTGAGCAACTTGCCGAAGTGAATCTCAGGCAGTTCATCACACCGTCTGTAAATGTCCTTGTAGAGAAAGAGTCTCTACAAGCTCTCTCTATTAAAAACAACCATACCTAAAAATGTCAACCATCCCATCATTATGCGTCCTGCCAGCCTTTGGATTTCTTTGATTGCCTCCCAACCACTTCCTGCGACTGACTGATTTATGTGTTCTTAGATCTAGATGAAGGCCGTGGGTTAAAGTCTCCACTGATCTTAGAGTCTCCCCATCCCATTCTCTCTCTCTCTCTCTCTCTCTCTCTCTCTCTCTCTCTCTCTCTCTCTCTCTCCCCTTCCTCCCTCCTTCCTCTCTCTCTCTCCTCTCTCTCTCTCCCTTCTCTCTCTCTCTCCCCCTGTCTCTCTCTCTCTCTCTCTCTCTCTCTCTCTCTCTCTCCCTCCCTTCCCTTCCTCTCTCTCTCCTCATGATTTATTTGGTGAAGAAACTTAGTCATTCATCCCATGCATTTTCCACAGCCCTGAATTTTGCTGATTGCCTCCCTACGGGGTCATTTAACTCGATCCTCTGAGTACTATATCTGCACACAATTGGAATGTAGAGCCAGTGGCCAACTGGATTCAAGTTTGTTTGATTACCTTTTCTGCAGGGAGGTGGGGGTCCCTCGGTGATGCTGTGTGTTGACATCCGAAGGTGCAAAGTTTGATTGTCTCTTTAACTGTGAACCTGGTGGCCGTGAACAGCCCTTTGTAGGGGTTGTGATTTTTTAATAGGAGTTACAAACTGAGGGTGGAAATTTTATTCTTGATTAGCTAAAATGCCTTCAGGAAGGAAGAAATGAGGTGGGAAAAGAGGGAGGGATGGAGAGAGGGAGAGAGGGGGAAGAAAGGAGGATGGGAGGAAGAAGGGAGGGGGGGAGGGAGGGGGAGGGAGGGAAGGAAGCCAAGAGACAGGAAGGAAAATGATATTTTCCTTTGTCTGTTTTCTACTATCTGAACTCTGGGTTTATTAGGAAAAAGATTTAAAACTCTTTTCCATAGCTTCTCAATTCTTAGCATCATAAGTAGCTCCCTAGCATCTAAGGTGACAGCTAAGTTTGGGTTGGAGATGTCTTTGGCTCCATTTTGCTTTTAGCAATGTCGTTATGAACTTAAGGATCTCTAAATACATCTGCTGTGCTCCATTCCGCTGTTGTTATTAGCCCTATTATTGACAGATGATCACTGGTCCCTTCAAGTTGGCGCCTGTGTCTTTTCCAGCATGGTCCTAAGGCGGCTCCAATGGCTGCCTGGCTGGCTGGGATGACAAGACACTTCAAGCTATATAAATGTATATAACATTTACATACAAAGTCCGCCAGGGTTGGTGGTGTAGGCCTGAAATCCCAGCCATGCGGAAGGGTAAGGCAGAAAATCCACAGGGTCCAGGACTGCCTGAGCTACAGCGTGAGTTCAACGCTGCCCCGGTTGGCTTTCTGTTGCTGTGAAAAAGACCATGACCAGAACCAACTCTGGGAGGAAGGGCTTGATCCTAACCCATCATAGAAGCAAGCAAGGGCTGGAACTTAGAAGAAGCAGAGACCTGGAAAGGTGCTGCCTGCTGGCTTTGCTCTTTGTGGCTTTCTCAGCCTGCTTTCTTATACAACCAGGAACAGCAGCCCAGGGGTGGTGCTACCCACAGTGAGCTGGAGTTAGCTCCCCGCACACACACACACACACACACACACACACACACACACACACACACACACACACATCAGTGATCAAGAAAATGCTCCCACTGATTGGCCTACAGACCAATCTGACAGAGGCATTGTCTCAATTGAGGTTTCTTCTTTCCAGATGACGAGTCTGGATGATGATGATGTGTCAAGTAACCAAAAAAAAAAAAAAAAAGCCAAAACAAAACAAACAAACAAACAAACAAACAAACAAAAATAGGACAAGGCCAAACAGAGGAATTCAGTGAGACCCTGTCTCAAAAAAAAAACTAAAAAGAGAGAGCTGGGGTAGAGTCTAGTGTTGAGGTGACTGCCTGGCACATGTGAGTCCCTGGGTTCAAATCCCAGCCCAGGGTAGGGAAAAAGAAGCTCTTCGTTGTACCTAGGGTCAGACATTTTCCCAAGGAACTCCAGATCTCTTGAGATAGAGAGAGTAGATACCATGATGTGGTTACCAGGAATGTCTCTTGCTCCAAAGATAGTATTGTTTCTAGACTCTGAATGGACAGGAAGAAGGAGAATCTCTTAAATACAGTGCACATTGATGGGGTTGGCCGTATGACTTAGTGTTTGCCTAGCAGGCAGAAAGCCCTGTCTTCTGTCTCACAATAGCACACAAGTCAGGCATGATAACACCTGTAATCCTGGCAATAAGCAGTGCAGGTAGTAGGGATGCCAGACGTTCAAGGTCATTCGTGGCCACGCAGCAAGTTCAAGGACAGCCTGGGTTGCATGAAACTCTCTAAAAAGTTTGTTTTTTGTTTTTTGTTTTGTTTTTTAACGTATCCTGATGGTTCCCATTCAACATCAAGATTGCAGGTTTTCTCATAAGCCCAATTGGTCTCTTGTTTGTATCTTTTTTTTTTTTTTTGTCCACAGTAAAAATCTAGTTCTTGCACAACTTCCTCGGTGCCAACAGTCTCATCCCACAGACACACAACAGCTTCAGGACCATAGCGGGAGTGTAATGCTACTGACCGACAGCCTCAAATTATCGGCATCTTTTGTGGTTGTTGAGATGTAACCCACAGGAGACACACTTCACACCGCTCTGCTATGATGTCTTTTGAATAGTTTCCCTCACTGTAATTTGTCTACAGCTCAATATCCTATTAGGTTCATTGACTTCACGTTGTTTTTTGATTTTTAGGGATTGATTTTTTTAATTTAATTTTATCCTATAATTATGTACAATATTTACATGGTTTCAAAGTCAAATCAACAAAACAAATTTTTAAGAAAGTCAGCCTTGATCTGGGGAGATGATTGACTCGCCATGCAAGGCCATAACCTGAGTTTACAACCCATGTGACAAGCCGGACACAGTCACCATTCACATCCCTAATCTCAGCAGAGCCCTACCAGGACGAGGGAGGCAGAGCAAAGGGAACCACCAGGAGCTGGCAAGCCAGCCAGCCCGGCATAGGCAAACAGTGAACAACAGGAGACACTGTCGCCAGCAGTGAAAGCAAGAGGAGACACCCAAGGTTATCCTCCGAACTCCACCCGTACACCGTAGCACACCCAAGCCCACACTCACACATGTACACATACGCATCATATACACAGCAAAGAAGGAAGGAGGGAGGGAGGGAGGAAGGGAAGGAGGGATGGAAGAGAGGGAGGGAGGAAGGGAAGGAAGGAAGAGAGGAAGGAAGGAAGGAAGGAAGGAAGGAAGGAAGGAAGGGAAGGGAAGGGAAGGAAGGAAGGAAGGAAGGGAAGGGAAGGGAAGGAAGGAAGGAAGGAAGGAAGGAAGGAAAGGAAGGAAGGAAGGAAGGAAGGAAGGAAGGAAGGAAGGAAGGAAGGAAGGAAGGAAGGAAGGCAGGCAGGCAGGCAGGCAGGCAGGCAGGCAGGCAGGCAAGCAGGCAGGCAGGCTTGACCCTGCACCATAAATTCATCAATGTATTAATTGATGAGAGAGCATTTATTAATAAATCACCTGTCAATGATTGGACCCACCAGCCAGAGACAGAACCTTCAACATCTTGTGAGCCTTTGGGCAGGAAGGTGGGTACTTTATATCCAAACCATAACACTGAGAAATCTGGGGAACTTTGTGACCCTTCAGCTTCACCCCGAGGATGTGTGTTGTTCATAGCAGTCTTGGGATGCTATGACCCTGAGGCCATTTTGGTCTCAGTTGTGAAGCTGGAGAGAGAAGCCAATATGGCTTGTTCTCAGAATCACACTAGCCTTGCCTTATGCATGGCTTCATGGGTCATTTTTGTGTGTGTGTGTGGGTAAGACCCAGTGATACTATTTTAAGATATCTGTAAAGGAACTCTTTTTTCCTTTATTTTATTTAAAATGGTAGTGATTGTAATTAGCTTAAGACCAATAAAATAATATTTACCCAAATTTTACACTTGCTGGGGAACATACCACACAATTAATTCCAACAGCATAATTAATTCAAATTTACATTAATTAAATTAAATTAAAACATTAAACTCATTTCTCCATCTACTCCAAGGAAGTTGGGCAATTTAATTGCTATGAAACAAGATAACTAAAATAAAGAGGATATTTAACATACTTATTAAATGCCACTTAGTGTTTCTGATTAGTATTTTTAGGGTCTAATTAGTGTCTAATTAACTTGCTATGGGCTATCTTTTCACAATACCAATTAAATTTCAAAACATCCTTTATAAACATCCGGCCCTGAAAAGGAAAAGATTAAGCATTGTTACGGGCATGAGTTAATCAGGAGACATTGGCGTGGTATTGTTTTATATCTATAAATACCCGTGCTTATTAAAACTCTTCAAGTGTAGCTTTTCACCATTAATTGCTATTTAATCAACTTCAAATAAATGAGGAACTCTCTGGGACCAGCTGCCATTGTTGGAGACAGATGAAGGGCCCAGAGAACAAGAGCTGGGGGTAAGAGGGCAGGAGAGGAGGAGGGGCTAGCTCGGGATGAGGAAAAGAGGCAGGCAAGCTATCAAAGGATGGAGAGAAAGTACAAAGGGAGAGGGGAAAGAAAGCGTGGGGTCCAGGTGGGGTCTCTTGCCATCACCCTCCTCTGAGTGAGATGTAAGATTGACTACCTGACCTGGTATAGATGGAGGACAATAGCCATTGGCATGGCTGCGGCATCCGACCTTGGAGAACTCACGGAAAGACTAGCCAGTAGGAAAACAGAAGCGGCACTTCCAAATCTCCGCTTCTCCTAGCTGTGTGATGTAGTAGAAGGGACTTGGCCTTTCTGAGCCTCCGTTTCCTTGTCTATGCACTAAAGCGGTGGCTTCGTGGATATGAGACCTGTGGGCACCCAGGGCTACAGACTTAGAAAAGCCCCGCTTAGGTACACTGCTCTGCTGTCTCTTGGAAGGATTTTTTTTTTTTTTAAAGACAGGATTTCTCTGTGTAGCCCTGGCTGTCCTGGAACTCACTCTGTAGATCAGGCTGGCCTCAAACTCAGAAATCCTCCTGCCTCTGCCTCTGCCTCCCAAGTGCTGGGATTAAAGGCGTGCTCCACCACTGCCTGGTGGAAGGAATTTTTTTAACTAAAGGGCCTGTTTCTGGTTCTGTGCCCAGACCTCAGATTGTAATAATGGTTCCTGTAAAATGCCTCCCTTGTAAGGTAGCTGGGAGAATGGGGTGACAGGGCCCTGTGGGAAGCATCCCATACTGTGTCTTACCTGGAGTCAGAGGCTCAAGACACCCAGAGCATCAGAATGTACATGGGAGTGACCTAGATACAGCAGCCTCAGTGTTACCTGGCTTGTCTCTCTAGTCCCTGGGCTGGAGAACCACTGAACCAGTGTCCGTCCATTGGCCTGACCTGTTGTAGAGAGCTTCATTTTTCCCAAAACATCCTTCTGGTTTCTCCTCAGCTGATTGCCTGGGAGCCAGCCCAAGAAGAGGAGGTTACCATGGTGACCGCCAGACCCAACTTTCAAGACAGCATCCATGTGGGCTTCGTGTCCGGCCTGAAAAAATTCACAGAGTACTTTACCTCGGTCCTCTGCTTCACCACACCGGGAGACGGGCCTCGGAGCAGCCCCCAGCTGGTGCGCACACACGAGGACGGTAGGTGCCTTTACCCCCAGCTCCACACCCACCCACCCCCAACCCAGACCCTTAGGGAGTCTCGGGCTATCCTGGAGCACAGCGGCCATCCTGCATAGAGTGGCCATGCTCTGACGCTAATGGGCACTGGTGGGTGGGGGACCCTTTTGGGAACAGTACCTGGACCCGTGGGACACCTGAGCTTCAATGACATCCTGGACACCTCGCTGAAGGTCAGCTGGCAGGAGCCAGGCGAGAAGAACGGCATCCTGACAGGTAGGCATGACGATGCTCCTGAGCCCGAGGGTAGGACAGTAGGAGACTGGGATTAACGGCTAGCCTCTCCCCTGCCAGCTCCTACCCAGGCCTCCCAACTGAGCCACACTCTCAACTCTTAGCTTTTCCCTTCCAATCTACATACAGCACATCTCGGGGCTCCTGCTCCACCCCTGCAGGGCCTCAGGCTTTTAAGAACCCCAAGCATCTATCACAATGCATTACTCTATCTACCTGAAATCCCTGCCCACAAGAGACATCCTACTGACACTCTACCTGAGCCCTAGGCATGACACCAGCAGCTCCTAGCTTCTTTGCTCCCTCTGCTCCTGGGGTGAACCAAACCACCAAGCTAGGTACAGAGTAAGGATTGGAATAAGGGTCAAGGTCAATGCACGATCTCAACCCAGCTCATGCTACTACCACTGTGGACTGTTGCCAGGGTACCGGATCTCCTGGGAAGAGTACAACAGAACCAACACCCGTGTGACCCACTACCTGCCCAACGTAACCCTGGAGTACCGAGTCACGGGCCTCACAGCACTCACTACCTATACTATAGAGGTGGCCGCCATGACCTCCAAGGGCCAGGGCCAGGTGTCGGCCTCCACTATTTCATCTGGTGTGCCTCCAGGTGGGTGCTTCCCATTAGAACTCCTGCCTCTGCTCTTCTAAACAGCTCTCATTTTTGAGGGGGCTCTGTCTGCCTAGTTTGTTGATTAGTTAATTGGTTAGTTGGGTGGGTGGGTGAGTGGGTGGGTTGTTTAGTGGTCAATTGGTTGGTAGTTGTTTGCTTGGTTGCTTAGTTGTTTGATTGGTTTGTTGATAGTTGGTTTGTTGTTGGTTGGTTGGTTGGTTAGTTTATTGGTAGTTGGTTGATTGGTAGTTCAGTGGTTAGTTGGTTGGTGGGTGGTTTGTTGGTTGTTTGATTGGTTTGTTGTTGTTTGGTTGGTGGTTGATTGGTTAGTGGGTTGGTGTTGCCTGTTTGGTTAATTAGTGGGTTGGTGGTTGGTTGGTTGGTTGATTTATTTATTTGTATTAGGTTGGTTGATTAGTTGCCTTATTAGTGTTTGGTTGGTCAGCTGGTTGGATAATGGGTAGTTTGTGGCTATTTGGTTGGTTAGTGAGTTGGTGGTTAGTTGATTGGCTTGTTGGTGGGGGGGTGGATGGTTGGTTGGTTGGCAGTTGGTTGTTTGATTAGTGAATGGGTGGTTATTGGTGAGTGATTAGTTGATTGGTTGGCTGGTTGGTTTTTTGTTTGGTTGGTTGTTGTTGTTTAAATTCAGAGTCTCGTTCTATGGCTCAGGCTGCCCTTGAACTCACAGTAGTCCCATTATATCTCCTCCTAAGTAACCAGAATTACAAGAATGAGACACTACACCAAAGTTCCAGTGCATTTTAAGGATAAGACTTGCCATTAAACCCATGCTGGCCTCAAACTTTGCAGTAGTTCTGCTTCAGATTTTCCAGCACTGGGATTGCTAGTGTGAACCACCATACCTACTCTTGGAGGGGTTCTGTCTTGGAGTAATGTTGATTTTCTTCCACTGGGTTCTCCCCTTTGCTTATCTCTTGGGCCCAAGGTCCTTCCGTGAGCAGACTTGGATCCCATGGCCTCAGGCCCTAGGTGAAGAGCTATAGGGCTCTCCATCCCCTCTCCCCACAGCCCTGAACACAGGAGAAACCCTGAACCAGGACCCCACCCTCATCCCTGTTGCCCACACCCTGCTCTCCTCATCCCATAGTAGACTCCCTGCCAGGAGAATTCAAAGAAAGAATTCTTACCATCCACATTGGACTGCATGCAGCCCATAGACAAACTTCTTGTGGGGTGGTCAAATTAGATGGGAATAATCAGTCCCAAACACAAACACTAAGCAAGCCAGGCATCATCTCTGAGCCTCAGTTTCCCTATCTGTACACATACAGAATTGGACCAGATCACCATGTGGTCCTCTCCAGATCAGAAAAGCTGTGCCAGCCAGACTGCCTGGACCAACCTACTAAGGTGGCCAAGACACCTCAGGCTCCTTCAACCCCCACTCATAATATCTATCAGTAATGCTGGTGGTTATCTGTCTGGGACTTCCCAGGCCGAAAGCTACAGGCTTTCTCTTTCTATGCCTCCTCGCTGCCGTTTCCTGCTACGTGTGACCATACCATCACCATTATACCAAGACATGAAAAAGGGAGGGAGGTGCTGTATCTGTAGCTTCCCTTGATACCGAGACAAAAACGCCTGACAAAAGCAACGTAAAGAAGGAAGGGTTCACTCTGGCTCACAGCTCAAGGCTACAGCCGTCATGGTGTGAAAGTCACTTCAAAGGGCTGGTCACATTGCATCTGGAAGCAGAGAAAGACAGAGACAGAGACAAAGAGAGAGACAGAGACAGAGAGAGATAGACAGAGACAAAGAGAGACAGAGAGACTAGTGGTCAACCCCATCTCTCCTTATCACTCAGTCCAGCCCTCAGCCTGTACAATAGTTCCACCTGTAGTTAGGGTGGGTCTCCCCACCCCAGCCCAACCTAAAAACTCCCTCTCATATATTCCCAGAGGCTTGTCTTGTAGAGGGCCCTAAACCCTGTCAATTTAACTATCTCAGTTGCTCAAAGACACAGTCTGTAATGGTAGAGTTAGATTCAAACCGATGTTTGGATGGTTTTATCTGTTTGTTTGCTTTGTTGATTGGTTGGGTGTCGATACTGGGTCTCACTATATACCTTTACACTGGCCTGGACTTCTGTAGCCAAGGCTAGCTCCAAACACACTACAGAATCTGCATTCTTTCAGTCCATCCTGAGCCCCAAGAAGTCCTGACTTCCTGGTTGAAAAAGAGGAGCAGCCTCCTGTCTGCCCCCACCCCAACCCTTCTAAGCCTCCCCAGCCATCACTGGCTATGGAGGGCTGTAGGGTCACGTGGATGGAGGACAGTTCTGATCCATATATTTGCATCAAGCCTAGCTTGATTTGTGCAACTTTTCAAGTATTTTATTGCCAAAACTTCCGAGGGAAGCCCCAGCACGCACAGCTCCAGGGGGTCTCGGCTCTCAGATCTGTGCCAGCCTCCCAGTATGAATGTGGTGCCTGCGTGACAGAATCAGAGTCGTTGTCAATAGGCCTTGGCTGTGCTTCTCCTGAGATGTCCCCAAGAACGGCAAGCTGCTCAGCCCCCTCCCTGCCACAGAGCCCTGTTGCCAGGGAGCCACCCTCTTACTTTTTCTACCCTGCCCTCCTTTCTCAGAGCTTCCAGGGGCACCCACCAACCTGGGCATTTCCAACATCGGCCCACGATCCGTGACCTTGCAGTTCAGGCCTGGCTATGACGGGAAGACGTCCATCTCCCGCTGGGTGGTGGAGGCTCAGGTAAAGTCTGCTAGAGGGGGCTCAGACAGCTCCCCAGACCGCCTCAGGCAGCCCTGTGAGCATCCTGTAAGGCAGCAGTTCTCAACCCGTGGGCAAAAATCATATACACATATATATATACACACATATATATACACACATATATATATACACACATATATGTGTGTGTGTGTGTGTGTGTATTAATAGCAAAATTATAATGTATATATAGTGTACATGAAGTAGCAACAAAATTATTTCATGGTGTTCAGGTCACCACAACATGAGGAACTGTATTAAAGGGTCACAGCATGAGGAAGACTGAAAACCACTGCAGATCAGGGCGGGGGGGGGGGTGTTCATTGAAGCTACAAGTACCTGGTATATCAGCTGGTCTTGAAATCAGGCCTGAAAATGTGTTTCTATCCAGCCTGCTATGAGGTCCTAATACAGGAGGACTCAGAGCCACCCTGCAGTCAGTTATGGCTTTTACACCAAGATATTCCCTGGGTGGGGGTGACACCTACTAGGTGCTAGGGCTCAGAGCGTCCCACTTGATCGCAGCAAGTTGGACAGGTCTGAGGTTCCGTTCTCCAGGTGGGCGTGATCGGGGAGGGCGAGGAGTGGTTGCTCATCTACCAACTCGGCAATGAGCCTGACGCCCGTTCCATGGAGGTGCCGGACCTCAACCCCTTCACCTACTACAGGTAAGGCACAGGTGGGAGGGGTCGGGGGAGGGGAGCCGGCAACCCCCTCCATACCTTGCTCATTCCCTCTATCCCACCCCAGCTTCCGCATGCGCCAAGTGAACATCGTTGGCACCAGCCCACCCAGTCAACCTTCTAGAAAGATCCAGACCCTCCAGGCGCCCCCAGACATAGCTCCAGCCAACGTGACTCTGCGCACAGCCAGTGAGACCAGCTTGTGGCTCCGATGGATGGTAAGGCTCCCTCGGGGCCAGTGGGATGGGACATTCACAGGACTGTCCCCACCCTGTATCAATTTGTTGACCTCAAAGGTCACTAGTCAAATATCGACAATTCTTTACCTGTGGCTTAGGTTTGGGAATGCACCTGTTTGGTTTGGTTTTTACTTTTTTTTTTTTCTTCCTTACTAACCTGTACATAGTAGTTCATTGTGCTCAAAGGAGATTTGAGAGTTAAAAGATACTTTATATGGATGGGGGGAATTCACCCAGTTATAAAGTGTTTGTTATACAAGCCTGAGGACCTGAGCTCAATTGCCAGCACCAACCTAAAAAAGCCAGCCATGTTAGCATATGCTTGTAGTCTCGGTGCTGGGGAGGCAGAGACAGGAGGATGTAGAGAGAATCTCTTGTGTTTGTATGGATTTGACACCTGTCGATAATAAATCTGGCTTACAGCTTAGGCAGGAAATACGAGGTGGGACATCCGGTAGGCAGAAAGGATTCTGGGATAGAGCCAGACACGGTAGATTTGCCCAGGAAGATGTGATGGGACAGATGCTTGGTACCTGAGCACAAGTAACCAGCCACTGGCTAAATTCAGAATTAGAATAAATGACTAATTTTAAGTTATGATCTAGTCAGAGAAGAGCCTAGCCATATAGTCAAGGTCCTTCTAAATATATTTAGAGTCTGAGTCTTATTTCTGGGAGCATGGGGCTGGGAGGGAATACTACACCTTACTTCAACAGAAAGATCCCCGGGGCTTGATGGCCAGCCAGCCTCACCTAGCTGTCCAGTGCGAGACCCTGTCTCAAGAAATATTAAATGTAGGGAAGTTGCTTGTGGAAGCAAACACCTTTAAAACCAGCCTCGGATTATAGGTGTGGATCTCTTTGAGTTCAAGGCCAGCCGGCTCTACATAGGGAATGCCAGGCCAGCCACTGATACCTAGTAAGACCCTGTGTCAAAATAACAAAAGAATAGAATAAAAAAGCAAAGTGTCCTCTGGGCACACACACACACACACACATACACACACACACGCGCGCGCGCGCACGCGCGCGCACGCAAGTGTGCGGGGTGGGGGGACCGAGAGGCAGATGTAATGTTGCTGCTTGCTAGAAGCATTGCCAAGTGGCAAACGCCCTAAACTTCCTATCCATTGATTGACCCCTTCCAGGAACCTTGATTTACAGCTAAGAACATGAAAGCTCAGAGAGATTAGGAACTTGCCCACAGCCACCCAAGCAGCCACAAGGTAGACCTAGCGTTTAGAAAGAGTTGGTCAGAGAGTGAGCACACCTGCTGCTGAGGTGGAAGCCGGGAAGGGGCCAGCCCCACAGGTCAGAGCTATGCTTACTTTGAGGGTCATGACTACAATTGACCTGCAGGAAGTAACTTGCTGATGCGCTGTGCCCTTCTGGGAGCTATTCTGGGTGATTTATTCAGAGTCTATCCTTAAAATGTTCTCATCAACCCACAATAGCAGAATGAGGCTCGCCCCCAATTTGCATAGGAAGAAAGTGAGGTCACATAACCTCCCCAGGACCCCCCACATCCTCCTTACACTTCCCAAGTTAACAGCAAAAGACTGAGCCGCAAAATTCACAGCACTGGCCACTGAACACATTGTCATCTCTCAGCCAGGAACCAAAACATTGTGTCTCTTGGGCCACCCTGGCTGGGACAGGGCACCCCAGCAGGAGTCCCAAGCAGTAGTAGTCTTAGAAACTTGTGTAGCAGATAAGAATAATTCTGACAGGCATGAGCAAGAGGAGCAGCTGGCATCCCTGCTCTTTGGGAGACCCAGAACCCTGACAAAAATAGAGCCAACCTGATGGTGCCCCATGGCCTCTCTCATCACACAGCCCTTTGCCTCCAAGAGAGAGCATTCATTGGTTATGTAAACTAGCACAAACCCTCCGGCACCATACATGCCAAGAAGGAGCTGGTGGCTGAGAGAGGACTTGACACCAAGAGCCCCCAACAGACGCTAGTTATTAATTATGGCTCCTCTTCTAGAGGCAGACCCCAAGCAACACTTTGGGGCTAGCCCAGTGGCCCAGGGCACTGTGAGTTTGTAAGTGGGACATTTGGCCTCCTGTGACCTCAACTTCAGCTCTTCTCTACCCACTGCCAGCTTCTCTCTCCCTCTCCCTCTCCCTCTCCTTCTCCCTCTCTCCCCCTTCCCCTCCCCCTCCCTCTCCCTATCCTTCCCCCTCTCCCCCTCTCTCCCTCTCCCCCTCTCCCCCTCTCCCCCTCTCCCCCTCTCCCTCCCCCCCCCTCTCTCACACACACACACACTCCGTAATTGTCTCCAAAGATTTCCAAACATAAAAGTTAGAGAATGGATTACTGGGGTGCTGTGGGGGATGGGAAGTCAACAGCTATGCCATGCAGCCATCTGCCTCATAATGAAACACATGGCCAGTTACTTCTCCTTAACTAGTAGGGGAGTGGCACGCCAGGCCCATCTCAGCCATTTGGGCCCATCCATTTCTGTCTTGATGATCTCTAGCTGATGTCAGTTAAATGTCTGTCGAGGGATATGGAGGTGAAAGGAGGGTAGGTTCGTGAGGCAGGGGCTACAAGGAATTGGATAAAGTGGGTTAGAAAATGATACACTGTGGATTATGGGCACTTAGAGGCCCGAGGAGGCAGAATGGAGGGGAGAAACTGCAGACACCCCAGCTTCAGAGGCGGAGTGGAAGCCAGATTCTCAGCTGGTGTCTGCTGGAGGCCAAAGGGCCACCTCCACCACCTACCAACCTTGCCAGATTCATCCAACCTTAAACCAGTAAGCAGGACCTGTCCTGCTGAGCGATATGAACCAGGAAAAGGATCTGCCTTATCTCATTGCTGAGACTCTAACCAGTAAGAGAAAGATGAAGTCCAGTGGGAGAGCCTGAGATTTGCTCAATAGCAGGACTTCCTGACAGTAACGTGCATATAAGGTGACCATATAAGGACCCCTTCCCCCCAGGTTCCCTCCTCCCAAGGGCAGTGTGAGTAAAGACCAGGTGTTAGAGGCAACTAACAGCATGTGTTGACAGCCAGAGTAAGGGAGTTAGTTAAACAGGAAGACACCAGAGCCTGAGGGCTCTGCTCATCAGCGCACTGGTCAGACAGGTTTTGAGCCTGCTGAAAAGGACCAGCCACGTGAATGACCAACAAAAATGTTGCTTCTCTGGGAGTCCAGTGTGGAGAGTCATGGAAACAATGCTCCACTGGGGATAGCACCTCTTTTGGGCACTGGCTGCTCAACTTGTGGGTGGGAAAGAGGAAATACAGAGTGATCTCCCTCCTAATCCCTCACCTCTCTGCCCCCGCTTTACCCCAGCCCCTCCCAGAAATGGAATACAACGGCAACCCTGAGTCGGTGGGCTACAAGATCAAGTACGGCCGCTCTGACGGCCACGGCAAGACGCTGAGCCACACGGTACAAGACCGAGTGGAGCGAGAATACACTATTGAGGACCTGGAGGAGTGGACAGAGTACCGCGTCCAAGTTCAGGCCTTCAACGCCATCGGGAGCGGGCCGTGGAGCCAGGCAGTGGTGGGCAGGACCCGGGAGTCAGGTACCACAGCTCCTCTTCCTCTGGGACCATCCAAGAGCAGACCATGCTGTGGCCATTTCTACAGACAGCTTAGCAGCTAGCCTCTGTGCTCACCCCAGGGCAGAGCACCCTGCCAGATCTCTAGGTCCCGCAGTGCCGCCCCTCCCCGTGAAAATCCCCACTCTTGGGAAGTGTGCGGGATAACTGGCAGTACTGGCAAGCTGTCCAAGCCTACCCCAGCCACTGCCCCACACACTCAGCCTTAACCCCATCACCCAACCGAGGGATCTCAGAACATTCCAGAAACAAAACCTATCTCTCCTAAGGAGCCTAGAAAGGGGTCTTCCCTCCTACACTATGAGCCCTGATCCAAAGGGAAATCTCATGTGTCCAATTTGTAGTTCATTGTAACACTTTTTTAAGTGTCAGATGTCTCTTCTACCCTCCCTGAGCGCCCACCTTTGCCTTTCTTCGCTATGTGGGCTGGAAAGCAAGGTGGTCCAAAGTTATTCTGGAATCAGTGTAGGCTGAATTCCTGAGCTCAAGGCCAGTCAAGCTATGCAGTGGTATCCTGTCTCAAAACAGGTGAGGGTAGACAGCAAGATGGCTCAGCCAGTAATGACACCTGTCATACAAGCCTGATGACCTGACTTTGATCCCCAGAACACACATAAAGATGAAGGGGAATCAGCTTATCTGTGAGACTGTCCTCTGAGCTCCATGTACACACTGGGACATGCACATACACCCTTTACACATTCCATGGGTACACACAATAAAATAATAATAATAATAATAATAATAATAATAATAATAATAGCATATACACCCTATACACCTACCACACAATATAATAATAACAATAATAATAATAATAATAATAACAACATATACACCCTACACACCCACCTTGGGTACACACAATAAAGTAATAATAATAGCACATACACCCTATACACCCACCATGAGTACACACAATAAAATAATAATAATAATAATAATAATAATAGTATATACACCCTACACACCTACCATGGGTACACACAATAATAAAATTAATAATAATAATAATAATAGTAATAATAATAATAAAAGTTACTGTGAACAGGGAAAAATTTGGGGGCCGGGCTGAGGATATTATTATATTATATTATATTATATTATATTATATTATATTATATTATATATTAGTAGACTGCATGCCCTAAATTGCTTCCCCAGCATAAACTAGACATGATGATTGAAACTCTAATCCCATGATTTGGGAGGTAGAGGGTCAGAAGTTCAGGATCACTCCTAGCAACATAGTGAACTCAAAGCTAGCCTAGGCTACACGAGACCCCACCTCCCACCTAACATCCCCAGAAAAGAATTAGGGAGAAATAGCTGACCCCGGAAACCTCGTCTGCAACCTCCCCCAAACCACCATAGGATCGATTGCAGCTGTGATCTGCGTGTACTGTCTTTCTCCCACGGAGCTGGCAGCATGGAGCTGGCTCTTTGGTCCGCCCCCCCACATCCTCGCTCTTCTTCCCACCACTGTGGGGGGAAGGGCTGTCTCTGGATTCCCATTCTTCCTCATCACCCCTCTCTTCCACAGTCCCATCCTCTGGCCCCACCAACGTGTCGGCTCTGGCCACCACCTCTAGCAGCATGCTGGTCCGCTGGAGCGAGATCCCGGAGGCAGATCGAAATGGCCTCGTGCTGGGCTACAAGGTAGATGCTGGGACCCAAAGTGTGTATGGGGGGGGGGGCACACCATCTTCTCTAGGCCCTCCACCCAAGGTGTCCTGTCTTTGTCTTCCTTCCTCTGGATCACTCTGCCGCGCAGAGGCACAGGGTATCTTCCTAGCTTCCCATCCACCAATCACCACAGCAACCAGGAAATACCCCCTTAGGGATAGGAAGTTATCTAGGGACTGAGTGGCTGACAGGGTCTTTCAGACTGCTCCCCTCTTCCAGAAGGCTGATCTGGGAACCTCAAGTGTTACCCTCAGCCCTAAGGGACCCAGTCTGGTTTCTATTATCTTCTAGAATTCTTTTCCAAACTGTTCTGGACCATGTGACCATATGATCCTAGATAGCCATGTGGTCATGTGACCGTGTGGTCATGTGGCTATGTGGTCATGTGGCCTAGCCTTAGCTTGAAAGGTGAGACTCATAGGATAATGTCACATTTCTGTCACTATCCCTCTGCAGCCTTAAGTAAGCCACTTTCCCTTGTGGGCCTATGGGGACTTGTAACTATGCAGCTGAGTCTCCCCAAGTGTCTTAGACCTTCCAAGAACCCTTTGGGGCCAAGCCCGTCCAAAGGGCCCAGTGTTCCTGCCCCATTCCCCATCCTCTCCTGGAGGAGACTCCAGACCGAGGCCCTCCTCTGTGTTGGCAACGGCAGGTGAGGTACAAGGAGAAGGACTCGGACTCCCAGCCCCGGTTCTGGCTGGTAGAAGGCAACTCATCCCGCAGCGCCCAGCTCACAGGCCTGGGCAAGTATGTGCTCTACGAGGTCCAGGTTCTGGCCTTCACACGCATCGGCGACGGCAGCCCGAGCCACCCTCCCATCCTGGAGCGGACACTAGATGATGGTAAGCCTACATCCCTGTGAGCCTAGAGGGTCTGCCCCTCCTCCTGCCCCACCCCCACAGGGATCCCCAGTCTCAGGAGGCTACCAACTCACTGCAAGAAGATGCTATTCAAAGCCGATAAGGGAAAGTGGGGGAAAGGACCAGGTAAGGACAGTTGGATGTCTGACTCGTCCTCATGGTCTCTCCCTAGGACAAGTAGACAGTACAAAGACTTGGTGTTAGGTTTGAGGTTTTGGTTTGTTTGTTTGTTTGTTTGTTTTGGGGGGGGTGTCCTCTGCTTTGCGCAAAATCTATGAGAGTCTAATGCGTGGGCATGTGCCTCTTGGTCCTGTTTGTAAAGCCGTGACACCAGAAGAGCTCCATCCACTGCACAATCCCCCGGTCTCAAGCTGACAGAGATGTCTCTACACTCCATTCTCCCACACACAGGAAAATGGCCTAACCCACCACAAACACTTGCAAGGCCCAGACAAATGCGGAAGGAAGCAAGCCCCGGTATCATATGTCTGTATATTCTAACTATAAATCAAGCTAATGAGCTGTTAAATTAAATATGTTCTATCCTCCTGCCTTGACAAATATACCCACATAATGACCCAGAAGGCCAAGTTTGAGTTTACACATCTCATCTCCTTGACATTCTGGGCTGGAATGAAGTGTCACAGAAAGAGTGCCCCCTCCCCGCTGCCACTAGATCCCTCATGCTGTCCTCATGTCACCCCTCACACCTTCCTCTCATCCACACTAGTCAGGCTCCTGCCATCCAACCCCACCCCCCCAAACAGCTTCCCCTGGGCCATCCCTGGAGTGGATAAAAGATGGATCTGGGAAACAAGCCCACTCAGAGTCTGGGGCGCACCCTTGGTCCCTCCCTGAGCTTCTAAACACCTGGATTGCGGAGCCAGGTGTGGAGAGAGGATCCCTGCAGGCAGGATGAGCACTTTCCAACTCCGTCACAGGTCACAGCTAAGCAGGAGGCAGAAGACATCACAGCTGGGCCTTCCAAAGCGCAGACCAGGCTGGGATCTGGAAGGCCGTGGGTGAAGCCATCATTCCAGCACAGACTTAAAAACTTAGAACACATGTCTGCCCATTCTGAGAGCCCAGGCACAACACATGATGGGCAAGGAAGTTGGAGTTTTGGGGCCTTGCTAAATAACTAAGGCCTGTTTGAGGGGCACACGTATCCTATCTCACCTTCTAGGCCCTGTAAAATAACCCTGATTTTGAGGATAGATAGTTTTGTGGTCATTCCCTAAGATGTATACTACACATAAATTCCCTGAACTGATTAATTCCCGCCTCGATGCTCAGCTTGGCCTGAGCCAGAACAGAGAAAACAGCAGCCTCACCTTCTTCCTTCTGCCTCCTCCAGTCCCAGGCCCCCCCATGGGCATCCTGTTTCCAGAGGTGAGAACCACATCTGTGCGGCTCATCTGGCAGCCCCCAGCAGCTCCCAACGGCATCATTCTGGGTAAGTCTGCCCTTCCTGTGCCCTTCTTAGGGAAGAGGAGGTGGCACGGTGGGAGAAAAAAAAAAAAGAGTAGAGATGGGACCAGCCTGGAAGTGTCCACAGCCTCTGAAAAATAGCATCTGACATGTCAGCCATGGTGTTCACACTTGCAACCCCAGCATTTGCGAGGTAGAGGCAAGATGAATAGAAATGAAATAAATATTTTTTCAAAATCGCAATTAAATAAACTCATGAATATACACACCAAAGGTGGCTTGGTCTACCTGTGCCTCTGTCTTGGGCTAGTCCTGGAAGAATGGTACAGCTCAGAGGACAAAGTGACAGTAGACATCAAGTCCATTGGACAAGAAAGCACCGGGCTATTGCTTTAGAGCAGTGGACATCAAGCCCATTGGACAAGAAAGCACCGGGCTATTGCTTTAGAGCCACAACTTGCTAGCAGGTGACTTGGCCTCTCTCGTCCTCATGTAAACTGTTGTAGGGGGGTCTAAGACACTATACATTGAACCCCTTATCCCCACCAAAGTCCATATTCGTCAACCATAAGTGTGACCAGAAGAATGTCACACAGCCAAACAGGAGCCAGGGGGCCTGACTGCGTGTGTTGCTGCAACCACAGAGATGGGTCCTCTCACAGGACACTGGGGCTGCCGGATCTGACATTGCCCTTCGTCTTTCTTCCCACAGCCTACCAGATCACACACCGTCTCAACGCCACTACAGCCAACACCGCCACAGTGGAGGTCCTGGCCCCCAGCGCCCGCCAGTACATGGCCACAGGCCTCAAGCCGGAGTCTGTCTACCTATTCCGTATCACAGCCCAAACCCGCAAAGGCTGGGGAGAGGCTGCTGAGGCCTTGGTGGTGACTACAGAGAAGAGAGGTGACTGCCCGTGGGGCTGGGGAGGCCTGGGGAGCTGAAGAGGGTTTCTGGGGAGCTGAAGAGGGCTTCTGGAGCCCACACAGGGCCTTAGCACCCCTCCTGGTGGGCAACTGGGAGAAGCGGTGGGGAACGGCATTGCTTTAGTTTAGAAAAGAAAACAGACTCCAGGGTTGGAGTCAAGGTCACTAAGGGATCATGCCATGTCACAGAGCTGGACTGGAATGTCCCAGGATCCTACCCTGTTCCAGGTTTCTAAAGGACAGGTGGGGCTGAGGCATGGCTTAATTGAAAGAGTGCTTGCCTGACATACATGAAGCCATGGGTTCAAGTCCCAAAACAGCATAAACCAAATTTGGCAATGCATGCCTGTAATCCTAGCACTTGGGAGTCCAAGCAGGAAGATCGGGAGTTCGAGGTCAGCCTCAGACAGCCTAGGATATGAGGGATTCCGTCAGAATAAGAATAAATAATACTAAGGAGGTGGTTGGTGATCATCTCCAACCCCTGGTTCCCTTCACATCCCTACCCTTACCCCTTAGCCTGGGCTAGATCTGGGCTAGATCCTGCAGTCTGAGCTGTCACACCTCAGGACCCTGAGCAGGCACCTGGAGAGTGGGTTCCCTAGATGCAAGCCTGAACCCCCAGTTGGGTTAGAAAACGTCCCCAGTTTCTGTTAGAAAACGTCCCCAGTTGGGGTAGGTGGGGGAACAACACACAAGACAGTAAGACAGTGAATTTCCTCCAAGGGCTTCTTTGCTCTTAGGGAATATGGATACATCTGGGTTGCCTTAGCTAGAGGAAGATGCTCCAGGCACTGAACAGGTCTCAGGGGAGGGGCAGGGAGTGCTCCATAAAGCATCCTACACTCACAAAGCAACCCTACCACAAAGAAGCGTCAAGTCCAAGGCCAAGAACACTGAGGCTTGGCAGCCTGTCATCTGGGGTAGGAAAGTGGCTAGTGAAAGAGGGATATGGGGCAGGGAGATGACGGAAATGAACTCCCACAGGGAAGCATGGCCCACTCCCACTCAGTCTGGCACAATGCAGGACCTATCTCCATCATAAGCAAAAGCAAACCTGTCAAGTCCTCCTCCAGGGGCTGCCGTGGACTCTCCAGGCACCTAGGGCCTCGGAAACTGAGGGAGGGTCTCACCTGAATACTCAAGGTTAGCTGCTGGCAGAAACCATGCAAGGCCCACAGACATGGAAGTAAAATAGAGGGGGGCGGTGTCTGTCCCAAGTTCAGAACCCCTTCGTGCTGCCCTTGAGAAAGGGCAGCCCCTCCACCATCACCCTGCTCCGGCTACTGTCTCACCTATCCCCTGCCCTGCCTCCCAGACCGGCCGCAGCCCCCTAGCAAGCCCGTGGTACAGCAGGAAGACGTGAAAGCACGCAGTGTGCTGCTGTCCTGGGAACCAGGCAGCGATGGGCTCTCCCCAGTACGCTACTACACCATCCAGACGCGCGAGCTGCCCAGCGGCAGGTGGGCGCTGCACTCGGCCTCCGTGAGCCACAATGCCTCCGCCTTCACTGTGGACAGGTAAGGTGGGGTCCATACCCACTTATCTGTTCCCTTCTCTACTGGAGACAGCACCTCACGTGATCCTTGCAGGAGGGAGGGGGGCTTCTGAGAGCGCCTTCAGCCTGTCACCCAGGACTTCCTCAGCTCTTTCCACCGGCCACACTCACCCCTTTCTGCTCTCCCCCGGTCCCTGGGAAGCCCATTAGGGTTGCCTCTTAATTATCTATGGAGCCCGGCCAGGCCCCCTTAGCGAAGCGCTTGCCACTCTTCATTAGCGATTCTCCCGACAGCCCGTGTCCTCCTCCCATCTTTAATAGGAGTGCAAAGCTCCTCTCCAAAACCCTGGCCTCAATCTAATCCCTGGTGGTTGTATTTTTTATACTCCCGTCGACGTGACCTGGAACTTGAATAGGCCTTCCCTCTCCCACCCCCAACCCTGTAAATTAAGAAGACATTTTGTTGGGAAGAAGATGAGGGTCATAGAGACAATTTTCCTTATCTCGGGGGAATCTCCGCACACACCCCCAAAAAATTCCCTAATGTCAGGAAAAGGCTTGCAGCTTGTATACAATCGTGTGGAGAGGGAAGTTTGGATGTCTTCCTGGCCACCAGAGCATGGGTAGACATGAGCCTGGAGATGTATGGCTTATCATTACAGTGATGTGCCTCCCAAGCAGGGGTGGCATGGGGCCTGGGCACTCAGCATCTCAGGGCCTGTCCCACTGTGACCCCTTCCCAAGCCTCCAGGTTTCCTTCTGGTCGTATGTCAGCGCTGAAGTCCCTTCTTCCCAGGCTCCCCGCCTCAAGCAGGAATGGATGAGACCCCACAGTAGAGGTGACAGCATGGGTCTTGAGGGACAATGTGTCAGTCAGACTTGTCATCACAGTGACAAACTCCTGGAGGAAGCAACTTATAGGGGGAAGGATTTGTCTGAGAACACAGTCATAGAGGTTTCAGCCTGAGGCCAACTGGGTCTGTTGCTCTGGGCCAGTGGAGCATGTGGCGGAGGCACACGGTACCCAGGAAACAGACCTGGAGGAAGGGCTTGAGGACGTAAGATGCGTGCGCATGTCCCAGTGATGTGCTTCCTTGACCAAGGCCGCACTTCCTGAAATTTCAGTTTCTCAAAACGATCTAACCCATTGGGACCCAAGTCTTCAACGACCTGTCGGGGGATTCGTTCATACTCAAATCACAGTTGACACCTTGGTCATTGGTCCCCAACTCCCTCCCTCCCTCCACAGACTCAAACCCTTTACGTCCTACAAGTTCCGAGTGAAGGCGACCAACGACATCGGCGACAGCGAGTTCAGCGAGGAATCGGAGTCGCTGACCACCCTGCAGGCCGGTCAGTGCCATCTCCCTGCTTGGGCTTCTTGCTCCTGACCCTGCTTGCTCCCTGGGTACAAAAGGCTCTTCTGTGGGAGGGACCCCTGTCGGTGAGAGATGGCTCACTAGGCCTGCTAGGCCTGTCTACCTCCAGGCCAGAATGCCCAGAGGTTTGGGACAAAAGAGACTTTGACCAGAGCTCGGGGTCCTAAATCCTGCCTAGAATTTGGGTGCATTTCTTCTCCGATGGTCCTCCAGCTAGCGGGAAGTGGGAGCAGATGCTCACTCTGGCACTGCATCAAACAGCCACCTAAGTCCTATGGCTTTAAGAAACCCTTAAGACCCTAGGTTTGGGCTGAGAGGCTTCCAGCTCACCCTGGCTGTTGTGAGGAAAACTGTGTGGATGGGTCTCCAGGGTAACTTCAGCAGGACCCGCCTAGACAACCAATGTCAGCAGAATCTGGTCCCTGTGGGTTTCTGGGTGGTGCTGACACTCCAGGCCCCAGAGCCTAGTCCTCTGCCTCCCTCCACAGCCCCAGACGAGGCACCTACCATCCTGTCAGTGACTCCACACACCACCACCTCTGTGCTAATCCGATGGCAGGTAAGGCTAGGTCGACAAGGTGGGTTCATTCCAGAAAAACTCTTGGCTGGGACCAGAAAAATCTACCAGTCCCCGCCAGGGCTGCCTCAGCCTCTTTTCTATACCCCCAGAGCACAGGGAAAGGCAGAGGATGGGGGCGGGACATCAAGGCGTATGCATGTCACAGAGCATGACCATGAGTCACAGAGTCCAAGTGACAGGATTAGTTTCATGACCCCAGACATGTTGAATCTGTATGCAGAGAAGCACACGGGGACTCTGAGGATTCCCCAAGGCTTCGTAAAGCCCAGACCTGGAGGTCAGTAACAGGCTTCCCAACAGCAACCTGTGACCTTCCTCATGAGCAGCATCCCCTTGTGTGTGTTAGTCTCTCCCAGCTGCCTGCTCTTCAGAGAGTAATGTTTGTTCTGCCAGGGTCCGAGACAACCTCAGCTATCACGCTGACCATCCATTCTCTGGAGCGCAACCTTGGGCTCAGCAGGTCAGCCACAGAAACCCCTACATAGGTAGGGGCTAGCTAGCTCCTGACCCTACTTCTCAGGATCTGAGGAACTGGGCCCAGTAGCGATCCTTGTGCAGCTGAGGCCTGGGACCCCAGAGGGGACATCCCCCTAAGTGGAAATGACCTAGCAACCTCTCCTGAGCCAGAGGAGGCTGGAGCCAATGGGACACCTGGGCAAAAGGGCCAGGCGATACCCATGGCAGCCAGGGAAGCAATTAAGGAGCCAATAAAAAGGCTGATCCATTTCAACAGATGTCTCAAAGGAGGGTCATCAAGAAAACAGTTTCTACTTGGCAAAAAGCCCGTCCTCCAGCTCAGCCGAGGACAGAAAGCAAAGGAGGAAAGAGAGGCCATATCTATGTGCATGCTTATGCTAGTGTAGGCCAGGGGCTCAGCTCATAGGAGACACCAGGATGTCCACCAAGTGGTCATCAGACAGCAGCAGCCCCAGGGAGGCCAGAAGTGGGTCACGGGGGTTCTGGACGAGCAATGGCTGGTGATTCCAGGGGCGTGTTTTCAGGTCTTATTTCTGCCATGTGACCATGGGCATGCACCTTCATGTGTCTGAGTAGGTCTCCTGCTCTGCTGAAGGGGGCTTGCATGGTGATCCCTGTCCTTCCCCCCACCCCCAAAGAGACCATAACAACCTATGCCCACCCCTATCCCCATTGTTTTCCTGGTTGGGACCCAGCACCTGCCCTGTGGCTGCAGGAGGCATGATGGACAGAGCTGGGGTGGAGTGAGGTGAGCCATAGTCAAGGCCCCTCCCCATGTTTGACCCTCCCGTAGCCTCCATCTGAGGACAAGATCAACGGCATCCTCTTGGGCTTCCGGATCCGGTACCGGGAGCTGCTCTACGATGGGCTGAGGGGCTTCACTCTTCGAGGCATCAACAACCCTGGGGCCAAGTGGGCTGAGCTCACCTGTGAGTAGCACTTCCGGGACCTTAGGGAGGGTGGGGGTAGGCATTCTCACCTTCCCCATCGATCTGCTGCTCCCAGTCTCCTTGAGTCTGCTAACCCACAACCCTGCCTCCCTCCCCTCGTGTTCCTCTTCTTACCCATTCATTCACTTGCTAAGCGTTCGTTTATTGAGCACCTTCTATATGCTCCAAGACACTCTGGGCACAGCAGTAGTTAAACAGACAGGTCCCTGATCTCTTGGATCAGTCTGATGGAAGAAGAACCAGGCATTCAATAAGTAAGCCCTGAGGTAGATGTCAATGGTCATCGACATGACAGGGGGAGAATGTTCCAGATAAAAAGTGACAAAAAACATTCTTGACATGGGAGGATGATTGCAGGTTAGGCAGGTGAATGTGTGGAGGGAGGAACCAGCAGCCTCAACATCTAGACCCCTATCAAGAACAACAGTCAAGACGACCCCTCCTATTCCCTGGGAAGTCACTTCCCAGACGTAGGGCCAAAGAAGCCAATCTTGAAGTATAGAAGAAGCAGAGAAAAGGGAGAGATTTAGGGGAAATCCCAGGGAGAGAGAATGCTGAGAAAGCCGTGAGCAAGAGGAGGGTGTGAGTGGAATTTGTAGATCATTCGGGGAGCACGGAGGATGCTGGGGAAGCCGTGAGCAAGAGGAGGGTGTGAGTGGACTTCATAGGATACTCAGGGAGCACAGAGGTGGTGCCCCAGCCACGGGAGAGGTGACAGGGAGAGAAGCAAGGAGGCTGTGGTGTTAACATAGCAAAAGAGCATGAGACTGAGCCAAGGAAGCAGGCTAGGTGTGCCATGAGTGTGTAATCCACAGGGCTCCTCGTCTGTTCCGGGAAGGGAGAGGGAGGCAGGCAGGAAAGAGGAGGCCTTGTAGAGGATTAGGAAGGGAGCTACACTGTTCACAAAAGAGGAGTTAGCAGGAGAGAGGAGATGGCCTAGGTCCCCATGGGCTGTGCTGCCCCATCCCACATCTCCCAAGCTTAGGCAGCCATCGCTTCCAGGGGTGAGCACGGACAAAATGACTGAGCACCGAGCAAGGGACATGAAGCGAATGAGACCGGCAGAAACACCCGACCTAATAGCTCATGTTATTTTCTTATATTTATTTATTTATTTCGGCCAATGTCTGCCCGTGGCTGTGATTTTTTTTTTATATGATCTGCGTCTGATTCACTCATATTTCTTGGCAATAAAATTGTTTCTGGTTCATATGAGGGAATTCACGATGCCAATATTTCACCGTGGTTTGCCCAAACTCCGGAGTGAAACCAGGGAGCCAGTGGGATGAAAGCGGCCCCCCAGAGCTGCCCTCGGGGTTGCTAGGCTCTGAGAGGCTCCCCCATGGCCTTGGTCAGTGTCCACCGAGGTAGGGACAGCAATGGTTTAAGATCTTCCCCCTCCCCATGTCCACCCCGACTAAGCACTAGGAATGGTTAACAGCCCTGTCTGCTCTGTCACAGCCTCATCATTCCATCCCAGGCCTGGTTGGTTCCCAGTGGGTGGGGTGCCTGCACACACTAACCTCTCTCTGCTGTCTCCCTGGCTTCTCACCCCCTGCCCCTCAGCCTTGTACTCCATGCGGAACCTGACCCGGCCCAGCCTCACGCAGTACGAGCTGGACAGTAAGTCCCCTTGCATGGGTGGTCCATCATGGCCCCAGGCCTCCTGGGATGGGCTGGGGAGGGGGGGTCGCCAAGAACACCTGGCCCCAGGCCAGCACACTGTACTAGTTTTCTTTCTGTTGCCCTGGTAAAGACCAGGATGAAAAGCGACTTGAATGGGGGAAAGGATTTGTTAGGCTTACACGTCTCAGTCAATAGTCCATCACTGAGGGAAGCCACACAGTGGTAACTCAAGGTAGGAACTGAAGCAGAAGCCACAGAGGAACAATTCTTATCGGATTGCTACCCTAGCCTGCTCAGCCTGCTCGCTTATACCACCCAGGGCTACCTGCCCAGGGATGGCACCACCCACAAAGTGGCTGGGCCTTCCCACATTAATCAAGAAAATTCCCCTCCAGAGACATAATCTCAACTGAGGTCTCCTCCTCTCAGATGACTCTAGCTTTGTAAGCTGACAAAAACCTAGCCAGCCTACCCACCCAGGGTGCTTGAGGACTGCCTCTAACACATACATCTTTTAAGCACATGAAGCAAGAGGCATTTTGGAAGAGAGTCCCCCAGGCCTATCCTATAAGTGCTTGAGTAGGAACGTGTATAGACTTGCATGCATGAGGAGACAGTGGGTCAACAGTAGGAGGTAAAGCAGAAGAGAGAAGCTTGCCCACATGCTTTATACAAGGCAGGTAGGTGGGCGTCTATTGCTACTGCCCAGTTTGACCCATGTAAGACATGTTGGCCCTAACTGTCTCTCTAGCCCCATCTGAGGCTCCTGGATGGAATATGTCAACCCCCCAGCCTGTCCTCTTGTGGCTCCCCTCTGCCCCTGGCTGTTTCTGAAGTCTCAGCAGGTTCTGCCCACATCCACCCAAGGAAAGCCAACCTTGGGAACTAGACTGCCCTCTTCTCCTCCTCAGCCTGAGCCTACGCATGTCAGAACTGCCACCCTGGGGAACAAGGGAAGTAGAGAGACAGGGACAATAGAGTTCAGGGGATAGGGGGACATATTGGCACTGTGGGAAGGGATCACGTCTCCCACCAAAGGTGGCAAAGTCCATTTGCTTGCAGTGGCTTCTCCTCACCGGCATCCCCACCAAGCACTTCAAACTTGACTAACACGTGGGATTTCTTCACCCCAAATTCACATTCCATAAACACGTCCCCTCTTGGACTGAGCTAGTGGGGCTGAAGGGGTTGGCGGTGGCACACAACCCAATAGCAAGGCTTGTTCTCCACCTTGGAGAGAACACAGGAGTCCATCCCTAGCCCCAAAAGAGGAGGGGAAACAGAGCTAGTGAAGGGGACAGATGGGGACACAGTAGGGACATGACGGAAATGGATTGCGTCTGTCATAGTGGGAAGGGTACAGGCAAGGAAGGTTTGACCCTCTGGCCCAGGGTGGCCAGGATTATTGACAGTCTCAACACCACTGACTTGAAGATTCAATTGTATTGATGACCCTAGAGCAGACGGAGACTTTGTGTCCCGGGCCTGCTTTGCATCCCATAGGCGCATTGGCAGGGTGCAGCCTAAGCATCTAAGGCTTTCCACTTGTTTCCTCCCTGTTGTCACGTGGGGGGCAAGAATGGTAGCTATGCCTCCTTCCCCCGGCTCCCCCGTAGCTCCAGCTTCCCTGGAGGACTCCTTCCACCAGCTCTGTGACCTCTGTGTTCCTGACCCCCACTCTCCCCCATAGATCTGAGCAAGCACAGGCGTTACGAGATCCGAATGAGCATATACAACGCCGTGGGTGAGGGACCCTTGAGCCCGCCGCAAGAGGTCTTTGTTGGGGAGGCAGGTGAGTTTGAGTCCCAGATACAGGATCCAGGGCCCCCATCTTGCCCTAGCCCACCTCCCCTTCCATAGCTGAGACCCATGAACACTCACTCTCCAACCTCTGTGCCCTCCAGTGCCCACGGCAGCACCGCAGAACGTGGCCATCCACAGTGCCACAGCCACACAGCTGGATGTGACCTGGGAGCCACCCCCTTTGGACAACCAGAATGGAGACATCCAAGGATACAAGGTATGTGTGACCTGGCAGAGGAATGAATGGTGAGCAGAGGAGTCAAGGGGTGGGGAGGGCTGGGTGAGTGGGATGGGTGCCACTGTACACCTGTGGCCTGGGCTATGTGCACAGCTGGCAGAAATATTTCTGTGGCATTGTAGAATATTTCCATTCTGAGGTGGGTTGAACTTGATCAGAGGAACTCAGACCCTACCTAGGCTTATTCTGCTTTAATGCACACAATGCCCAAACCTGTCACCTCCAGCCCCACAGTCACATAAGATGCTCCATTGGTAGAGTATTTGCATAAACCAGATGTGGAGGTTTATATAGTCCCGGTCCTCCAGTGGTGGAGGCAGGAGAATTGGAGTTCAGGGTCATCTTGGGCTTTATAGCAAGTTCAAGGCCAGCCTAGGCTACAGGAGACCCTGTCTCAGAAAAAAAAAAAAAATCTATGAGGTTCTTGGCCCATCTTTAATTAGAAGACCAATTTGCAAAGTACCTTGGCAGTCTTTGAAAATCTGCTTTGAAACTCTTCCAGCCTGATGAAAGCCCACAAAGCTGTTACATTGTTACATTGTGGGTACCAGTGCCCACAAAATGTGCCCATTATATGAGGAAACTGTAGCCCAACTGATATAGTCTGGGCAGGTCACAACCTATCGGGTGTTAGAATCCAGAAGCCCAAATCACCCTTGCCAGGAAGCAGAGCACGTGGTCAGATCCTGGAGGAGGCGGTGTGTGGAAGAGTTAAGAGCCGATTGGCCTCCCTCGTTGGAGCACGCAGCCCTTGGCTGTAGCGAAAGCTTGCGTCCCTCACCAACATCTGGAATACTCTGGTTCCTGATATTTGGATGGTATTTCAGAAAACTGTCTCCACGCAATGGCCCTGGGGACACAGGCTATGCAAACCAAAGAACCCCATGGTTTTCCTGGCCCAACCCATCCATAGGTGGCAATGAGTGTGTGCCCGGGTGAAACACTCGCTCTGCCACTCAGCCTGTGGAGGCAGGCCACCCGGTACAAGGCACAATCCAGCATAGGAACCTCTTCCATCCAGAATGGAGGAGGGGGAGAAACGGGGAGGGAGGCATCTTGTCAAGGATGCTCTGAAGATGGATGGTACCCCTCCAAGCTTCGCTCAGGAGCGCCAGCTGGGAAAACCAAATATTGCACTCACAGCATACGCCTCTGGAGAGGAAGGAGGCGCCAGGCAGAGCCAGCCACCGTGTGGAAGCCACTAGACTGTTGAAGTGGTGCGTTAACACAGAGATTCAGGAAATGTGTGGGTACCCAGGTACCATATAGAACACAGAGGATGTCTACAGTTCCCAGAAAACATTGCCCATCCCTGGGTGTGAACCACAGGGATGGAACTGCCACATCCTGGATGCGTGCTAACCAGCGCTGAGCCATCAGCCCCCGTTGACAGGGCCTGGTGTGTTTCCATCAGCATCTGGGCTGCAGGTGACACTCAGCTGGCAGAGTGCTTACCTGGTGTGTGTGAAATCCTGGGGGTTCTGTCCCCAGCACCGTATATCCAGCTGTGATGGTGCATACCTGTAACACCTGTAACCCCAGCACTCAGGAGGTGGAGGCAAAAGCCTCACACATCCTTTGCTACCTAGCAAGTTCAAAGCCAGACTGGGCTACATAGATCCTTGGAAGAAAAACAAGAAGAGGAGGAGGAGGGAGAGGAAGAGGAGAAAAAGGAGGAGGGAGAGGAGGAGAAAAGGAAGAAAAGAAGAAAGGAGGAGGAAGAAGAGGAAGAAGAAAGAAGGAGGAGGAAGAAGAAGAAGAGGAGGAAGAAGGAAGAAGTAATAGTAGTAGTGGTGGTGGTGGTGGTGGTGATGGAGCTGGTAGATTCTGACAGAGGACCATGGCCTGAGGGAAGACCAGGAAACATGAGCAGTGTCATGGCCAGGGGAGCTTGGGGAAGATGGAAACTTCAGTCACAGGGAAGGCAAAGGAGGAGGGGGCTGGAGAGACCTGGAGTCTGGCTCCCTGTGTTTCCAAAACATCTACAGTTGAGCAGTGGCTTCACACACCTTTAATCCAATCACTCGAGGCCAGCTTGGTCTACAGAGTGAGTTCCAGGGCAGCCAAGGAAACACAGAGAAACCCTGTCTCTATTGAGGAAAAAAAATCTGGCAGCCACCAAGAGAGACAATGAAGCTGTAGTTACAAGTGGGGCTTAAGAGAACAGCTCCAAACCAGAGAAAGCACTGGACTGGAAGAGCCTACACAGACACAGATGGCAAACAAAAGAAGACCTGACCCTGAGCCCTGGGGCAAGAGCCTGGTGATGGCTCAGAGCACAAGGGAGAAACTGAGACAGAGCAAGTGCAGCCCAGGGAGCAGCTATTGGGCTGTTAAGAGAGAACTACAACCCAGCTGTTCTGCAGCTCTTGATTGGCTTTTTCTGAGATGTTGGAAGGGGCTGGAGATGGAGCTAAGTTGATTGGACCCAAAGCCCTAGGGTCCAACCTGCAGCACCACAGAAACCAGAATGGGGTATGTACGTACCTGTAATGCTAGGACTAGGGAGACAGAGACAGGAAGATCGGAAGTTCTGCATCATCCTTGGTTACATAGTGACTTTGAAGATAGCCTGGGCTATGTGAAATCCTATCTAGGAAAAAAAAAAAAGGATGCTGGAATTACAACAGATTATTCACTTTAACAGGATTGGCCAACTATAGCCAACAGGCCAGATTTAGCCCACTGTCTTTGCATAAGTATTCTTTTCTTGGGATATAGCCATGCCTATATGTTTACAAATTGCCATGGCAACATTTGTATAAGAAAGTGATGAACAAGGACAGCCAGGGCTATACAGAGAAACCCTGTCTCAAAAAAAAAAAAAAAAAAGTGATGAACAGACTTCTATAGTTGCAACAGAGACCTACAAAACCTAAAACTTTGGTCATCTAGTCCTCTACAGACAAAAATATAGTCAGTGTGGCCTTAAAGAGAGCCAACAGAGCCTTGGTGACACACATCATTAATCCCAGCACTCAGGAAGCAGAGGTAGGCAGATCTCTGTGAGTTTGAGGCCACCCTGGTCTACATGGTGAGTTCTGGGCCAGCCAGGAATACAGGGTTTCAAATTTTAATTAATAAATTTAAAAGTAAACTATTTGGTCATATATTATGATGTATGCCTGTAATCCAAGTACAGAAAGAAAGTAGGGGTGAGACAGGAGAATTATAAATTCAAGGTCAGCTAGTGCTACATCGTCTTCAAAGTGGATGAGTGAACGGGTGGATGGATGGATGAATGAATGAATGAATGAATGAATGAATGAATAAAAGAGAGCCACCAAAGTACTGAGGGAAAGAGGAGCTGAGAGTTATGAGTTCAAGGCTAGCCAAGCTACAAAGTCTCAAAAATGAATGGATGGGTGGATGATGGATGGATTGATGGATGGTTGGATGGATGGAGGATGGGTGGGTGGGTGGATGGATGGATGGATAGGTGAGTGAGTGGATAGGCAGATAGATGGATGAAGAGCCACTGGCCCAGGCATGGCAGCATATACCCATCATTCGAGCTGGAATGGAAAGCAGGGTTGAGGCAGGAGCATTGTAGGCTCATAGCTAATTTTGTCTACTTATCAAAATTCTTGCCCAAAAATAACAAGGGTGAAGCTGGAGAGATGGCTCCCTAGTTAAGATCACTTGCTTCGTTTCTCAACACCCACAGCTGGCTGGGACTTCAGCTCCCTGAACTCTGACACCTTCTTCTGACCCTGCACTCATGTGCACAGTGGCACACGGACAGGGACACTCACACACACACACACACACACACACACACACACACGCATGCATGTGTGTACACATAACTAAAAATTTTAAATATAATAAAAACAAGGGCTATAACTTGATTGTGGCAAAACACACCCATAATACCAGTTTTCTGAAGGTGGAGGCAGGGGGATCAAGAGCTCAAAGTCCTCCTCAACCACATAGCTAGTTCCAGGCTGCATGAGACTGTGTCAGTAACTAAAACAAACAAGGGCTGAGAAAGTGACTAAACCAGAGAACAGCTGTTTATCATGCACAAGGCCACGGGTTCCATTCCAGAGTTGCCTCCCTCCCCCAACAACAACAAACTGGCATTGCCATGATAGCAGTGAAGTCCCTCACGGTCCCAGGCAGGCGGGCGGGCGGGCGGATTCCTCCTGCAGGGATCACAGCTATGGGAGGGAAACATTGGGCCAGCGTGACCGTGAGTCATTGCCCTGTTGTAGTTCCCTAGATGCATGTGCTGTGGTGACCTCTTACGTAGCCCTCCCATAGCTTCAGGTGTTCATAGCAGTCTAAAGGCTGTGGAATTCACAGGAGGAGGACGCAGGTCCACGTGCCTCTAAGTGGCAAGACTTCCCTGCTTTGAAAGCAGAATTTGAAATCCATTGTAAATGCACAAATGCTGGCTGTTCATCATTTCACCCACTGACATAATGAGAAGGGGTTGTTTGTTTCTTTGTTTGTTTTTTGAGACAGGGTCTTACATTAGCTCAGCATGGTTTTAAACTAGCTATGTCCCCAAGGGTGACCTTGAACTTGTGACCGGCAGCCTCCAAGTGCGGGGTGACAGGTGTGCAATAGAGTGCCTGGATTTTCTACATCTTGGCTTTTGTGGCTCTTACTACGGCGTAACATGGGAGTGTAAATATCTTCTTCAAGATCCTGATTTTAATACTTTTGGATACATTCCCAGAAATGAGATTGCTGGATCATATGGTAATTCTATTTTTAATTTTCTTTGAAGAACTCCAGACTGTTTCCCACAGTAACTATGCCATTTTACATTTCCAATGATGGCACAGGAGGCTTCTAGCTTCTCACCAGAGGGCTGGCTATCTTCTTCTTCTTTTTTATTTTTCAAGAATTATTTATTTTTTTTATTTATTTTATGTATATGAGTATACTGTAGCTTTCTTGAGACACTCCAGAAGAGGGCATCGGATCCCATTACAGAGGATTGTGAGCCACCATGTGCTTGCTGGGATTTGAACTCAGGAGTGGAAGAGCAGTCAGTGCTCTTATCAGCTAAGCCATCTCTCCAGGCCCAGGGCTGGTTATCTTTTGATACTTTAATAACAGCCACTGCTGTAGATGCCATATTTTGAGTCAGGGTTTCATATAACCCAGACTAGTCTTGAATTCACTGTGTCACTAAGAATGACATTTAACCTCTAGTCCTCTTGCTTCCATTACCCAAATGCTGGGATTACAGGTGTGTGTCCTGGTGCGTGGCTGGTCATGGTGGCATGGACTCGAATCTCCACCCAATTCATGTTTGGTAGTGCCTCCTGACTTCCCAGGTTCCTGCTACCCATTTATTTGTCTGCTCTTGGGGACGGTCTGTTTGTTTTCTTGTCTCAAAGCTATATGAACCCAGAAGACATTGTGTTATGTGAAATGAGCCAACCACCAGGAAGCCACCAGGAAGACTGACTGGTCTGCATGACCTCACTCACACATGACCTGACTCATCAAAGTCCCTAGGATAGTAATAATAGGATAGAATAGTCCAAGTCGGGCTGGAGAGATGGCTCAGGGTTTAAGAGCGCTGACTGCTCTTCCATAGGTCCTGAGCTCAATTCCCAGCAACCACATGGTGGCTCCCAACCATCTGTAATGGGACCCACCCAATGGATCCCATTAATATAAATAAATAATTAATTAATTAATTAATTAATTAATTAATTCTTTTTGAAAAAGAAGACTAGTCCAAGTCACAAAATCGGGAAGAAGAAGGTGGTCGCCAGATTTGGGAGGGACTGGAGAGATGCTGGTCATATGGCAAACATTTCAAGCCAGGCATGGTTGCACACACCTTTACTCCCAGCCCTCGGAAGACAGGTACAGGTGGGTCTCCATGAATTCAAGCCAGCCAGAGCTACATACAGAGACCCTGTCTCAAAAATGAAAGTGGGAAAACATGGGCACTTAGAAGCTGAGGCAGGGCCACAGAGTGAGTCCCGGGCCTTCCTGAGGAAGAGTGAGCCTATGCCAAAGAAACAAAAATAACCCCCAGCCAAAAGAGGTCCAGGCGTGGAAGGATGAACCCGTCCCTGGAGCTAACCTGCAGGATGCTAGCCATGCCCAATAAAACTGTAGTGTGTAGCTGAAACACGTATGCTGACCCTTGCTCTTAAAGGTTCTTACTGTGCATCAAAAAAGGTAACTGTAGGTCAGGGATTTAGCACAATTAGAAGCATTCGCTTAAAGGCTTCGGTTCTGATTGTAATCCTGCAGTTTTCTAGGAATCGCAGCACAGATGCCCAGTACAGGAAAGGGGCAATCCCTGAGCCAGGATCAAGGCACAGCGGCTCCTGCTTCTGCTCTCTCAGCGATTATTCCTACCTACACACACACAAACACACACACATCACACACACTCACACACACACACTCACACACTCACACACACACACTCACACACATACACACACACACACACCACACACTCACACTCACACACACTCACACACATACACACACACACACACACCACCTCCTGATTTATCCAGCAAGGGCAGCGGGTAGAGTTTATTAAGGACTTTCTTGAGTTGTAACCAACAAGATATAAATACTAATGCTAAGGCTTAATTAAGACTCTTCTTAGGGGGCTGGTGAGATGGCTCAGCGGGTAAGAGCACCCGACCGCTCTTCTGAAGGTCCTGAGTTCAAATCCCAGCAACCACATGGTGACTCACAACCATCCGTAAGGAGATCTGACTCCCTCTTCTGGAGTGTCTGAAGACAGCTACAGTGTTCTTAGATAAGCCCATACCCAAATAGATAGGCTTTTCTTATTCTTTCTCAATCATTTGGTTCTCTCATTACAATCATTTCTGAATCACTGTTCTCAAAATCTGTTAATAAATTGTGATTTTTATGAAAAGTCAAAAAAAAAAAAAAAAAAGAGGTGACCATTGGAAGTAACAGGTGCCAATCAGCTTGGCTTGACAGTGGGCCCAGTGGATGGGTATGAAAACATCAGAGGGCTTGGGGTAGGGCTCAGCTGGGAGAGTGGCTAGCATTCATGATTCCTGGGGTTTGACCCTCTGCAGGCATAAAGCAACAGGCGTAGGGGCCTCTACCTGTAATCCCAGCACTTAGGAGGTAGAGGCAGGAGGGTCAGCTCCAGGTTGCCCTTAGTCACTTTGTAAAATCAAGGGCGGCTGGGCTATGTAAGTCCTGCTTCCAAAAAAGGGTAAGTAAATAATAATAACAACAGGTTGGCCAGAGAGAGGTGCAGTGCTGATCAAGTGCTTCTGAGCGTGCTTAAGGCCCTGGGCTCTGTTTCTAGCACTATAAGCAACGAGAGAGAGAGAGAGAGAGAGAGAGAGAGAGAGAGAGAGAGAGAGAGAGAGAGAGAGAGAGAAGAGGGGCTGGAGAGATGTCTCAGCAGTTAAGAGCACTGACTGCTCTTCCAGAGGTCCTGAGTTCAATTCCCAGCAACCACATGGTGGCTCACAACCATCTGTAATGGGACCTGTTGCCCTCTTCTGGGATGTGGATAGCAACAGTATACTCACATTCACAAAATAAATAAATAAATCCTAAAAAAAAAATCCTCCTTCCCTTCCCTCACTCCCTTTCTCACAACAGTCTCGGGTTTGGCTTAGAGATTGTTGTCCTCTAGCAGTAATCAATAAATCTTTTTTTAAAAAGAAAAAAGAAAGGAAAGAAGAGAGAAAAAAGAACATTAATTATATATCTTAATTCTATTAAATTTTCGTCAACTATACGTCAGAAAAGTGATTAAAGGGGAAACGGGCTGGGAATAAAAACCAAGAGTTAAGAAATGGGGTCAGGGGCTGGTGAGATGGCTCAGTGGGTAAGAGCACCCTACTGCTCTTCTAGACTGCTCTTCCGAAGGTCCAGAGTTCAAATCCCAGCAACCACATGGTGGCTCACAACCATCCATAACAAGATCTGACTCCCGGGCTGGAGAGATGGCTCTGTGGTTAAGAGCACTGACTGCTCTTCCAGAGGTCCTGAGTTCAATTCCCAGCAACCACATGGTGGCTCACAACCATCTGCAATGGGGTCCGATGCCCTCTTCTGGTGTCTGAAGACAGCTACAGTGTACTTACATATAAATAAATAAATCTTAAAAAAAAAAAAAAAAAAAGAAATGGGGTCAGCGTCATCTGCTGCCGCTCCAGCCACTTCCCCCCATGACATGTCTGTTGGCCTATGTATCAACCATGAGTGAGGTGTCTGGGACACAAAGGAGCCAGATGGGCCAGGGTGCCTGCCCTCTGGAGCCCATAGCCTGGGTTCAGTACATACTCACTTCCCCATGAGTGGGTGCTCTACCAATCAATCATGTCACCTTGGGGACCAGGATCCAGCCTCAGCCCTTGTCCCTTTTACTGTGTATCCTCATCTAACAAAGGTCTACTGACAGCAAGCAGGCAGCCTGCTTCTGTATGTCCTACACCTTGGCACTGCCCTGCCCAATGCCCTCCCCAGCCATTGACCCTGTCTCCCCAACAACACCAAGTATCTCCCTCTAGGACCAGTCATAGGCAGGCCATAAAGGCATTCTGAAATTTGTTTCTTCTTTTGTTCATTACTTAGTATTTTCATATGTTTATGTGCTTGTCTGCATGAGTTCATGTGCACCACAGGGACCCAAGGAGGCCAGAAGAGGGCATCAGATCTCCTAGAACTAGACACATAGGAGCTTCTAAGCCACTAGATGGGTGCTGGGAACCAAACCCAGGTCTTCTTCAAGAGCAGTCAGTGCTCTTAACCACTGAGCCACCTCTCCAGTCCCTTATTTCCTCTTTTAAAAAAAATTATTTATTTATTTATTTTATGTGCACTGGTGTTTTGTCCACATCTTGTGTATATCTTGTGTGAGGGTGTGTCAGATCTTGGAGTTATAGACAGTTGTGAGAACCCGGGTCCCCTGCAAGAACAGTCGGCGCTCTTGACCACTGAGCCATCTCCCCAGCCCCTTGTCTCCGTTCCTAATGCCCTTTCCTGACCTCGCGGTTTTGTTCACATCTCATTATGTCCTTGTTGGGTCTCTTTGCTGGAGGATTCATTCAAAGGCTTCTCCCATGATACAGGGACATCGCTAAACGATAAAGTGCTTGCTGACCAGTTTGCTGTGTTCTGGTGAGACACGGGCACGAGACAGTCTACATAGAACTCAGGCTCCATCTTCAGCGGAGGGAGAGAGACCCTCCAGCAGAGGGCAGGAAGGAGGGAAGAGCTGGAAAGAAGGAAACCAAAGACAATCTCCCATAGTCTCTGCCCCGCTCAAGCTGACTCTCTACTCTCTTTTCCAAACCCAACCCCAAGTACGTTCTCATCTTCACCGTTCCTCCAAATCTCACACTGCTAAGGCTGCTGATAAATCTGCCCTGTTCTTCATCAACCGGTCACAAGCTTCGCCCAGCCTGTCTCCACAGCACCGTGCCTCACCCAGTTGAGACATGACATTCCCCTGCCTGTTTCTCCTCACACAGCCGTCACCCCTCCTCGGCCTCCCCTACCGTTCCAGCTACCCCTGCATTTCCACAGAGGCCCTGGAAACCCCTCTATCCCTCTCCTCAGGCCAGGAGAATCCAACAGTTCTCTGACTGTCTTCGCCAAGCTGCTGATGCTCAGGGCGTGTGCAGAGCTGTAGAGCTAGCCTTGAGCTCTTCCCCAAACGATGAATCCAGGAGACTGCTTTGTGGCTGTTGCGTTCTCATAGTCAGTGGATGCGTGGGTGATTTTATGAATGGAGACCTCAATTCCCCGTATAAAAAGATTTTTTAAATGGAAGCAAGGCAGTAGAGAAGCAAATCTTTTGTAGTAACAAGATGTCCTGACTGCCTCTGCACACGCTGGGGGTGGACACTTTTATTAGCTCTTTCCTACTTTTATTGGTATGGAGGAAAGGAAACTCCAATAGCGTTCAGAACCCTCTCTGGCCAGCAGAGGGAGCCAAATGATCGTCAATCCTGTACAGGGTTTGGGATGCCAGGCTGTATGTAGCAGAATACCAGCTCTTAATGTAATTTGAGAGTCTTCGATGCGTGTTTAAAAGCACTAACCATGCTCATTATAGAGTGCCCGGAGGCTCCACGAAGCTCCTGCTGCACTGAGGACTTAAAATCCTCCACAAGCGTGTAACAATACCCTTAGAAGCTGGCCAGTCCTTACGGCCTGCAGTCTTCTTGCTCGCCCCGGAAAGCGGGTGTCCTTAAGCCCTCTGCAGCTGACCAAGTCACAGGCCTAGCAAATGGTGCCATCAAGAGTTGAGCCACAAACCGAATGCCACCTCTGTCTAGCCTGCACCAGACTTTTCAGACTTTGATCCACGATTATCAGATTGGATTGCGCATATGCACCACCAGGAACTTTATTTACAGCGGGAGCTTTTTACAGGGGCCTTAGCAGCTGAGGCTGCCTATGTGGCACACGGGGCAGAGCTGAGGCTCTCTGCTCCTCACCAGTGCCCTGGCATTGCCAAGCTGTTAGCCCTTGTGCCCCACACAGTGGAGCAGAGCCCATGATTGCTCCCGCCTCTCCAGCTCAGGCTGGTGAGATGCAGGTTCCTATTGAGGCTGACACGCCTGTTACATGGGACAGATGCCAACCCCAGAGACACAAGATACACAGGGGATGACGCTTACAGACGATCGGAGGGTCGGTATTGACTACAAAGTGAAAAGTTCCCGAATCCTTCTTAAATAGCTCTTAGCTACTTCCATATTGTTTCCTGGTTGAAAGCAGGGGTGTCTTTGAACCCCCGAGATGGGCAGGGGCGGAGGGGAGGCCTGATGTCTTCGTCCCTCTCATCCCACAATCTTTGGTTCCCACAGATTTATTTCTGGGAAGTCCAACGGAGGAACCTCACAGAGAGGGTGAAGACTCTCTTCTTGGCTGAGAACAGCGTGAAACTCAAGAACCTGACGGGCTACACAGCCTACATGGTCAGCGTGGCAGCCTTCAATGCTGCGGGGGATGGGCCGAGGAGCACCCCGACCCGGGGCCAGACTCAGCAAGCAGGTAGGGAGAAGTCTCTTGGGGAGGTCAGGGTTTGGGGGACAAACTGGTGTCCACGTCTGGTGTCGGAGCTTTCACGCAGCCGGGGAACTGGGTTCGGATACCCAGGCCCCACTTCCAGATGCCCTGTGGAAAGAAAAGCCCAGCCTGCAAAGAAGGCTCTATGTGTCCATAAAAAAAAGAAAAGAAAAGAAAGAAAAAAAGAAACTCTCACTGGGAACCTTGAGAAAGTCCCCAGATCTCACCTAGCCTGTTCTGCCCACCTTGTCTCAGCTTTTGGGACAGCCGCCACTCCCCGCCCCTGTTTGGCTTTCTCCTCCTTTCTTGTCTCCTTGCCTTTGCTCAGCACACCCCGCGTTCATTGTCTTCTGTGAGCCCACACTTTTGCTTCACACTGGTGATGAAACAATGATTTTTTTTTTAAAAGTAAGTCTGTGTCCTGCTGAGGCCAGGGGACAGGACATAAACAAGCACAGCACAGATGAGCTGGCTGGGGGGTAGGGGGAGCTAAGGGGAGCAGGGTGTGGTTCACAAGATGGCTGGCTACACCTGAGCTGAGCTTTGAGCCAGAGGAGACCAGCTGTGGGAAGTTCTGGAGACAAGCAGGAAGCCGGAAGCAGGATTCCTGTCAGAAGGACCAGCAGGTGCAGAGGCCAGGAGGCTGGAGGGGATTCGAGGGACAGACCCCGGTGTTGACAAGAGAGGTGGAGTGAGGCCCGATTCCCAAGGGTCTGGAGAACAGGATTTGTGTTGAGTGTGATGGGGAGACTCAGAGGGTTGGAGCGGTTAAGAATTAGAACTCTGCCTCAGTGGTTAAGAGTACTGGCTGAGCTGGGCAGTGGTGGAACACACCTTTAATCCCAGTACTCAGGAGGCAGAGGCAGGCAGATTTCTGAGGCTAGCCTGGTCTACAGAGTGAGTTCCAGGACAGCCAGGGCTATACAGAGAAACCTTGTCTCAAAAAAAAAAAAAAAAAAAAAAAAGCACTGGCTCTTAAAAACCCGGGGTTCAATTCCCAGCACCCACGTGACAGCTCGTAACTGCCTGCTACTCCAGTTTCAGGGGACCTGATACTCTCACACAGGCATGCAGGCAAGCAAAAACACCAATGAACATGAAATAAAAATAAACAAATAAAATTTTCAAAAGGGCGGATTTCTGAGTTCGAGGCCAGCCTGGTCTACAAAGTGAGTTCCAGGACAGCCAGGACTATAAAAAGAAACCCTGTCTCAAAAAACCGAAAGAAAGAAAGAAAGAAAGAAAGAAAGAAAGAAAGAAAGAAAGAAAGAAAGAAAGAAAGAAAGAAAGAGAAAGGAAGAAAGAAAGAAAGAAAGAAAGAAAGAAAGAAAGAAAGAAAGAAAGAAAGAAAGAAAGAAAGAAAGGGAAAGGGAAAGGGAAAGGGAAAAAGAAATAAAAAGAAAAACTGGCTCTGCCTTCTGGGCTGAGTCTGGAGGAGATGACAGAGAGAGGTGGGGACTAGATCCAGGCAGGATGGAGGAAGGAGAGAGGGGACAGATCCCCTTGTCCTGAGGTGTCCAAAGCCACTTTTTGGTCAGTGTCACACTGGATTCCCCTAGAATTCCCAGGGAGTAAGCAGTGTAGTGTCTGTCTAACAACAGGGGTTAGAGTCACCCCAGAAAATAGGCTTTTTGCTCCTGATCCCCTGGTAAGGTCATAGGGGAAAGGGCAGATGCTGGAACCAAGGCAGATCTGAGATCTGAGAGAATTCAGGATCTCTCTCTCTCTCTCTCTCTCTCTCTTCCCCCGTGTGTCAACCCTCAAAGCCATGAATTTCATATCTGCAGTTTCAACCAACCAAGAAAGGAAAATATTCCCCAAAATTGCGTCTGTCTGGGTGCAGCAGCACAGACCTTAAGAGGTGAAGCCAGGAATGGGCAAGAGCCAGGGCTCAGAGATGGCTCAGCATTGCTGTTCTTCCAAGAGACTGAGTTCCATTCCCAGAACCTACATTAAGTGTCTCACAACCACCTCGAGCCTCAATTCCAGGGGACCCAACCCCCTTTGTGCTGGCCTCCATGGGCATGGGCGCTGGTGTGACACACACACAGAGACACACATGCACATAAATGAAAAGAAAAGTAAGCCTTTAAAGTCGATCAGAGCCACCTTTAGCTACACAGCAAGTTCGAGACTGCCCTGAGCTAAGGGAGAATGCCTCAAAAGGCAAATAAGCAAGTGAAAATGTATCTATGCTGAAGACAGACAGCACCAAATAACAAATGTGTCTTTACTGAGCATGTACAAACAGCACCGAGTAGCAACTACTTAGTAAATAGATACAGTACTATTTGCAATGTGTCAGGAATGGAAAGTAACCTAGAAATGAGTTAATGTATATGGGAAGTTCTAGATGATATCTCAGTGGTACCTCACTTGCCTAGCCTGAGAGAGATGCCCTGGGTTTAATTCCCAACGCCACAGATAAGGGAGGAGTGGGTACATAGAAGGATGTCTGTAGCTCTTTGCCAAACAAAATGGCATTTTATATGAAACAAGCATCCTCCGATTTTTTTTTTTTTTTTTTTTTTTTTTTTGAGACAGGATTTCTTTGTGTAGCCCTGGCTGTCCTGGAACTCACTTTGTAGACCAGGCTATCCTCGAACTCAGAAATCCGCCTGCCTCTGCCTCCCAAGTGCTAGGATTAAAGGCGTGCGCCACCACACCTGGCTTCATCCTCCGATTTTTGTTAGAACAAATCGCCCGTTAGTATAGCCTTCTGCCCTGGCCTCCAGAAGGCGGCTTTTTCCAGCCTGATACTTTCCTTATGTGGCCCCCACTAGTCTTCAGTTGCTGCAGAAGCGGGATCCTCTCTGGGACAAGATCCCACTCCAGGGCAGCCTTTCCCTCTCCTGGCTCCCCGGGTCAGCCAGAGGCTGAGCTTGGGTGTGCTAGCCTGTCCGTCTGCCTGCCTGCCTGGCCATCTCGACTACACTTCATCAGTGTCACCGGTCAGACATGAGCGCCCCCACCCCACCCCCAGGAGCCTAGAAGCTTCCGGTCCTGTAGCATAGGACAGAATGTCCTGTCCCACGTCCTTCTAACCCCCTAGTGTGTTGAGGGGGAGGGCAGGAAAGGGCCCTGAGTTCACCTCCCTCCTTCAAAGACAGCGGGGGAGATGGGCCGGAAGCTGTCAAGATTAGTTCTGGCCTGGTGGGAGGCAGCACTGGACAATAATAGCCTGACCATCCACCCAACCAGATTGGGATGCTGGGGGGGTGGGGGTGCTTCCTGTCTTGCCTCTTTGCCCTCCCATTTCCCAGCCCCCCCCCCACACACACACACACCAGAATCTTCCATCCTTGTGTTTTCAGAGTTACCCCAGGGGTCCTAGAACAAGAAAACATCTCTTCCAGAGGCTCTGGCTGTCCTCTGGTCTGGCTCCTGCTGACAGCTTAATGTCTCTATGCAAGCCCTGCCACCCAGGGATGAAAGGCACGCCATGTCTCCGGAGTTCTGACATCTCCTTTAGTGCCCACTCTGTATCTCAAGGCACCCCAACCCCACTCTACCGGGATGCTGAAAAACACACCCCACGGTGACAAGAAATGGTCTTGCCCCCATAGTGACCCTCAGGGGTCATCCGTTGTAATGCAGTGGCTGGTCCCATGCTACTAGCCAGGGCTCAGAGCCACCTAGGAGTGAGTCCAGATTCTCCATCTTTAAGGAGGTCTTTCTCCCCATGCCAGAGCCTCTGCTCTTCTTAGCTGAGAGCTAGTGACGGCAAGGGAGGAGGAGATTTTGAGGGCCTTAGCTGACCCTTCCTGCCTTCTTCTTGTGCCTAGCCTCACTCTCTCTTCTTCCCGGGCATGGACCCAAGAGCTCCTGCTAGTTGCTTAGAGCCCAACCTGAAGCTTTGCACTTCCACAGAAAGAGGAAAACAAAAAACCCTTTGCTCTCTCTCCACAGCCCCCAGTGCCCCGGGCTCGGTCAAGTTCAGCGAGCTGACCACTACCTCAGTGAATGTGTCCTGGGATGCCCCACAGTTCCCCAACGGTCCTCTGGAGGGCTACAGGCTGGTGTACGAACCCTGCACCCCAGTGGATGGTAAGCGGGGGCGTCTTCCATGTGGCCTGAACTCTCTCCCCTTTCAAGGGCTGGTTTGTACCCACAGACCACACCGGGATCACTCGTCAGCAGTCAGATGTGGTGAGAATCCTCCTGTCTTATAAATGGGGAAATATGACCCAGGAATTGGGGTGTTTCTGAGAGATAAGCATGTGAGAGCAAAGTCGCAGCAGCATCACAGGGCCGCAGTCTCCTGTGCAGGCCAGGAACCTGGAACATAAACACCCTGTTCCACAAACCGAATCAGGACTAGAGAGAGAGGGGATCCAAGCAAAACATGGTTGCCCCAAGAATGGACAGAACCCCAAAGAAAAGAGTCCTCTGGTGTTCTCATGTTATCCCGGGCCCCTTCCAAACCTCAGAGTTCTCAGCACACCCCCTCTGGAGGGTCAGGGACCCTTTTAGAAATCTAATCAAAGCCTGGGAGCGTCTCCCCCAGGAAGATGTGTGACAGTGAGCAGCTACCACACTCTGCAAATGACTGTCCTAGCCCAGGTCAAATGCACTGTCTTCAGATCACTCTCTCCCTCTCCACCCCTGCCCTTCCCAGGCCCCCCACCCAGACCCTCTGCCATGGGGCTCTCAGGAGGGCTTGGACCGGCAGCGCTGCCTGCTGGCATCAGGTAACTGCCAGCTTTCTTACACAGCAGCTTTCTCACCCTGCAGCTACATTAAGAGAACTCACAGGCAAGAAAGGGGCTGGGCTTCTCAATGGCTGGGACTACTTACAACAAGACATAGGGAGAAGACTGCCCTAGAAGTGACACCCTGGTGGCAGGAAGTGACCACTTTTGTACATGTGCGTGCTCTCTCTCTCTCTCTCTCTCTCACACACACACACACACACACACACACACACACACCTCCTAGGACTGGAGCCTGGTAAGAACAAGGGACAAAGCTTGGGAGCATTAGGCAGCTCCAGTTATGGGTCAGAGATGGGGACAATGATCCTCAGTTTTTCTTGCCACCACCTAGGTGCCAGCTGCCCATCCTGCAGAGCCGGGCTGTGTCAGAACCAAAGGGGAGGCAGGTCCTGGAAAGAGATACAGGAAGGAACAGAACTAGGTCAGAGGACAAGAAGACAAGATGCAGGGAACCTAGACAGGCTCTTGTCTAAGTGGTTTCTTCCTGGCCTATCCAGAGACCTCCCACTTTGAGAAACAGAGTTCTTGGCCTCTCAAGATCTTCGTCCATCAGGGTCTAAACTCCATGTCCTTATAGGTTCCTGAGTCAGGGTGTCCATTTAGAAATGCCACAGCTCTGCAGCAGGCCAGCAGCCCCCCATTTTCTTATAGAGAAAGCCAAGGTCTAGGCCAGGATGGCATCTGCTCAGCAAAGAGGACTCATTCAGTAAGTGAAAGGGCTAGAGCTGAGGCTCCATTGGCACAGTGGTTGCCTGGCATTCACAGAGTCCTGGGTACCATCCTCAGCACCACGTAAGTTAGCCATGGTGACTCACATCCACAATTCCAGCTCTCAGGAGGTATAGGCAGGGAGACAGGAGTTCAGGGAAGTTCGAGACCAATTTGCATCACCAGAGACCCTGTCTCAAAAATAAATATGGCATAGAGAGAACACCTAGCAGTTTAGGGTCCTGGCTACTGTCACAAAGGGCCAATTCCTAAGCACCCGCATGGCAGCTCACAACTGTACATAACTCCAGTTTTAGGCAATTCAATACCTCTTTGGCTTCCTTGAGCACCAGGCATGCAAGTGGTATCCAGGCATACATGTGAGCAGAATGTCCCCTGCTCCACTCTGCTCCCTCCGGGGCTTGATGCTGGATCATTAGCATCTAAGGAAAAGAAACAGTGTCAGGCAGGGGTGGCGCACGCCTTTAGTCCTAACACCTCGGCAGCCAGAGGCATGGAGATCTCTGTCAAAGAAAGAAAGAAAGAAAGAAAGAAAGAAAGAAAGAAAGAAAGAGAGAGAGAGAGAGAGAGAGAGAGAGAGAGAGAAAGGAAGGAAGGAAGGAAGGAAGGAAGGAAGGAAGGAAGGAATTAAGAAATTAAATACATAAATAAATAAATTTAATAAAGTACCTACTATGTGTTTGGTGCACTCTCCTTTTATGTGAAGTTCCATTTCCCATTTCCTTATTAGGAATGCTCCTGACCCTCTGGGCTTGTTGGAAGAATAAACTGAAATCATATATATATATATATATATAAATATATATAATATACAAATATAATATTTATATGTTTATATTATATATTTATTTATATTTTTCTCCAGCTTTAAGGGAATTCATACACACACACAAGCTTAAGGGCTATAGCAGGTTCTGAGGTGACCTTCTATAAGAGAACAAAACCTGGTCCTGACTCTCAGGGAGACTTTAGGGTTAGGAAAGTGCAGAGCGCACAGAACCACCTTGTGGAAGCCCCCAATCCTGCCCCTGGCTGCCATGACCTTAGCTGCTGAAGCTTCAACCCTAAAAGCCACATGGTTACAGATGATGGGGCCCCTGGAGCTGGGCTCTCATTGGCCAAGAAGAGAACAAAGGTGGGACTGGGGTGGGGCTGGGGCTAGGGCTGGGGTGGGGTTAGAATAGTCACCGGGTGCTATCCAGCTCCAATGCTGGAGGCATCTTCAAGAACGTCCCAACACCAGCTGCCTAAATGTCACGTTCTGTGATATGTTGGCTTGGGATGGGCTGACGGGTAGTCTAGCAGTGAGACAGGATGGAGACTTTGTGGCTGTTCCGGGATGCACAGACAGGACATAGCTTTCCTCCGGGTACTTTAACCATGGAGTGTTTTTTTTTTCCTGAGCTCTTTTCAGAGCCATGTTCCTGACACAGTGTTGGCAGCCTGTGGGCTTGAGTGACAGCTCGGCTGATTCCAAGAGATGGAGGCCACAACCGTCACCTCCTCCCAGGAGCTGCCAGTGGCCTTGGTGGCCCTGTTCCCACCAGCTACTGCAGCCCCTATTCACGGTCCTTCCCCCACAGGGGTCAGCAAGATTGTGACAGTGGACGTGAAGGGGAACAGCCCACTGTGGCTGAAAGTGAAGGATCTGGCCGAGGGCATGACGTATCGTTTCCGAATCAAAGCCAAGACCTTCACCTATGGGCCTGAGATTGAAGCCAACATCACTACGGGCCCTGGAGAAGGTAGGGGAGACGTCACACTGTCCTATGCCCCGCATCCTCAGGCCTCCAAGTAAGAGAGACCCAGGAGGTCTAGAGACCTGTCTAGCTCAGAAGACACTGGGAAGCGGAGAGCTTACTTACTCCTCTATCCCTGCCCCAAGAGTCCTCCCTCTCTCCTCCTCCTCCCTCTTCTTGACTCCTCCTCCCTACCCCTCCTCTTAGCTTCACTCTTGTCCTCATCCTCGGCTTGGTTATTAGCATCTAAGTCACCGGGCTATTCCCGCCCAAGCCTGGACTGACCCAGACCCTCTCCGCCACGCAGGCCCATACACACATCCCAGGCTGACACGGGGTCTGCCTCAATATAGAGCCCAGGTTGGCCTGCTATTCATGGTTCTCCGGCCTCATTCGCTCCAGTGCCGGTTTTACAAGGGTGAGCCACTACAACCACTGAGGTTTCCGCGTGTTCCTTCTTTCCTTCCTCTCTAACCCTCAGCCTTTGTCACCTCAGCCCCTGTCACCTCTGTCCAGGAAGGAGGCAGCCTGGCAGGCATCCAAACCTCCATCCTGGCCGGAACCACCTCCCTGTACCTCCCCCTCCCCCACCCAGCAGTGGCTGTCGGAGCAGGGGGCAGAAGACTCTCTCCCAGCTCCTGTCCGGTTGTACGCTCCCTGGGTGGGCACAGAGCTTCTGATTCCCATGAGACGCAGTCATCTCCTCTAACGATGACACTGGCACCTCCCGTAACTCTCTGACACATGAGCTACCTCCTGGCAGCCAGGCCTGCCTTCCCCAACACCCAACACCTCTTTTCCCATTTTCAAGACAGGGTTTCCCTGTGTAGCCCTGGCTGCCCTAGAACAGATACCTTTACAAATAGAAGGCCACTTTGTATTTGCATGTCAGTGTTCTGCCCTTAGGGTCCCACCCTAATCCTCTCTGTCACTGCCCCTGGCCTCTGTCACTTCTCTCTCTCCACCCAGGACCCTGGGGGCAATCAGGGTTTAGTATCCTCTGGCCCTGTCAAGGGTTCAAGGTTTTCCATGCTGACCATAAAAATCACCTCCTAAGCCACCCCGCCGCCCACACCCTCTCTCGAGGAAGACTCCAGCCAGGCCCAGCCCAGCTTCCACCCTCTCCTTCCCCTCCCATGTCCCTGGGCCATCAGCAGACTAAACTTTCTCCAGAGTCTGGGCTAGAAGAAGAAAAGGCCTGGAGAGTCCAGGCCCTCTTGCCTTCTACCTGCTGTGGGTTTGTCACCCCCGTTTCTCATTCAGTAAGAACAGGATGTGCAGGACCCCTGGAGGTTGCTGTCCCAGCCTCCTCAGCTCTGCTCCTCCAAGACTTCCTGGTATCTAAAAGCTAGAAGAGAGTTGGCAAATAGCAGGCCACCTGAGCTCAGTTTCTTCCGACTTAAGGTTTAGAGAGTTCAGGCTTGGAGTTTGTGGCACGGGGTAGGGAAGGCGTTGGACAAGAAATAGAGGAGGAGTGGGGAATACCAAGAAAGAAAGCCAACCTTACCCACGAGGGCTCTACAAGACACAACACCTGCACAGCTGTCCTTGGCTCACCAAAAAAGCCAGTGGCAGCCCTTTTCTCTGTCCTGAGCGATGCCCTATACAGAGTGAAAAGCAGGGACTCCAAAGGCCTCCCCAGCCTGCACCCCACTCTCAGGCCGTATCTCCCCTTTATGGGCTGCAGGCAGGATGCTCCTTAGAGAAGGGAAAGTGTGTGTGTGGGGGGGGACTGAAGCTCTCCAAAACTGACGTCAGGAGTAGATATGGGGGCCTGGCAATGGGGTATCCAGCTGTGCGAATATGTATTCCCATGTGTGCAAAGTCTCCATCGGCCTCCTGTCTGAGTTGAACGACTCTCCGGGGTCCCAGAGGGCTTTGGTGAGAAGTTGGAGTTGTGTTCTCTTCTTATCAGGCAGCGAGAGGCCATCAGTCAGCCTGAACGCACGCACATACACTGCTGCCTCAGCCCCTGGTACTATGAGCCCATAGGAAGCATCTACTGTGGGCTAGGCTCTAGGGATGGTTAGCATCATGTCTACTGGGAGACATGCCTGGTGGGGACCACACGCGGCAGGAGTCTCCAGGAAGGGTCAAGGCTTGTGCTGGTACACTCCCAGTGAAGCGATGCAGCATAGACGGATACCGGCCCAGTGCTCTGTCCACACAGGCTGCCTCCAGGCTGCTAGTCCACCCTCCCTCTCTAATATCTCAGTCTGCAAGACACACCTTCTGCCAGGTTCTCCTCCTGAGGCTTCCTAGGGCCCCAGCCTGCTCTCTCCACACCTAGCCTAACAGCACATGCACGTAGGGGTAGCAGATTTCAAGTAAGAGACTGGACGGGCATTATCCCATGTCAGGTAAGGAGATGTTAAAGGGACCTTCACCCCCTCAGACAGGCCTCCATCCCTGGGCACACTCCACCATCAGTCTGTTCACCTCTGCTGCCCACTATGACATCTCCTTTCAGGATTATCCTTCCACAGGACCCTTGCAGATGGGCAAACTGAGGCACCCCTGAGGGGTTCCATGAGTGGATCACGTGATACGTTCTGCCTGGTCTTACATGCCTTCGTCCTCTGTCTCTGCTCTGGAATTCTTCCCAGGAGCATCGCCTACCCTGTCCCGTGCCTTGTCCTGGGATTCAGGAGGTGTGGGAATAACAGGAAGAGAGACTGGCCACATCCTGGCAGGCCCGGCCCAAGATATGCTCTTCGGACCTAGTATTTGCAGGACGTCCCAGAGGCTCTATGTCTAGAGTTGACCTGGTTGCCCAGCCCCCTCCCACCAGCACAGGTTTTTTGTAAAGAGAGGCCACTCTTGGTTCCATGGGTGCCCTCATGCACTATGGGATGTTTGCAGGTGCCCCAGGACCACCGGGAGTACCGATCATCGTTCGCTACAGCTCAGCCATTGCCATCCACTGGTCCAGCGGAGATCCTGGCAAAGGGCCCATCACGCGCTACGTAATAGAGGCCAGGCCTTCAGGTACGCCCTGCTCAGGCTGGGCTATCTTCCCTCTGTGGCCCACGCCCTACCCTTCTCCCATCTTTACCCTTGGGCTTGTTCCCATCCTCCATCCATGAAGGTATGTATGTGTGCAATTACTGTAAGTGAAGCTGGAGTTGGGGACAGAGGACAGGGCTTTTTCCTTAGAGCCAGACTCTTGCTTAAGAATCCCCGGGGCCGGGCGTGGTGGCGCACGCCTTTAATCCCAGCACTTGGTTGGCAGAGGCAGGTGGATTTCTGAGTTCGAGGCCAGCCTGGTCTACAAAGTGAGTTCCAGGACAGCCAGGGCTATACAGAGAAACCCTGCCTTGAAAAAAAAAAAAAAAAAAGAATCCCCGGAAACAGTTGTTAGCACCTTGTAGGAACCAACTAAGGCTAAAGATTGTTCAAGGGGCCAGAGGAAGGGCTGGACAGTCAAATGTTCAGGCATGAGGACCCAATTTCAGGTCCCCAACAACCCCATAGAAAAGTCATACATGGTAGTGCACACCTGTAACACCAGCACGGGGGCAGAGCCCTAGAGTTTGCTGGCTAGAATTGGCAAGCTCTAGTTTCAAAGAGACATTGTCTCAAGAAATAGAGTAGAGAGCAATTAACAGACATTCAACATCCCCCTCTGACCTCCATACACAAGTGCACGCACCCTCGAGCATGCACACATGCACTCGCACGCTCATTCATGCATGCACACCCATGAAGACCACGAAGCCAGAAAAGCAAGGCTTGGCTCACGTTAGCTAAATGCCCATGTCCTGCTTGTGACTCACTTTGTCATCCTACCGACCTCTCCTGTCAAGCCTGAAATCGAATCACAAGAACTTCCAAAGCCATCAGGCGCTGAGCGGCTGATAAGTCACTCCTGAGGGGGCTTGCTCTCCGCTCCTGTTTCACTATCGGCCCTGCACCTGCTTCCCCGGGCACCAGTTCCATTACTCCGCAAACTCCAGCTCCCTCTGTTGCTAGGTTTCCAAGCTAATCAGAGGAGCCCAAGTCAGCCGAGAGCTGCCGGCTTGATCTTTGTATTCTGAGGCTCTGCGCCTAGGCGATAGAAGTTGAGAAAGATAAGATAAGTCTTTGCTGCCAAATGAGAATTAATAGTCAGAGGTAGGAGAGCCTAGTAGTAGTTGACATGTGCATGCAGGTAGATGCCTAAAGTCAGCCTCTGGTGTAATTCCTCAGGTGCCGTTCACCTTGTTTTATGAGACGGGGTCTCTCACTAGCCTGGAACTCACCAAATTAACCTCGGCTAGCTGGCCAGAGAGCCCCAGAGATCATCCTGTCTCTCCAGCACTGAGCTCCCAATCGCTTGCCACTGTGCCCGTGTCTGGCTTTTGAAAACAAAGATTAAAAACCTGGGATCTGGCCAGGCAGTGGTGGCTCACGCCTTTAATCCCATCACTTGGGAGGCAGAGGCAGGCGGACTTCTGAGTTCGAGGCCAGCCTGGTCTACAGAGTGAGTTCCAGGACAGCCAAGGCTAGTACAGAGAAACCCTGTCTCAAAAAAATCCAGAAAAACAAAAACAACAAAAACAAACAAACAAACAAACAAACAACAACAACAAAAACCTGGGTTCTAGGGAATCAAACTCCGATCTCAATGCTTGCAAAAGAAGCAGTTTGCTGGCCAAGCCATTTCCACAGAATACTTCTTATGGAGACTTGAACCAGCTCCCACCACCACCACCACAGGTTGTACATTCCTCAGGGTGGCTGGGTCACCCCAATAACAAAGAATTAATTATTCTGGGAGCTCCTGGAAGCCACCACCACCCACCACTGCCCTAATCTCACACTAACCATCACAGCCACCATAGCTCAGTGTCTAGCAAACTCAGATGCACCAGGTCGCCTACACTGCAGGTGGTGCCGGCTCTCCAGATGGTCCCTCCCTGGTGCCGGCTGTTGAGTTGGCCCAGAGGCCTTTGCATGCATCTCCTCACCAAGGCCTGTGCCTGCTTATTCCACCAAAGTCAGCCGACCCGGTGCCAGGCTGTGGAATGTTGGCCCCGGACCTCAGCCTGTTGCTTTTCCAGTGTTTCCTGGGAGGCCCAGCATGGGCCACTGTCCTTCCAAGTTTGGGGGTTGTGACTTGGTGCACACAGGTGGAACAGAGGAAGGACTGAGCCAGCATTCCGTGACAGATACAGAAGGGTCAACACCAGCAGTTCTAAGGAAGAACAGACAGTGGGAAAGCAGGGGAAGGGAGCCCTGAGGATGCGTGGACAACCCTTAATTAAACCTGTTGGAAAGTGAGCTGCTTTTCAGAGATGGCTGTCTCCCCTCCTCTGGGCTGCCTTCCCCCTCTTTTATCCTCCCTCCATGCTAATGTGCTCCTCATGACAAAACAGCCCTGGTGACACAAAATATCCCTGCATTGCTGTGCTTTGTGCTACACAGACTAAGCTAGACATACCGACTTTGAGCCATTTAGCTCTCGGGCAGAGCAGAGCGAGGGAGGGGTTCGCTCTGGGACTGACCGGGCCTGTGAACTGGCTCCCACATCTGCTGACTCTGAGGACTGAGGCCATTGAGGGACATTCTAGCAGCTTCTGGCTTGGTCTCACTGCCCAGCCCCCATCCTTTGTTTGTGTGGGGTACAGAGAAGGGGGAGTGGGTATAAAGAGCAGGCAGGAGACCTCAGCCTCTAGAAGGCAACAGCAGGATTCTCCATGAGCTATTAGCAGACGTTGGTTGCACCCACCGCTTTTCCCGGGTACCATGAGGAAACTCAATGCCAAGAGTCGGGTAGCTCAGCAGAAAATGCCAGCACTGTTAGCCATGTCGCTGTGACCTTGGCAAGACAAGTTAAGTTCTCTGAGCCTTGTCTTATCTGTCAGACAGGAGAAGTTCTTACCCCCTGTCATTGTTACAGCTACTCCCCCACCCCACCCCCAGCCCGCGCATCAGGTTGTATGACACAGGACTGTCAGCTGCTATGGGAGAGGCCACATTGTTACAGTAATCGCATGAGGGATCTGAGCCCCACTACATCCCAAGGAATGAAGTGCTGAGCTACGCATTGACCTGCGAGATAATACTATGAGAAACGCAGGGGAAAGTCAGAGCTCCTAGATTTAGCACACGCCACGAAGGGTGTCTGAGCTAAGTGCTGGTGTATAAGGATATAAAGACAAGCCACACATGATCCTTAAGGATTGCACAGCCTCGAAGTAGGGAGAGCGCCAGGAGATTAAACAGAAAGATAATTGGGTAACTGGATATGCTGGCACAAGGAAAGAGGAGGAGGCAGGGAGTTGTGGATGCCAGATCAGCTTGGGCCACAAAGTGAGACCCTGTCTCAAAAGATTTTTAAGTTAGCGGGCTGGAGAGATGGCTCAGTGGTTAAGGACACTCACTGACTGCTTTTCTAGAGGACTAGGGTTCAAATCCCAGCACCCACCGTGGCAACTCACAACTGTCTGTAACTCCAGATCTAACTCTGATATACATGTGGGTGGCAGCTCACAACTATCTGTAACTTCAAGATCTGACATCGTCTCACATAGACATACATGCAGGCATAACACCAATTCACATAAAATAAAGGTAATTTTTAAAAAATTAAAATAACGTAGGTAATAATCAAGTAGATATTCAAAAATACTGACAATGAGGCAGGAAAGACGACTCTCTGGGTAAATTGCTTGCTACCCAAGCATGAGGTCCCGAGTTTGCATGACCAGCATCCATATAAGAGCTGAGGGAAAATTCTGTGACCCCAGTACCGGGAGGTAGAGGCAAGCAGGGATCCCCATGGTCTATGCCCAGCCAGCCTAGCTGATTGCTGAGCTCAAGATTCGATGACAGACCCTCACTGTCTCAAAAGAATGAGGTGAAGAGCAATGAAGGAGGAGCAAAGGAGACCCAGACATGGCCGTGCACGCACGTGTGCACGCGCACAAACACACACACACACACACACACACATACACACGCACACACATGCATAATGCATACTACCAGCCATGGCTCAGGACCCAGGGCCTTCTGGGAGAATCTCTGAACAGACAGACCTCATGCAGGCTTCGGTAAACTTGCAGGGTCTATGATGCAGAGAGGCAGGCTGCCCTCGACCCGGCTTGCAGCACACTTGGACTTGGTCCAAAATGTTTTTTCAAATGATGCTAGGGCAGTGGTGGCTACTTATGTCCCAGATTCCCCTGCTGGATCCGAGGGAAAGTGTGGTAAGAGCAACAGATTCCTTCAATCCGGGAGAGAATGTTCTGGAACTGGGAAGCCAGCCCTGGTACAGGAGATCGGCTCAGAAGTTCACGGAAGAATGAGGTCCCTGAGAGTGAGGCTGGGGCCGCTGCGGCAGGGAGAGCTGGGAGATCAAGATAATTCTATAATACATATCCTGTTATATATGTATATTATATATACATAATATAACATAGAATAAGAATATAATTGCCTATATAATATCTATGCAAATATACTAAATATATTTTGGATAGACAAATATAAATTTTCTTATGTGATATACCATATACACATAGCCTAAAAATTAATTTTATACACTATTTTAGTATTTTGTACATGAAGTAAAGTTTAAGCGTGTGTAGTCTTTCTGCTTGAGATGTTATAGGTCTCAAAATGTTTCTTTTTGGGAGCATTTTAGATTTTACTTTTTTATTCATTTAAGTCTCACTGTATATCCCAGGCTAGCCTCAAGGTTGATATCCTCTTTCCTTGACCTCTGGAGTGCTAAGATCACAGGCGTGTCGATATTAGAGTTTAGTTTCTCTGATTAGGATGTTCAGCCTGTACTGGTTTGGTTGTTAAAGAATTTATTGCATGGTACATTTTTTAAATGTTTTACAGATGTTTTAATTTTAAAGAAAAGATTTTAGAGGCACACTCTCTCAGAAAGTATCTGTCTCTAAGACAAGGCCGTCCTAAGAGCCAGGCTCAGGCATGCGTTGGGCCACTGATTAGATGGGACCCGTTATTCAGGGGGTTACAGCTAGAACCAGATCAGCTGGGATCTGAGGCTCTTCCACCTCACAGTGCCTCCTCTCTCTGCTCCTGCAGATGAGGGGCTCTGGGACATTCTCATCAAGGATATCCCCAAGGAGGTGACTTCCTACACCTTCAGCATGGACATCCTGAAGCCAGGCGTAAGCTATGACTTCCGGGTCATCGCAGTCAACGACTACGGCTTTGGCACTCCCAGCAGCCCCTCCCAGTCTGTGCCAGGTACCAGCCTATAGGGTGGCAGGTCAGAGAGTCCATGGAAGAGTTGATGTCATGCTGGGGGAAGGGGACAGGAAGAAGGCGGACACTGGGCAGCAGAAGAGTCAAGGTGGTCATAGAAATGCACTGTCCCTCAACTTCTCTAACCATGAGCTCTGGGCTCCATGCCTACCGCAGTTCACAGCCTCAGAGGAAGTTGCTAGCCAGGCCATAAACTATGGCTCCACACAAGCCACTTCACCCCACTCCCAACAGACAGCACCCAGGTGGGCCATGGGCTAACACTGGTGGCCTCTAAGACCCCACTGGGCAGCACCCCAGGTGGGTCCTGTTCACTGCCCCACCCTCCCCCTCTCTTTCATTCCTCCTATCCACCTCAGGGTTCACATGTGGCACTAGGCCTACACCTATGGCCCTGCCCAGTTACTGACCACTTTAAATATAGAGGCAGAAAATCGGCTCTCTGCTTGGGCATTAGCAACCCAGCTCCTTTTCCACCCATATACTGCTCCTGTGCCGAGATGGATAACACCAAATTATGAAAGACAAAGAGATGAAAATAAACTTCTTAGCTTCCTACCATCTGTAAATAAATAAACATATAAATAAATAACAACAACAACAAAAACATTCACTATAACTTTGAGGAAAGATCTCTCAGGCTTACTAAAGTCCAGAGAAACATCTTTCCACACACAAATTAGAATCTGTCTATCAAAGTCTTTTTTTTTTCCCCCAAAGTCAGGAGAGCAAAAACAAAAAAGCAGCTAACAAACTGCTACTCTCCATTCTTGATCCCCTGGCAGACATCACTCATCGATCGCAGCACTCTTTCTTAATAAACCCAGGGAATTCTCAATCAACTAGACCATAAAACTCTTCTTAAAATGGTCTCCCAGGCAAACCTTTGCCAGCAGATCAAAGCAGAAACTTTTAGAGTGCACAGACCCCCACCTACTGGTAATGCCCATGAGCAGGTGGTGGGACCCCAGATGGACCAAGAAGGCTTGTAGGCAGGAGAGTATTGAGCATCCAGGTCCTGACACTCTACTGCTGTTGCAGCCCAGAAAGCCAGCCCCTTTTATGAGGAATGGTGGTTCTTAGTGGTCATTGCTCTTGTGGGCCTCATCTTCATCCTTCTCCTGGTCTTCGTACTCATCATCCGAGGTCAGAGCAAGAAGTACTCCAAGAAGACAGATTCAGGTGAGTGACCCTGTGTCCTCCCAACGGCAGGCTTGACTCCTGGGGGTCTTCTTTATGTTGGGGGCTGGGAAGGTCCATTTTCTAGCAATGTACCATCTCAGGCGAGGCAGCCAGGAATTCCTCCACACAACCCTGGGCTCTAATCTGGGTCTTGATACTAACAAGCAAGAAAAAGGAGCATCCCAGCTAAGTGGGAGAATGGACCTGGGAAGGAATGGCTGGCTGTGTGGTCTGATGGGTACCAATTCTCTCCCCCCTCTCCCCCCACATCTCTTTGCCCTCAGGAGGGAATACCAAGTCAGGAGCGCTCGGCCACGGGGAGATGCTAAGCTTGGATGAAAGCAGTTTCCCTGCTCTGGAGCTCAACAACCGTCGGCTGTCCGTAAAGAACTCCTTCTGCAGGAAGAACGGCTTGTACACCAGGTACTACGCCTGCATGTGTGACAGAGGACAGAGACTTGAGGGCCACACAGCAGCGTCCAGCAGGGATGGCCAGGAAGGAGCATGGAACAAGCCATGCCCACGTGGCCTTCCCCTTCCCTGGGAAATAGCATCCATGCTTCAGGGCTGGCAATGGTCAGCGGAAGGTCACGTGGGACCCCAGCGAGATACTTAGGGGCTTCTGTTAGTCCCACCAGACCCAGTCACAGCTTAGAGAATGTTAGAAACTCCATGAGGAGGTGGACACTAAGAGTCTCTGCCAATAGCTGCAGAGTGCAGAAACACATAGTCATGGAAACCAACCTACAGTAGTTTGCAGTCAATTGCACTAGTAACCAGCCTTACGGACAGACGGCCATGCACCCCATCTCAGACCCAGATGAGACACCTCGGTGCGAGGTGCCAGGGACTAGCCCATTGTGTGTGCCTTTCTTAGCAAGGGGAGAGTAAGCACCTTCTTTCCTGGGCTTGGCTTACTTTGGTTGGAGTCAAGTCAAGATCCTGCCACCATCTTTCAGCCTCTGGAAGCAGTTAGCATGGAAGGACCTCTGGCTCAGCTGCCAGAGAGCTTGCCTGTCACGGTTGAGGCCTAACACTGTGAAAACTGGATGTAGTGGCGCACACCTGTAATCCTGGCGGGTTCCTGGGAGGCAGAACTGTGAGGATCAGTACTGAACGATCAGCCCTGAGTTCCATAGTGTTTGAGGCCAGCCTGCACCAAACGGGGTCCTTTCCCAAAAGCCCAAAGCAATGAAAAAAGATAGCGGCCATTTTGGTGGGACCCAACTCCCATTCCTGACTTCTTTCTGACTCCAGTCTATTCTGGATAGTCTTCCCTGAAGCCACCAAGCTGTCCATTCTTTTCTTTTTTCCCTCCAATTTTTTATTAAGTATTTACTTCATTTACATTTCAAATGCTATCCTGAAAGTCCCCTATACCCCCCTCCCCAGGCTGTCCATTCTTAAGGGCCAGGGATGATTCTGGGGTCTACCTGGTCCTCCTCTGACGGGACTGGGCAGTTTAATGTTCCCAAAAGTTCAAGGGAGGTTGAGGCTACAGCCAAAGGGACTCCGGTCTCCAGCCTCAGCGTATTGACATTCACAGTTCGGTGGAGGCAGCAGGCTGGGGGTGGGGGAGCAACCTCTTTGAGCGAATTCACAAAGCCTCTCTCTGTCTCCTCTTGCAAGGGTAAGCCATGTGTACTTCTCCAAGGGGGTGGAGGGGAAGGCAGAGGGCGGAGCACTCAGGCTCTCATCCCTCGCCAATCCAGACTTCCAAAGAAAGAAGCGTTTGAAGCTGCGGTAAAACTCACCCAAGCCTGGCATGGCTGCCACAGCCCCGCTGAGCAGGCTCCTGGGACTGCCACGGGGAACAAGGGGGCATTTCACCCATGGCCCCACCTCCCCTTGTCCCCCTCCCCCTCCTACTCATAGGACACATACATAGAGGCCTGCATGTTCTATGCCCCCATGGGAATGAGAAAAATCTTGTTTTCACCAAACCAGATTCAGGCTGACCTGGACTCAGTAATGTCTGTGCATACATGTATGTGCCCAGGCACATAGACACACATTCCATTTGCCCTATATGTTCAAGGACTTCAGTGTGGTATTCTGTTTTCTCTCCTCCTCTGCTAAGTCCCCCCTCACCCCACCCACTTCTCTAAGGCCCAGACTGACATAGTGTGGTCACAAGGAGGAACCCAGGGTGGAGGGGCCGGTGGCCTGCGTTCCTCCAGACCTCTCTGAGACTACCTCTCAGCCTCACTCCTCTCCCTAGGTCCCCTCCCAGGCCCAGTCCAGGTAGCCTACATTACTCTGATGAAGACGTCACCAAGTACAACGACCTCATCCCAGCTGAGAGCAGCAGCCTGACTGAGAAGCCCTCGGAGATCTCTGACTCCCAGGTGAGGGGCGCAAGGGGCACGAGGGGCACGAGGGCACAAGCCTAGACAGGTGGTGGCTGCTACCAAATGTGGGTGAAGGGATAAGCAGCATCCTACCACACAGCCAGCCTCCTCCTCCTCCTCCTCCTCTTCCTCCCCATCCCTCTCCCTTCTTTCCTTCCTTGACTTTGGAGACCAAAGCGGGAGAGAAAAGCTATCCAGAAGTCATTCATGGGTCATTCACCACCACCTCCAAGCCCTGCTCAGTTTCCCCCAGAGCAAATGGGGTCTGGGCCACAGGAATCACATGAGAGCCTGGACCCCTACAGTCACCAGAGCCCCGCCGTTGCCCGGGTTCTCTGTAACTCGGACTTATGGAGGAACCTTGGAGCTGAAGAGTAACTAAAAGAGGGGCTAGGGATGCAGCTCAATAGATGAGCATACAGCAGTCCCGGGGTTCAGTCTCAGCAGCTCAGTGGATGAGTACTTACCTAGCATGTGGGAACCCCGGGGTTCAGTCTCAGCAGCTCAGTGGTGAGTACTTACCTAGCACGTGGGAACCCCGGGGTTCAGTCTCAGCAGCTCAGTGGATGAGTACTTACCTAGCACGTGGGAACCCCGGGGTTCAGTCTCAGCAGCTCAGTGGATGAGTACTTACCTAGCACGTGGGAACCCCGGGGTTCAGTCTCAGCAGCTCAGTGGATGAGTACTTACCTAGCATGTGGGAACCCCGGGGTTCAGTCTCAGCAGCTCAGTGGATGAGTACTTACCTAGCATGTGGGAACCCCGGGGTTCAGTCTCAGCAGCTCAGTGGATGAGTACTTACCTAGCATGTGGGGATCCCCGGGGTTCAGTCTCAGCAGCTCAGTGGATGAGTACTTACCTAGCATGTGGGGATCCCCGGGGTTCAGTCTCAGCAGCTCAGGGGATGAGTACTTACCTAGCATGTGGGGATCCCAGGGTTCAGTCTCAGCAGCTCAGTGGATGAGTACTTACCTAGCATGTGGGGATCCCCGGGGTTCAGTCTCAGCAGTTCAGTGGATGAGTACTTACCTAGCACGTGGGAACCCCGGGGTTCAGTCCCAGCAGCTCAGTGGATGAGTACTTACCTAGCACGTGGGAACCCCGGGGTTCAGTCTCAGCAGCTCAGTGGATGAGTACTTACCTAGCATGTGGGAACCCCGGGGTTCAGTCTCAGCAGCTCAGGGGATGAGTACTTACCTAGCATGTGGGAACCCCGGGGTTCAATCCCCAGCAGTATTTACACCAGCCACACCCATAATCCCAGCACTGGGGAGATGGAGCAGGAAATAGAAGACCATCCTGGAGTTCACTCAAGTGCAGCAGACTGGGATTCCAGCTTCTCTGTTTCAGGGCCAGATGCTATACTGCCTGCCCATAGAGTTGGGTCTGGCTTTGTTTCTACCCTATCCCCAAAGCCTTGCTCCTAGTAGACTTTCTAGAAAAGTCTTCTGCTCTGTCCAATAAGCCATCTAAGAGAACCAAACATTCATCACTCCTCTGAGTCATGTTTTACCAATAACTTGTGGAGTTTCTTTTTTAAAAAAAAGAACCAGCACTCGGGAGGCAGAGGCAGGTGGATTTCTGAGTTCGAGGCCAGCCTGGTCTACAAAGTGAGTTCCAGGACAAAGAAGAAGAAAATAATCAAGTCCCCTCTAAAGACTAAAGGCAGGCAATACATGCTCTTGGCACTAAAGTTATTCCCATCCCGCTCACCACTCCTACCCACTTCACACCCTTCCAACCCCCACACGGCTTTGTACACACATTCGATTGATAGTCCTATCTCCAAACACTTGGCTCTAGGCCCACAGAGAACCCAGATTCCAGGTTCACTAGGACCCTTGCATCTCAGAGATGGGACTGTGGGATGAGCAGGCCCCTACTCCCAGTATGAAACTTGCATTCTATACTGTCAATAAAATGTGTGCCTAGCTGTTGGTAAGTAGCCACATCCCAGAGCTCCTAAGTGTCACCAGAAGGACCCCAGGCAGTCAGCTTTACCACTCTGTAATTAGCAGGAACACAGCACCCTAATTCCAGCTGGCTTTCTTCTGCACGTCTATGCTTGACAACCATGGGAACTGTGTTTCTACATCAGCCTCTGGCTTAGGACAGCTCCAGCAGAATAATGGGGAAGAGCTGTCTCTAACTTCTCTCAAATCTTCCTGTCTCTCTCTCCCTATCTTTCTCTGGCCCTGGGAATGGGACACAAAGTCCCCCACTTGCTAGATGAAAACTTTACCCCTGAACTATATCATTGGCCTCTGGCCTATTTCCTGAGCCTGTTCTCAGAACACGGAGGTGATGGAGATAGGACTCTGACACGCCCCCAGGATCTCCTTGGGGTCTGCAGGGTTACATGTAGAGGTAGAGCAGCTGACCTTGTCCCTCAGACATCCCTGCCAGAGCTCTCTGGATTATCAATCAGGGTCTGGAGTGTGACCCTAATGGCTGTCCTAGGCAGATGACAAATGCAGGTCCCTGGGGACTGGCAACCCTTCCCCCTCGGCATCCCCTCCCCCAGGCCCCATTGCATGAGTGTGCAGCCTGGTTTATATTCCAAGTCAGGCCACCCAAATCTTGTTCCCCAAACTGATAGAAGTCTGTCCAGCCTCTATCCTGTGAGACAGTCATAAACAAAATGTCAATTTGACTTAAAAGTAAACATATATGATAAGATGCAGTGTGAGAAAGGCCCCAGAGGGCTGTGGGTGAAAGGCTAGAGGCAGAGGCTGGCTCCTCCCAAGGACCCAGGGCCATGCCTCAAGAGGTGCTAGAGACAGTCCCCGCCCCCAACACAGGAAAGGCACACCCAAAGAAATTTGTCTGTGGCTTGTTTGGTGAAATGTCTAAAAATGCAGCCTGGCTCCATCCCAATTCATTTTCAAAATAACAGCACAAGTTTAGTAGGGGAAAAATATGTATATTTAGCACTCAACTGCATCTCAATGGAAAAGAAACACTAAGCCCACAGCTGATGTCTTCCAATCTTAATTTCCAGTTCTTAGCAGGATTGTGCTTAGCCAGCTTAAAGCTCATTTAGAAAAAAAAAAAAATCAAATCTATGTGAAAACATTTAAAGAAAATGTGTGGGACCCGTCACATCTTTATTAAGGATATGGAGCATTTACTAGGAGTCAGGATGGGCTCTAAGAATTGTGGGTACATGACACTCTTAAATCCCTGGAAGGTACTGATGACATGATTACTTCTAGGTTAAAACAATAAGAAACAGTGGTGGTGGTATGGGGGGAAGGGCAGTCACACACAGCTCAAAAAGTCCAGACCCACCAGGCGTGGTGTTGCACGCCTTTAATCCCAGCACTTGGGAGACAGAGGCAGGCGAATTTCTGAGTTCAAGGCCAGCCTGGTCTACAGAGTGAGTTCCAGGATAGCCAGGGCTACACAGAGAAACCCTGTCTCCAAAAAACCAAAAAAAAAAAAAAAAAGTCCAGACACTCCCCAACCCCCAACTCCCTGTTATACCTTTCCTATCCTTTATGTGGGTCAGGCACATTGAAGAAATGGCTGTTGACTTCCTGTCTCCATGGAACGTATTCTTTGATTCACTGGTTCCTTCCTTGGGGTTCGCATTCAACAGCTATTGGACCACACCACTGAATGGTACCAGATAATAGGTTTTCTCCACCAACAAAATAAGCCAATTCAAGCTGAATCAAGAGTATAGAAGCGGGTTTATTGGAGGCAGCTCTTGGGGGGGTGGGGCTCACTGGTCTCAAAGAACGGGGCCAGGGAAGTCACATGCAGAGAGGAAGACAGAGAAGTTGGGGCAGGCAGAGATCGAAAGAGATCATGCAGACAGAGACAGTGGTGGGTGATGGGACCCTGCAACAGACGCCTAGCACACCCGGTGGCGGTGGTGACGTAACCAGTCACTGGGCCCCTGATATCGGGCCAGCAGCACTGCTTGTATGTTAACAGGGCTAGAGTTAGGGGTAGGGTTATGGGTCCCAGGTTTGAATAGCACCAGACACATCAATGGTAGTAGCTGAAGCAGTAAGCAAAAGATGCTTTGTGACATCCTATTATGGTCTGCCGGAGAGGGCCACCTGTGCGTTAATAACCACACATCTCGGTTCTCAAATATCACGGAACCATAACGACTAACTGTAGGAAGAAAGGGATATCCTAACTTCGTTCTATTTCCTGCCGTTTGAGGAAGTTGAGGCACTGAAGAGACACTACCCAAAGGCATGTGACAGAGGGATGTCGGGGGGGGGGGGGGTGTTCCTAGAAGATGCGGGTACTCATTTGGTATGTGCTGGTCCGAGTCAGGTACACTGTCCCCTTCCCCTAAGGCCTCCTGTCTGTTGAATGTTTCTCATCTTCTTGTCCGTTTTGTTTCTTGTCCATCAGGTTGGGCCATCCCTGGAACGGGCTCAGCTAAGGCCCTGTCTTGTCTCTCTCCTCTCCTTAGCCCAAAGAGAAAGATAGCACAGGACAGAGAAGTTGGTCAATACCTTATCCATGCCAAACCTTATACTTTATGCATCTCATTTAGAGCCTAAGAGCCCTGCCTTGGTAACAAGTTGATGTCCCATAAGGCACTGGGGGATTCGGATACTCAGAGATGGCCAACATTAAGCTCTTGGTTACAGAGCTCAGAAGAGCAGGTGACTGGGACTCTGTCTGTCCTGATGACTCTGAGGACAACATCCATTCCCAAACCTCCCTCCGGAACTTCCCTCAAGGCCCTTGACCACAGACATCCTAGACAGACATATGGCTTGCATAGGCTGACATCTCTCAAGTTGTTTTCACACGGGGAGCCCAAAGTTCTGAAAATGAGCCCTCACAGGAAAATCAGTGGAGTCCTCTGAAGATTCTCAGGGGCCCCTTAGCATGTCAGCAACCTCTCCAACCCTGAAGAAGGTAGCCACACTGCCCCAAAAGTTAGCTTATCCAAGGGACAGAGCACTATGTCCAGAGTGTGATCAGACAGGACCGATCCCCTGGGACCCCAGATGAGGGGGGGTCTCATAGTCTCTGAAGTCCTCAAAATAAAAACAGAGACATGCACACTCAAACACACAAACACGGGTACAATACACATCACATACACACACACACATAAACACACACACATTACCTGCCTGGTCCCATACCTCAAACCTGCCCCTTACGCCCTGAGCTCGTCATCCGGAACCTTTACCAGCTAGCTGAGTCTGGTACAAGAGACAAGAAAACGAGCAAAGGGCTTTTTTTCCACTTTGAGATTTCAGCTTTTGTCTCTACAATTGGCCCTCCTTCTGGGTCCCTCCCCCACTCCTGTCCCCAAGCCTGGCGTCTGCCCTCCCTCCCGCTCCTTCGACCGAGTAATTGCTGATTGAGTGGCTTTGAGGAGCTGTTAAGAGGCCAGGGAACTGAAGCAGTCGCTTGCCGGCCTGGCAGGATGGTCCCTGAAAGCCCCCTTTGTGCTTGCCCGCTCCCGGGACACCGCATTCAGTTACTGAGAGAGGGTTGAAAGCTACAATCGGAGCCCCTGGCTCCCCTCGCACTCTTTCTTCTCACCCCACCCCCACCCTGAAAAGAAACAGATGTTCGGGGAGGTGGAGGCGGTAACTGCCCTGTTAGTCTGGGGGAAAGACACCCCCCCCCTTCCTCCTTGACCCCAGGGAGCTGGAGGAGGGACTAGCTAACAGCTCAGACCCCACCTCAGCACCCCCAACCCCCACTTCCAGCCTTCCCATCTGTCAGGGCTGTCTTCCCAGAGGGCCAGGCATCCAGTGGGCGCTCAGGAGATAGCAGCTGCTGGTCTGAGGTAGTATAGATAAACAGGCTTTGAGATTTGGGCCTGGAAGAGCCAGAGTGGACCCAGCACAACCCCCAAATCAGACGCCACCCACTGTTGCCTAGCAAGGGAGGCTGTTCCGTTCCAGTGACGTCACGGAGGCACTGTCCAATCCCTGGCCCCTTGTGATCTCTCCCACTGAAACTCTGTCCCTGCCCCAGCCTTTCTCCCCAAATAATATCATTTATTCTACTCCTGCCTGCTTTGGCTCCTCTTCACCTAATAGGTCACAAGCTACCATTTTGCAGATCAGTCCACCAAGGCCTAAAGCCTGCCAGTGTTGGTTACAAACATGCTTTACTAACAAGGGCCATGGCACCACCTCTGACCCCAGAGGCGCATGCATTGTAGAAGTGGCACACTGTGATCTGGAACTCCTCCCAAATGTGGAAGCCTAGGGCTAGCGGAAAATTCTAGATGCCTTGGAGACACTGGCAAGCTCTTCCAAGACAGGAAGCTAGTAGAATGCTCTAACCTGGTTCTCTACACCCCCAGACCCTACCAGAAGAGAGACAAACCACCCTACCCCCACACCTATCACTGCCACAACCACCACTATGGCCCCCAGCCTCTGGCCTCAGAGTATTAGCCTGGCCTCAACATATGGATCCTTCTTGTTATGTCTTTTGTTCTGGGAAGACAGATGGGCACACACACACACACACACACACACACACACACACACAAATGGCTCACATTGTGCTGCCCTGAACCCAAAGCTAATTGACTGGCAGGGCTGTCCATTGTGGGCCTACCTTCCTGGGGAGGATGGGTACTTGGAGGCTGCAAGGGGGAGAAGCTGAGACTGCAGAAAGGTGGAGAGCAAGGGTGGAATCAAAGGAAGGGAAGGAAGTTAGCCATTGGCTGGGGAGTGTTTGTCTCCCTGGGAGTCAAGGGAGGGACTCTCACTCTCTTCCAGGAACCCTGGAGTAAGTGCAAGTTAAGTGCCAGGGTGGACATCAGAGAACAGGCAGATCTGAGTTAAAGCCCCACCAGAGCTGCATCCCAGCAAACCCACTGTCTCTGCATTCAGCATCAGCACACAAAGTACTCATGCCCGTGCAGCATAAGTACTAACATAGCATCAGCACTCAGTCAGTACCTAGTACCAGTACCTGCACACCAGTAGTACTCACTGGGCATTAGTGCTCTCTTTCTTTTTCTTTTTTTGTTGTTGTTTTTGGTTTTTGTTTGTTTTTTAAGATTTATTTTTATTATCATATCTAAATACACTGTAGCTGTCTTCAGACATACCAGAAGGAGGCGTCAGATCTCATTACAGATGGTCATGAGCCACCATGTGGTTGCTGGGATTTGAACTCAGGACCTTCAGAAGAGCAGTCAGTGCTCTTAACTGCTGAGCCATCTCTCCAGGCCCAGTGTTCTCTTTCACTTAGCATCAGTACTCACACACAATAAGTACTTACATGGTACTAGTACCCATGCAATGTTAGTGCTCACACAAGCCCCTTAGTATTCACAGAGTCAGTAGCTGAGTCACATAGTGTGAGCACTCATTCACCGCAGTACCCATGAAGCCTTAGTATTTTCATAGCAACAATAAGCAGCAGGAGTACTCCCACAACATCAGTACTTACTTAGCAACAGTACCCATGATGCAGCAGTATTCCCACATCAGTGCTCACTTAGCATTAGTGTCCATGATGCAGCAGTATTCCCACATCAGTGCTCACTTAGCATTAGTGTCCATGATACAGCAGTAGTACTCCCACAACATCAGTACTCACATAGCAACAGTCCCATGATGCAGCAGGAGTACTCCCACAACATCAGTACTCACAGCACTAGTACCCATGGTGCAGCAGAAATACTCCCACAACATCAGTACTCACATAGCAACAGTACCCATGATGCAGCAGGAGTACTCCCACAACATCAGTACTCACATAGCAACAGTACCCATGATGCAGCAGGAGTACTCCCACAACATCAGTACTTACTTAGCAACAGTACCCATGATGCAGCAGCATTCCCACATCAGTGCTCACTTAGCATTAGAGTCCATGATGCAGCAGTAGTACTCCCACAACATCAGTACTCACATAGCAACAGTACCCATGATGCAGCAGTAGTACTCCCACAACATCAGTACTTACTTAGCAACAGTACCCATGATGCAGCAGTATTCCCACATCAGTGCTCACTTAGCATTAGTGTCCATGATGCAGCAGTATTCCCACATCAGTGCTCACTTAGCATTAGTGTCCATGATACAGCAGTAGTACTTCCACAACATCAGTACTCACATAGCAACAGTCCCATGATGCAGCAGGAGTACTCCCACAACATCAGTACTCACAAAGCAACAGTACCCATGATGCAGCAGTAGTACCCACACAACATCAGTACTCACAGCACTAGTACCCATGGTGCAGCAGAAATACTCCCACAACATCAGTACTCACATAGCAACAGTACCCATGATGCAGCAGGAGTACTCCCACAACATCAGTACTCACGTAGCAACAGTACCCATGATGCAGCAGTAGTACCCACACAACATCAGTACTCACAGCACTAGTACCCATGGTGCAGCAGAAATACTCCCACAACATCAGTACTCACATAGCAACAGTACCCATGATGCAGCAGGAGTACTCCCACAACATCAGTACTCACGTAGCAACAGTACCCATGATGCAGCAGTAGTACCCACACAACATCAGTACTCACAGCACTAGTACCCATGGTGCAGCAGAAATACTCCCACAACATCAGTACTCACATAGCAACAGTACTCATGATGCCGCAGTAGTACTCCCACATCAGTATTCACTTAACACCAGTTCCCATGCAGCATCAGTATTCCCAAGGTATGAGTATCCTGGCAACATGCACACTGAGACAGCCTTAGCATCCACATAGTGAATTCACAACCGCAGCACAGAGGTGTGAAATTCAGAACTAATTGCAGAAATGCCAAGTCAGCAGCTCCTGCCTCCCCAGGAGTGCCTGCCTAAGAAGCCAGCATAGCTGTGCCTCTTCTGAGGGTCTAGAAGCCACAGGGGGCTTTGGCCCTAAAACATATTGTGCATTCCATCTCCCGTGGCCAGAGAACAAAGTCACCTCCAGTTGCTCCCGATGTCAAATGGGACACAGTGGATCATCCCAAACTTACTGGTGTTGGCCTAGCTGGATTTTGTTGCCAGCACTCTCCTTGACAAACATGTCTTCCTTAGGTTCATATAAGTGGTGAATTGGCCAGCTAGGGACACTGGTGGGCAGGGACGAGGAAAGCAAGACATAGCTGGATAGCAGCCAGGCAGCCTTGGTAGCAACCTCTGGGCTATATGTCACCAAGTGTGCCTTTCTCCATCCAAGCTGGTCTGTTCCCCAGAATCTCCATCTGTCTTATTCCTTCTCAAAACATGGCTGGAAGCTTGGGGTGGGGGAGGGGGAGTGGTAATTTTAGCTGCACAATTCAGAGTTTACAGTTCAGATTGACTTGTCTCCTGCCGAAGCAGCATGTGCCTAGAACCACAGAATATCCTAACAGAGTTAAGAATAACTGAATATTTCACATTCATGGGGGCAGGACGGCCTCCAAAGTCATCATAGGAGAATTTGGATCTTTTGTTAGCATTAAAAAAAAAAAGTTTCATGTGTGTATGTGATTCTGTGATTCCTGTACATATGCACATAGGAGCCCAGAAAAGCCTAAAGAGGGTACCAGAGTCCTTGGAGCTGGAATTACAGACTGTGGTAAATTGCACAGCATGGGGGCTGAGATTCGAACTCGGGTTCTTGGGAAGAGTGGGAGATGTTTTCCACCGCTGAGACATTTCTGGTGACACTATTTTGTTTTGTTTTGTTTTGTTTTGTTTTGTTTTGTTTTGTTTTTTTTCGAGACAGGGTTTCTCTGCATAGCCCTGGCTGTCCTAGAACTCGCTCTGTAGACCAGGCTGGCCTCAAACTCAGAAATGTGCCTGCCTCTGCCTCCCAAGTACTGGGATTAAAGGCGTGCACCACCAGGCCAGACCTATGACGATGCTATAGTATAGAATAGAATAATATTTATTCAGGGTGTGGGGAGGGGAGTTGAGAGGTTAGTAGAGACAGAGAAAGGGAGAGGGGGGTTGGGGTAGAGGCCGGCCATGAGCATGTGGAATGGGGGTGGGGGGAGGGAATGGGAGAGAGGGGGAAGGGGCAAGAGGAAGGAGCTGGAGCAAGAAAGCAAGAGCAAGAGAGAGCAGAGGGGGCGAGCAGCCCCTTTTATAGTGAGTCAGGCACACCTGGCCGTTGCCAGGTAACTGTGGGGCGGAGCTTAGACAAAATGCTAACAGACAGTGTTGAGATCAATACTCTCACTTGAAAGAGGCAGAGCAGAGAATGGAGCCAGAATGTTCTGTGCCTTTGAGTCCTGACCTCACTAACACCCCGATTCTCTCCTCCTAGGGAAGTGACAGCGAGTACGAAGTGGACACGAACACCCAGAAAGCCCACTCCTTTGTCAACCATTACATCAGTGACCCCACATATTACAACTCTTGGCGGCGCCAACAGAAAGGCATCTCTCGGGCCCAGGCCTACAGCTACACAGAGAGTGATTCCGGCGAACCTGACCACGTCACTGTCCCCAACAGCAACAGCACCCAGCAAGGCAGCCTCTTCCGGCCCAAGGCCAGCCGGACTCCAACGCCCCAAAACCCCCCGAATCCCCAGAGTCAGCAGAGCACCCTCTACCGTCCCCCCAGCAGCCTCGCCCCTGGCTCTCGGGCACCCATAGCTGGGTTCTCATCCTTCGTTTGACATCAAAAGAGGAGAAAGAATGGGGAGAAAAAAGAGACACCAAAATCTTCCTTTGCCGCCTCCCAAAACGCCTGCCAGAAAACACACAAGAAAACCCCACCAAGACATCGACTCAACGTTTCACCTCCCAAGTTTATTTTTCCAGAGATTCCAGGGCCAGCAAAGCCGGGTTGGAGGACGGGCGGAGGGAGAAGAAACCCACAGGCGGACTTGGATACACGTGACCTGCAATGGCTTCACATCCTTGGGGTCCACTTTGCAGTGTGGAGGGCTGGAGACCAGATAGTCTCACTTCTGCCGAGGACAGAGGGGCTTGGGGCCCTGGAGAGAGTGAGCCATAAGGCAGGTGGGGCTGAGGGATCTGAAAGCTTCTAGAGATGCAGATGGCTTCACCCCTCACACTTGTGCTAGATCTCTGGGCTTGCGATCTTTGCCCCTCTGCAAAAAGGATGGGTGCGCTCAGAGGCGAAGCCTGCCTGCTGTCTCTGGCTCTTCGTGGCCTTGTCACCCCCCTTCCCTGCCTCGGCATCCCCCAAGGGCTCATGGCCCTCGTACAACTTCTTCACCAAGCATTTGGCTTATTTTGGAAGAAAAAAGAAAAATCAAATGGTAAGAATCAATCCACTTAGCAACTTCCTTGTTCCTACAAAACAATTTTTTTTTTTTTAATTATAAGTTCAAAGAAGAGGGCCTAAGGGTTGGGAGAGAAAGAATCCCTCCACAGCCACATAACTGAGCCTCCTGTTGCTTAGATTCACCTCCCAGAATGCTGATAAGGAAAGGTAACATCTGGGGAGTGGAGACCCAAGGTGCTGGCTCCACGCTAAGGGATGCTTCAGGGAGATGTCCTGCAGGAAGTCAGAGACGCAAGAATAAAGCCTTGACTGTTCCTTCTGACCCACCAGCCCAACACTAAGAGAAAGGAAACAAAGGGTTGGGGGCGGTGCCTAGGATAGGAAACTCAGCGCACCCAGCCTCGCAGGAGGAAGGTTGTATGTATGTTCAGATTATCACTTTCCTATGAATGTACACCTTCCTGCTAGCCCATGCAGCTGCCCCATGAACTCGGAGGAAAAGGGGTCCAGGGGCTCCTCTTAAGAGGATATCCTGGAACTCTTCTTGCCCAACAACTTTCTCACTTTAAGACCTGTGTAGCCCCGCCCTCTGTCTCTACCACAACATACAGGGGCCCAGAGGGGCGGTCCAGTCCCTGGTCCTGAGGCTTTATAAAGAATCAAAGGTCATAAGGTTGTGGGTCCCGTGTCTGCTCTACCACAGGGCATGACCGCTTGGGGAAGCAGAACGCAGGGAGACTGCACTCATCCCACGCCATCATCGCAGGGCGGGTGCTGGGATGCAGGGAAGTCCCGGGACACCCCTAGCGGGGAGGGGGAGAAGAAGTGCAGTCTGAGGAGTGGGGCAGCCGGTCTCTGGGGCTTCTAGCCTTAGTTCAACCGAGGACCACGCTACCTTTCACGGTCCACTTCCCCACAAAAGGTCACTTCAACTCCCCCTAACAGCTCCCAGGCGGGGTTCAGTGAAGGCAGGGCTGGGAAGGACCAAAGAAGGGCCAGCTGGGAAGCCTTGTCCAAACTGCACACAGCAATTGAGATGCGTGGTCAGCCCAGCCAGGAGAGGCGGGTCAGATAGCATCAAGGGACAAGAATAGCTGATGGAAGGAAAGCTGTTCCTCCCAGGAAAGTTCTGTAAATAACCATGGGGGACCTGAGCTTCTCATCAGCTTTGGCCTTCCAGGCCTTCCAACTCCAGGATTTGGGGAGGTGGTTTTCTGATGTCCTGGGTTGACTTAGGCCCTTGGGGACAGTAATCAGCCTAAAGCTCGCCCTACTGCTGGAAATGCTTGGCTGCCTCCTTCATAGGCTTCACTGGGGCATGTCCAATTCAATAAAGGGTCAGAGTTGCTGGGAGTCGGCAGAGCAGTTACTGTTGGCCTTGTTGAGAGGCCCTAGTGGAGAACCTGAAGCCATTCTCAGCAGTCTCTAGTCCCTGCTAATTCTCACTGTGCAGAGAAGCCAGGGTCAAAGCCCGAGTTAAGAACATACTTGAGCCGGGCATGGTGGCGCACACCTTTAATCCCAGCAATTGGGAGGCAGAGGCAGGTGGATTTCTGAGTTTGAGGCCAGCCTAGTCTACAAAGTGAGTTCCAGGACAGCCAGAGCTATACAGAGAAATCCTGTCTCAGAAAAAAAAAAAAAACATACTTGAGTATTAATGTGGTCTCTCCTCCCTACACACCTGACCCCTGGGATATTGTAAGAGAGATGTGGGAAGCCAGCTCAGCAGGCAGGTGACCCATCTGCTGGGAGTGAACAGTTTGCTTTTCACAGTGACTTCTCTTAGGCAGATGCGAAGGCTCTTAAGCCAGGAAGCACAGCCTTGTCCCCAAAGGACTACAAATTGGCAGAGACCTTGCCCCTCCAGGGACACAGGTTTCCCAGGGCTACCTTGACCTTTGTCAGTCAGCTGGACCCCAGCCCCCGCAGCATCTGACATCGCCAAAGCCGCACATCCGCAGAGGCAGGGGCTGCCTGAGTTCACACTGCCACGCTCACTGTCCGTCTGTCCCTTGTGTCTTTTTAAAACAACTCCCATCTTTTTTTTTTTCTTTTTTCCTCTGTCTTCGGAGGCTTTAACCATTTAAGGATGTTGTGAGTTTACATTAGGGAATTATCAGCCCAGCCCAGCCCAGCCCAGCCCAGCCCAGCCCAGCCCAGCCCAGCCCAGTGAGGGAGCTTTAAAGAGGAAGTGGGAATGTGTTTTTAAAAAAATCATTTGTGTGTGTGTGTGTGTGTGTGTGTGTGTGTGTGTGGTGTTGCACAGGAGGCCAATTTTCCTTTGCCTTTAACAAATCACCTTGTGCACTGAGGTCCTCCATGTGTTCATTGGAACCCGTGCTGGCATCCTTGGGCACAGACCCACTTGGGCTTGCATATAAGCATATAAAGATATGCACAGAGCATACATCTATGTGTGCTAACATAGGGGCTCTTGGCAATGCCCTCTGACGGCCCCTTGGCTGTCTCTCATCCTCAGGAGGCACGGACAGCCTGGGTCACTTGCACTTGGGGTATTTGGTGAGACCTATTACCCAAGCAGCTGAGCACATTACAAGCTACAACTCGGAGATGAGCCTAGGGTGAGAGCCTCTGTTTAGGCACTGCCTGCCAGGGGTGTGGGGGGGAATTATTAGCTACACAGCCACAGCCACAGCTGGACACCCAGTAGGTGTCCAGCTGCGGAACTCTAGGTTGTTCAATGAGATCTTTTGGCCTATGTTTACATTTCTGCTGGGCACTGGAGCATCCCAAGAACTCCACCTAGACACCCCACCATATTCTAAGGGTATGGCAGGCGGGCACCGACCCTGGGTAAGGGGAAGCTTTCATTTTCCTGAGCCTGTGAGGCCAGGGCTGTTGTCTTGTGACTATGGGGAACAAGGTCACAGAAGGACACGCCTAGCCCTCTTGCTGTTGCCTCTCTGTGCCCTGAGGAAATCTGCCCTGTATTCAGGAGCCCACACTTAGCACGCTGGGACGGCTCTCTCCTCTCCTGGCAGCGCCTGCCTCCTGCATTCTTGCAGGCTCTGCTCCCAGATTGCCAAGACTAACCAAATAGCTGCTCTGGGTTCCAGGAGCATCTTCCTCCGGAGAGCAACAGGGAGTTTACAACCCCCGCGCTGTTGCCTCTCCTTTCCCCTCTCCACCACAAACCTGACACTGCCCGTGAATCAGAGGGAACAAGGACACAGCTAGGCTGCCTTGCCAGCCCTTGCTTTTAGAGGCCTTCTGTCATTGCTGTCCATGACCGCCCTGGACAGCATTTCTAAAGGTGCCAGAACCTCACATTAGACTGCCCCAGGCAGGGGTTCCCCTCGCCTTCTCGAGAGGCACACAGTGAAGGTGCCACCATATTCGTGCAGCCAGCCAGCTGGACCATCACTGGGGGAAAGAGGGGACCCACAGACAGCCACCACCAGCTCCTGAGTGCCTCTGTGGTCCCATACAGGGACACCCACCCTAACCAACACCTCGAGCACAGGTGCCCCACCCCCTTGGGACAACCCCCACCTTTCTGTTTCCATAAAAAGACAAATCCAAAGCATTTAAGTGTGTTCCTTCCTCCACCCATATAGACTCCCAAAACAAAACTCGGTACAAATCTTTATTTTTTTGATTTAAAAGCTATAATGAAAAATTATAGGGAGAGTATTCATTATGGCAGGTGTCTATCTGTAAGAAAAATAAATATATCTATATGTCATATAGCTTGTTAGCAAGTTTATTTTTTAAATGAAAGGTAAGAAAGAAATTGATTTGAAATATATACCGCCAGAAGTCCTATGTCCTGTCAAACTGTCAGTATTTTATAAATAAACTTTTTTTTTGGAGTTCTGAAGCGGCAGTCATTCTTTTCCTTGGTGCAAATTCCTCAAACATGTGTTTCTATCTCTAGCCTTGTGGGGACTGTGCAGAGCTAGTCCGGAGCTGGGCTCATCTGCCCTCTTAGTTCATCAGCACGTGGTATCTATACTTTTAGAGTGGCACATAGTGAAGGTACCACCATATGTGTGTGTGTGTGTGTGTGTGTGTGTGCGTGTGTGTGTGTGTGCGTGTGTGCAGCCAACCAGCTGGACCATCAATGGGGGAAAGAGAGGACCGAAAAAGTCCTGCTTGAGGCTGAGCAGAGCTCCAAGGTAGAACTTCAGCCCAACATGCAGAGGCTCTGAGTTCAATCCTTAGCAGCAAAAGAAGAAAAAGAAAGAATGAGTTATTTTAAGTTTGGGAGATCAGAGCCCCTCAGATGTCTGATGCAACTGTTAATGGTCAATTAACTGATGGTAGCATGGGAGTGGGACAGGGGCCTCAGTGGTTTAGAGCACCCCAGTTCAGTTCCCAGCACCTACATCATAGGGCTGCCCACAACTGCCTGTAACTCCAGTTCTAGGGGATCCAATTCCCTTTTCTGGCCTCCACAGTTGCCCATGTACACACACACATACACACACTCACACATGCACACACACACACACACACACACATGCACACACACACACACTCACACACAAATGCACGCACACACACAACAAACACTAATAAATAAAATTTAAAATAAACATGTATAATAATGACAACATTAAGAAGTGACACATTGATACCACACTCTAAGGGGTCAGACGGTCACTTGATATGCAGAACCTGACAAAGCCCGAGTGTAACAGCCAAGGAAGGGGATAGGCACAGAGAGCCTTTTAAGAGGCTTGCTCTCCAGAAGCAGATGGGGGCAGAGCCAGGATTCGTCCTAAGGAACCAGTTTGACTCTGGAGGTACACACACTCACAGATCTGGTAAGACAGCTCCTTGCTAGGTTTTGACCATTACAAATCTAGCACCTAGGTGCAACCAAGGCTGTTTTTAGTGTTTGCTGTAGGACTTTTGGGTGGGCATTTTATTTACTTTTTAACCTTTTCCCTCCAGAGTCTTACTTCCCAGACTGCCCTGGAAATCACAACAATGTTCCTGCCTCAGCATCCCAAATGCTTGGATTATAGACTGTTAGACTGATCAAAATACATTTACCAGCACATTGGAGACAGAGATAGTCAGGTCTCCATGATTTCAAGATTAGCATGGTCTGTCTGTACAGTGAGTTCAAGGCCAGCTAGTGAGGGCTTGTCTAAAAAAAAAAAAAAGATATATATGTAGACTAAATATGTTAGTTTTACTTAAAATGCACAGTGTAAATTCATTCACTATGCTGTTGGTATTGAGCCATGACATTACTCGCTTTCTGCAAGTTGGCAGTTCTCTAGGATCATCTCTTTGCATAAATCTCATCTATTTTGCATAAATCACACTTGCAAGGCAACATTAGTGCGTCCCCTTTTTGCTTTTTCTTCTTTTCTTTCCTCCTCTTCCCACTCTTCTTCCTTTTGTTTCATTTTAGATTTGTAGTTGTTTTTAGAAATAGTTACTTTGTTTTATGTGTACCGGTGTGTTTTTTGCCTGCATGTCACTGTGCGCACAATGTATGTGTGATGCTCTCGGAGGCTAAAGAGGACGTTGGAGCCCCTAGAGCTGCAGTTATAGATGGTTGTGCCCTGCCATGAAGGTGTAAATAATCCACCCTGAGTCCTCTAGAAAAGCAGTCAGCACTGTTGACCACTGGGCCATCTCTCTACCAGCTTTTCATTTCTTTTTTTTTTTTTTTTTTTTTTTTTTTTGGTTTTTTTCGAGACAGGGTTTCTCTATGTAGCCCTGGCTGTCCTGGAACTTACTCTGTAGACCTGGCTGGCCTCGAACTCAGAAATCTGCCTGCCTCTGCCTCCCGAGTGCTGGGATTATAGGCATGTGCCATCAACGCCTCATTTCTTGAGTCTGTATTCTCAGATGGCCTTGAATTCAAAGCTGTCCTTGGGTTTCAACTTCTGTGTGAGGAGATTACAGAGGTATACTAAGATTTGTTTGTTTGTTTAAAACAAGATCTTACTCTGTAGCCCAGGCTGGCCCAGAATTCAGTGGGTAGGTCAGCCTAGCCTGAAGCTCATAGCAATTCTCCTGCCTCATCGTCCCATGCGCCAGGATTATAGGCATGAACTCTCATTCCCAGCTTGAGTTTCTATTTAACTGGGTATGGTAGTACATGCATTTAATCCCAGTGGTCTAGAGGCAGAAGCAAGCATAACTCATAACTTTGAGTTCAAGGCCAGCCTGATCCACATAGCAAGTTCCAGGCCTGCTAGGATTACATAGTGAGGTCATAACGCCAACCCCTCAGAAAAGAAGAAACTAAAAACCGTAAAAATAAAAAATAAGTGTGTGTGTGTGTGTGTGTGTGTGTGTGTGTGTGTGTGTAAATGTGCACATGGCATGACACATGCGCATTGGTTAGGGAATGACTTCTCCTACAGTTTGGGTCCAGGGTATTGAACTCAGATCATCAAAGTGGCTTTAACCACTTTGGCCTACCTGAGTTTCTCTTTCTTAAAGTCTGGGTCTTTTTTCTTCTCCTCTTCCTCCTCCTCCCCCACCTCCTCCCCTCTTCTTCCTTTCCCTCTCCTCCTCCTCCCCTCCCCCCCCCCTTCTCCTTCATGTTCCTCTATTAAGCCATGAGTCCCTGGGGAGCAGGTTCCAACAGCGCAGGCGCTCCTTCCCGCTCCTTCCGGCAAGTTCTCACACGGCCAGCTCTCCAGGTGACGCAGGCTGGAGCTGGCTGGGCCTTTCACTTTGGCTTCCTTTCCTCTTTGATCATCACCTTGCCTGTTTCTGGGCTGACCTCAGCTCTTAGAGCGCTTGCTATGCCCAATTTGCACATTGATCTCTCCGCAAGACTCTCTCGCCCTTCCCTTGCTCATTTAGGGCAATGCCAACAGCTGGCTGAGTGACATTCTGGCCTCCTCGCTGGTTTTGTCACACTGACATTTATGGGGTTGTCCATTCTGAACAGTGCTCATTTCTCTGACACCTACAACATCACCCTTGCATGTTGTACCCAAAGGACTGAGTCCCCATTTTCCTTCCTTTCTCTCTCTTCCTTCCTTCCTTCCTTCCTTCCTTCCTTCCTTCCTTCCTTTCTTTCTTTCTTTCTTTCTTTCTTTCTTTCTTTCTTTCTTTCTTTCTTTCTTTCTTTCTTTCTTTCTTTTTAATTATTTATTTATTTTATGTATGTGAGTACACTGTCACTGTCTTCAGACACACCAGAAGAGGGCATCAGATCCCATTACAGATGGTTGTGAGCCACCATGAGGTTGCTGGGATTTGAACTCAGGACCTCTGGAAGAGCAATCAATGCTCTTAACCGCTGAGCCATCTCTCCAGCCCATTCCTCCCCACCTCCCCCCCCCCCACCCCCATTTTCTAAAATGCCCAGAGAACATGTAGTGGGTGCCTTTCTCCCCTCCCTCAGTGTCATTTTGGGGAATTACTGGAAGTTGATGGCTCTGGTGAAAAGGTTGAGTCCCTATTTCTTTCTTTCTTTCTTTCTTTTTGGTTTTTTTTTTTTTTTTGGGTTTTTTTTTTTTTTTTTTTTTTTTGGTTTTTCGAGACAGGGTTTCTCTGTATATCCTTGGCTGTCCTGGAACTCACTTTGTAGACCAGGCTGGCCTCGAACTCAGAAATCTGCCTGCCTCTGCCTCCCAAGTGCTAGGATTAAAGGCGAGCGCCACCACCCACCCGGCTGAGTTCCTATTTCTTTAAGGAAAAGCAGTTTGCAGAAATGACCGGTTGCTGAGAGAGCAGATCTCTGGATCTCATGATCTTTCCCCAGGATTCTCTAGGTCCTACCTATGACCAAGTCAACAAGACTTTGGTTTTTTGTTTGTTTGTTTTTTAAAGATTTATTTATTTATTTACTTACTTACTTACTTACTTACTATATGTAAGTACACTGTAGCTGTCTTCAGACACACCAGAAAGGGCATCAAATCTCATTACAGATGGTTATGAGCCACCGTGTGGTTGCTGAATTTGAACTCAGGACCTCTGGAAGAGCAGTCAGTGATCTTAACCGCTGAACCATCTCTCCAGCCCTGTTTTTGTTTTTTTTAATAGCTCCTCTTTACCAGTAGGAACATAATTCACAGAGAAATGACAGTTCTGTGTCTACTCTTTTTTTTTTTTTTTTAAAGATTTATTTATTTATTATATGTAAGTACACTGCAGCCGTCTTCAGACACTCCAGAAGAGGACATCAGATCTTGTTACAGATGGTTGTGAGCCACCATGTGGTTGCTGGGATTTGAACTCTGGACCCTCGGAAGAACAGTCGGGTGCTCTTACCCACTGAGCCATCTCACCAGCCCCTGTGTCTACTCTTATTTTACACCTTACACCATTTGTGAAATTATGTAAAAACCATCACAAGATTTGCCGTCATAAACAAGTTTGAAACAATTGATGCTTTGTAAACAGACTGATTTGGGAATGGGGAGTAGACAGGCCTGGTGGACAGCAGCCTCTCACCTTCAACATCCAGAGCTTTAGAGAGGACTGCATGCTTTGCAAGGGAATCTAAGGCATGCATTAAATCCAAGAGTCAGGAAAGAAGAGGCCAGATAAGAGACGTTTGTTTGAAACGCATTGCAAGCCCTGTGTACTATACTTCACAACCGATTCTCACATTGATAAGAGGGTCTGAGTGGTCATTTTGACTACACATAACTTTTATCTTGCATATAACTGGGAACCCTGTTCCCACATTAGAAGTAACTTACAGACCTACTGCCTGAGGATATTTGCTTAAAGTATAATAACAGGGCCTCTTTCGGGTCTTGGCTCCGAGATGAACAAAAAGGGAAGAGACAACAGTCTCACCAAAAAAAGGGACCACGGCCATGTGTAGCAAATTTACTGTAGGAACCGTGCCCAGCATAAAGAACCGCATCGCTTGGAACATAGTAGAGGCATTTGCCAAGAGGGATATTAATGAAACCAGTGTTTCCCATGCTAGCGTGATTCCTGTAGCTGTAGCTCAAGCTGCATCATGGCGTGAGCTGTGCGCTTCAGAGCAAGGTGCTCAGGGGCGAGTATCGTGAAGCAACCCCACCACGACTTAGACACGACCAATGTGTCATGGTAAACATTAGGGGATTTCTACCCCACCTCTGATCATTTCGTTCTAAAAAAAAAAAGACACAAAACATTTACATTTATAATAAGTCTTAAAGGCATTAGTGCTGGGCAGTCATCAACTCTCTATGCTGTTTTGTCTACTTCCCTGTGAATAATCCCGAGATATAACTTGCCGTGTTCCACCTGGGCCACCCCCACATCTTGAGGTGGCCAGCCCTCAAGGTCACACTCTCAGGATCCACCTACCCCATGGCGTCTTCTCCCTTCCTCCTCACCCTCTCCTCCTTGTCTCTGCCTCAGACCCCAAACCCAGGAGATGGAAGCCCCACCTACCTCTCTTCTGCCCAGCTACAAGCTGTGGGCATCTTTATTAACCAATGGTTTTAAACCAAGGAGCAAGGTTTGTGCAATAAAAGCTGTCATAGGGAGGCCCCTAGACCCTGGGATACAGAACTTAGACTAACAATACACAGCAGCAGACCAAACCTCAACCCCTATGACCTCCACAAGAGCCCATGTAAAGAACTGGCTTCCTGAGGACAGAAGGAAAACCATCTGGGGAAAATAAGATAAAATGGAAATTATATATAAAATGAAATGAATAACATGGAAGCCAGGAGAGAGTTACAATCCTAGAACAGTCTTTCAAAAATGTTGGGACTTAAAGTGTTTTCACAGGATCTCATTATGTAGATTTGTTGTGGAGCCCAGGCTAGCCCAGAATTTATGATCCTTCTGCCTCTACCTCCCATGGGCTGGGATTACAGGCCTGTGCCAGCCACCGTGCCCAGCCCTCCTACTTTACCTAGGAGAACTGAATGAGCCCTTAGCTACCATCAGCAAGATTTCAGGGTGGGGGTGCTGGCTGGAAAGCCAAGCAAGGTGGCACAGTCCATCAATTCCAGGGCTCTAGATGCAGAGATAGGCACATTTCTGTGAGTTTGGAGTCAGCCTGGGCTACAAGAAACCTTGTCTCAGAAAACAAAACAAGGGGGGCTGGGGAGGTGGCTCAGTGAGTAAAAGAAGGCTTACTTTGCAAGCATGAAGACCTGAGTTCGAATCCCCATGTAAAAGGATGGACATGATGTCATGTGACTTCAATCCCAGCGTTGGGGGATGGAGACAGGTGCCACCATTTCTACCGCCATCTTCACATCAAGTTGTGCTCTGCTCTCCTTTAGGGCTCCCCATAGCTGGATGTTATGTCTGAAAAACTGAGTCTTGTGCATTCAGGAACCCTTGGGAGGCAAACAGGCCTATCAGAGTGCACAAGGCAAGTTTCAAGGCAGACGTACATGTAGTTGAGGCACTACTGGGAAGGGATTTGAGGAGAGGTCCATGCTGGCTTGGTTTCTCTTTTTGTCATTTTGTCACAAACTACAGTCACCGGGATGAAGAAGTGTCTCCATCGGATTGCCCTTAGGCAAACCTGTGGGGCCTTTTCTCCATTGATTGCTGAATAATGTGGAAGGGCACAACCTGCTCTGAGTGGTTCCACCCCGGGACATGTGGCCCAGGGTTGTATAAGAAAGCAAGCTGAGCAGGTCACAGGGAGCAAGGCTGCAAGGAGAATTCTTCCATGGCTTCCCCCAGTGGTGCACTGTGGTCTGTAACCTGAAATTAGTGTTTTATCACAGAAACAAAAGTCATCTCTGGACAAGATGACATCCCTCCCCTCAGTTGTGGGTAAGAAAACGACAGAGGACACCCCAAGATGCAGGGGTATGACAGCTAAATGTCATTCACACTTATGCTATGGTCAATGCAAAGAGAAATTTCTAGAACTTGCAAAAAAGTCTGGAGGGAGGGGGCTTGCCCTGCTTCCCTCCATGTCATCCTCCTGTCTGAGCCCCTTGTAATCCACATCCAATTCCCAATGAGAATTTGAGGGTGCTGGGGTGCATGCAGTCCATGTAGAAAAGACTTCCTGGTGGGTAGAGAATAAGGCAAGGAATAGTCAGGAGGGCAGGACAAACAAGAGCCAACAGGCCCATAGAGAGATCTACTGGTGTTCCGTCCCCATAGAAAGTTCCATGTATATGTAATATATAGTCTTTCCTCCGTATCCCCAAAGGTAAAGCAGTGGGATTTCACGAGGTGCCTTGGCGTTTCTATTGCTCACCAGTGCTGCCACATTCCTGCCCCACTGATGTGTCAGCCAGTCCTCACAGGACCCCCAAGGCTGTGAAGACCTCCCACCCCAACCACAATAAGGGGGCTGCTATGGAAACACCAGAGCCAGGATTTGAACCCTTACCTTACCAGGTGCTATGGTGCTCCCCTCTTTTAACCAGTGAGCAGTCTAGCTCAAAGGTTAGACACTGTTCAACTCTGTCTGGGAGACTGCCATATTCTGGGTGGGTGGCAGAGTGACAGGAGGCACTGTCAAAGTTCCTGGCATCATCTTGGCCATAGAGGGTACATGAATGAAGGCGCATACCCATGTCCTGAGCAGATTTCATGTGTGGAGTCAGGTATGATTTCATATGTAGCTAAATAGCATTCTGGTTTCTTTTTTCCTCGACTTACAACCATGTTTAGCCCACGAGCCACATAGAAACAGAATGGGCTTGTTGTCTAGTGCCACTTGGGATTGAATACACACACACACTCACTGGATCTCTGTAGGCTTTTGGCATGGTTCCTGGATGAGGCAGGCATGTTAGAGTCATGTTTCCCCACATGCACTTCTAAAGGGAACCTCGGAAGCTGGATCTTTATAAATGCAATTAGCTCAAAGGAGGCCCAAGGAGGAGAGGACACAGGACACATCCAGGAGAGAAGTCAGAGACAGAAGGCAAGCATGGTGACCTGCACTTAACAACTGGGGCACTGGGGAGGCAGACAGGCCAATCCCTGGGGCTCAACGGCCAGCTAAGCCTAGCCTAACAGACAAGCTCCAGATAAAGGTGAGAGCCTGTTTCAAAAACAGGTGGACAGCACCTTAGGAATGACACTCAAGAGTGTCCTTTAACCTCCACATGCATAGCAATAGGTGTATACATGTGCAAGCACGCACGCACACGTACATGCACACACACCACATACAAAAACACAGGTTAAGCCCAAGTATTACCGATGCTGCTACAGGCTAATAATGGAAGACTTGCCAGGAATTATTAGACATTACAAGAGGCTGGAAGGGGTACCTCCACCACCCCGAAAAGTACCCGGAAGACACCTTGATTTTGAGCTTCTGGTCTCCACGTGGGTGAAGACTACATTTCTGTTGGTGTAAACCGCATGGTTTGTGGTTATTAGTCACAGCAGGCCTGGATCCCACCTGAGAGGCCCCCTTGGAGTTGCTGTGCACTCTTTTCTCTCCAGGAGTTTGATTCAATAAACTTACAGGGGCTGATGGGATCCCAGTCAAGGACCTCAGGCCTCCATTCCCCTTCCTCCTCCAGCAACGTTAAGTTTCTGTAGAAAACTCCAGCCAGTCCTGAGTTAAATTGGCAATTATAGGATGCTTGCCTTCCTCTTTCTTTCCCTAGCCTCCCCCACATAAATTGTTTCCGCCTCTCACTGAGAGCCAAGCCCATCCTTCCCTGGCTGGAAAAACTCACCCCTAACCAACCAGCAAAACACCGATCCCAGAACTCAGGGCTTCTGCTCTTCCGAGGGACGCACAAGCTGAGTGGGGAACACAGGCGGCCTGGTTGTGATGGAGCTGGGACCTTGTGCTCTCTTGGCTGGCACCAGGCCTGACCCGTGGGAGGCAGAAGCAGGTATCTGGCTGGAACCTCCTCACCCTCCTCACCCCTCCCTGGGATTGCAAGAGGGCAGATCTTGAAGCCAACAGTGCAGCGGTAGACAAAGGAAGGAAACCAGATGCCATTGACACATAGGGACAGTATGATAACTCTCCAGGACATCCCTGCGCTTTGCAGAAACTCATCCATTTCACGTCACAGTGACATAAGAGTGACAAAGACAGAGCAGTTAATCTGCTGAGGTGACAGAGCTGGGGATGCCAGAGATATAGTCAGTGCCTGGAGACCATCACAGACAAAGCAGAGCTTAGAGACAGCCCAACTCCCCGGGCAATGGGACCTGCCTTCCTTCCTACATAGACCTAAAACATCAGGCCTTCTCTGACTCCTAGGCTTGGGACACTCAGCCATGAGCTGCTGGGTGGAGATAAGGCAGGCCCCTGGGGCCACTTAGAAATAGTATTGACAATCTCAGTATAGTCCCTCCCATTTGTACTTTAAAGGATTTAGGGAAGCTTTAGGAAGAATCTAGAAGCTTTGAACGGGCTGGAAGGAATGGTGAGATGTCAGAGAAGCTCCCTTGGAGTTAGTCCGGATGTCATTCCACGGCCCCTGGGGAGGGGCCGAGGAGGTGGCTGAGGGCCTTGATCACCTCATCAGACTGCTGTTGTCCATCACCCTCCCACCCCCACCAAGTCCTTCCCCTGTAATCAGCCCACTGCCTGTGCTTGTCCAGCCCCACCCTCCTGCCTAGACCAGTCCTGCAGACACTGGGGCTGTGAATCAGAGGCCGGGGCTCATTTCTGCAGCCTTCTGCGGTTCTTGGGGAGAAGGTGGTGTGGGGTTGTTCAGGTCAGGATGCCTGGATTTCACCATAGCTGGAGTTCCCGGGGTTCTGCCCCAGGGAGCTTCCTCTGGGGGTGGGGGTGGGGGTGGAGGCACACCTTCTGACACCCAGCCAACAGGCAGCAAGGCACTGCATGGGAGAAAAACTGTAAGGGAAATGACAGCTCACTGAAGTGACTCAATGACAAGTGACAGCGGGCCTTGGAAGAGGCAGGCAAAGGAAGCAAAGGGCTTATTTGGGGAACCCTCCGGCCTTTTAACAGGGGCAGCCCTTAATGGCTGCTGACATGGGGAAATGAGAGCCTGGGGCAGTCGGGTTTTTCTGATTTTGAAAGACTCAGGAGCCAGAGTTATGTAAATTCCCTTTATGTTTAAATACTAGCAACTAAAACCAACACATATATTGAAGGCATGCTTGCGACAGCTTGGGCCGCCTAAAAATGGCTCTGACAATCTTCTGTCTCAGATATGTTTGACGTTGCTCCTTCAAAAAGGCAGGGTTCAAAAACTGGGTGTGGTGGAGCATGCCTGAACCCCCCCCCCCCTTGCACCTGGGACAGGAGGGTCAGAGGTTTAAGGTCATAATCCAAACTCATTCATGGTGAGTTTGGAGCCAGCCTGAGCCACATGAGTCCAGTCTCAAGGACAGCAAATTAGAGCCCAGGGCTGGGGGTATACTTTAGCGATAGAATGTTCACTTAGCACATGTGTGAAACTTGGGTTTGATACCCCTTGTGACAATACCCAAACAAACAAATCTTAACGTAAGGATAATTTACATCCCCTTTAGTCATGGTCAGGAGGATTCTGATGTGTTGCTTTAAGAATGAGTGATTGAGTGAGTGATTGGGCCAGGCGTGGTGGTGCATGCCTTTAATCCCAGCACTTGGGATGCAGAGGAAGGCGGATGTCTGAGTTTGAGGCCAGCCTGGTCTACAGAGTGAGTTCCAGTACAGCCAGGGCTACACAGAGAAACCCTGTCTCGAAAAACCAAATCAAAAACCAAAAAAAAAAAAAAAAGAGTGATTGGATTTTTGTTTTCTTTTTGGATTTTTGTAATAGGATTTCACTCCATAGCTCAGTCTGGACTGGAACTCACTATGTGGCCCAGGCTAGTTCCCAACTTGAAGCAATTCCCCTGCCTCAGCTTCCTAAGTACTGGGCTTACAGATATGAGCCACCATCTCAACATTTTAGGTCATTGTTGTGATTTGACTCCCTGATCTCAAAAATGCCCTGACTACGTCTCTTTCCTTGTTGTTGTGTGTAAAATATCCTGGCAAAATCCTAGCTCTCAGAAGGCAGAGACAGACAGGGTAAATTCAAGGCTAGTCTAGTTTACATAGTGAGTTCTAGGCCAGCCTCCGCCATGTTGTAAAAGCCTGTCTTAAAAAAGAAAAACAAACAAACCAAACCAAACTCAAATCCTGTCAAAAGCAATTTAAGGATTTCAAGAAGAAAGAGTTTACTCTAGCTTTCAACTCAAGGGTACAGACTGCCATAGTAGAGAAGTCACGTGATAGGAAGCAGCCGCCCATGTCCTATCCACACTCAGCAATGAACGCTGCTGCAGTCACTTTAAAAGTTTATTACTATTACTATTTATTATTATTATTATTTATTATTATTATTAATGTGTTTGGAGTGTTCTTGCCTACACCTATGTCTGTACACCATGTGTATGCCTGGTGCCTAGGGAGGCTATAAGAGGGCATTGGATCCCCTGGAATTGGAGTTACAGAGTTGTAAATTGCATGTGGTTTCTGGGAATCAAACCCGTGTCCTCTGAAAGAGCAGCCAGTGTTCTTAATCACTGATCCATCTCTCTAACCCACTGGCTCCTTCCTGTACAGTCCAGGATCCCACCCAGGGAATGGCGCCACCCACAGTGGGCAGGTCTTCCTATCTCAACCTAGTCAAAACGATCTCCATAGGCACGCCCTCCCAGAGGCCCATCTGTCTCCCAGGTAGTTCTTAATTTTACCAAGCTGACAACTGAGATAACCGTCACAAGCTCTAACCTCCCCCCACACCTGCAAATGTGATTTTATTTGGAAATGGGCTCTCTACAGATAGTTGAGTTAAGATGAGGTCACTGAAATGAGCTTTAATGCAACATGACTGGAAAAACTGGGCCGGGCACAGTACTGTCTAACTGCATAGTGTAGCAGGTTGAAGTAGGAGGGTTGCAAGTTGGAGGTCAGCCTGGGTTATATAATGAGGCCCTGTCCCAAAAATCTAAAAAATATAAAAGGGGGAAATGACAGGTGAGGACAGGTTAAGGGGATGTTTGGACATAGGGATAAACACAGAGACACAAAGTTGGAGTAAGAAAGTTATGTGAAAATGGAGGTTTGCAGGGACACATCAGCCAAGGAAGGGATAAGGGAGGCAGAAGTCAAGAGAGAGGTGTTGAATATATGCTTCTACACCAGACTCGTAGCCTCCAGGACTATGAGGCAATACATTTCAACAGCTGGCCACCCTCTTGTAAAGAAAGAAGCCCAAACCATTTCATTAGTCACTATCTTGGGAGGAAGTCCAAAGCCTTCCATGGACAGAGATCATACCTAGGTGTTCCGGCTGACAGTCCAGCCGAGACCCCAGACGACAACCAACACCAGTCTCCAGGCTAAGCATGATCCAGCTGACTCCGGCCCCAGCCTGGAGTCTCCCCGCTAAGACTGTTTCGGTGAGCTACTACACTTAACACTCTTAGAAGCTGGCTTTGCATCTTACAAAAACTGACATGGATGGAGGGCTTGCCGCTATGATTAATCTCATGATTTTCAGATGATGCCTTGAAGCCTGGGGGTGGGGGTGTCTCCCAGAAGTACCCCAGGAACTTGATTGAAAACAGCTGAACAAATGGGGCTCTGGGACCTTGTGTTCTAAAATAGCAGGACCACCTCATTGGCTTTATGATGCGCACAGCCTCTCTTGGAGGGTGGGAGGAGGTCCTCTGTTTACAAAGGAGGCATTTAAAAACCTCCCTTAGAGTTGAAGGAGCAGCAGCCTCGGGGTGGGGGTGGGGCTGGCAAGCTCATTCTCATCTCAGTTTCTGTTAGCAGCTCGCTGTGTGCTTGTAGACGTCACTCCTCTCAATTTTACTTTCTGTTCTATGAGATAAGTAACCTTTCGTGCATCTTACTCTCCCTGACTCAAACAATAAAGGGGTCATGGGGGACATCAAGATGTCTCAGCCGGCAGAGATGCCACCAAGTCCAAAGATGACCTGAGTTCAATATTCCGGAACCCACATGATGGACGGAGAGAGAGGAGGAGACTCCTGAAAGTTGTCCTCTGACCTCAGATGTATGCCATGGTACACGCACATTTTTACACACACACACACACACACACCAAATAAATAATGTAAAAAATTAAAAATAAATGAATAAATAAATTGGGGCTGATGAGATGGCTTGGCCTTTAAGGGCACTGGGTGCTTTTCCAGAGGAGTTGGGGGTTCGATTTCTAGAACCCACATAGTAGCTCACAATGGTTTCAAGAGATCCAATAAGCCTCTCGTGGTGGCTCAGGCCTTTAATCCCAGCACTAGGGAGGCAGAGGCAGGCGAATTTCTGAGTTCAAGGCCAGCCTGGTCTACAAAGTGAGTTCCAGGACAGCCAGGGCTATACAGAGAAACTCTGTCTCGAAAAAACAAAAAAAACAAAAACAAAAACAAACAAAAAACAAAAACAAAAACAACCAACCAACCAAACAAACAAAAGAAATCATAAAGAAAAGTTCACATTTCCTTCAGTTCATCATAGATTCAGTGGCAAAAGTTTCAGGTGCCTTTTCTCCAGCCATCTATGACACACATCAGCGACCTTAGACTAGGTTTCTCTCTCCTGGAGACAAGGGGCATGTCCCTCCACTCGTGCGCCCTCACAGTGAGCTTACTTAACACAGCTCTCCTCTTCAACTTCAGTGTTTTCTGGAGAGCAACTGACTGGTGAAGATGACAAAGGGCTCGGGGAATGGAGAACTCTCGTGTCCTGCGACATGACGCTGTCAGGCTTGGGAAGTGTAAATCAGCCTTGACATCAGACTCTGTTGAGTTATTGTTATGACTCAAAACCTTCCTTGGGACTAAAGGACACACACTCATGTGTGCTTGTGAGCTTGGGCACACACACACACACACACAACTCCAAAACAACATTTAGGAAACTGAAAACTCTAGAAAAGGGAAACCAGTCACCAGTGCCAACCTTCTCCTCACCCTCCCTTGCAGATAACCGCACCACACACACACACACACACACACACACACACACACTCGATCTCATTGTCAGTTCTGAACTGATTTGTCTAGACAGATGTTTCTCACAGCCTTTTCCTTGCAGATACCCTCTGTTCTACACTCAGAGGTTGGGACCAAGTAGGCTAGGGTGAGACAGAAATACCAAGGCAGGCATATGAAGCCCAGCCTGGGTCTGCTGAGGCTCAGCAAGGTGGGGGGGGGGGGGGATTGAGGAGTCTCCTAACCAAGGACACAGGCACCTGAACCTCCCGCCTTGAAAAGGCTGCCTCTCTAAGCCAGTGGTTCCCAACCATCCTAACACTGCGACCCTTGAATACAGTCCCTTATGCTGTGGTGACCCTCAACCTTTAAGTTATTTTTGATGCTACTTCATAATAACCGTCATTCTGCAACAGTTATGAGCCGTAATGTAAACATCTCTGTTTTCGGATGGTCTTAGGGGAGCCCTGTGGAAGAAGTCATGACCCACACAGGTTGAGAACCGCTACTCTAAGTGTTGGGGACAGCTGAGGAGAGGTGTGTCACATCCTGTTGGGCCTCAGAGGGTGCTGAGTGATGCCTTCAGCTCCAATCAGCTTCCCCTTTTCCCCTGGGCTTTGCGGTGTGCTCTAGGGGATGATTTCATTGGCAGTGGCAAAGACAGTGATTTTAGCCGTTGCCTTGGCCTTCCAGAAGTGCCCGAAAGCACTTAAAATGATTTCTGTGGAGAAAAGGGTCTCCTACCTTGGCAAAAATGGTGTCCAATTTGCCCAGCATGCTCAACCTAACGGCATGAGCCCTTCTATAACTAGAATCTTCCTTCTGTCCTGCTTCCTGTAGAAGAACGCTAATTACAGGAGCCTTCCTAATTTAGGATTGGGACTTTCCTGGAGTATCGGGTTAGGCAAATGGTTCAGTCTTCCAGTTTCTAAAATGATTTTTGTTTGTCTGCATGATGTGTACCTGTGAGTTGCATCCCAAGGTGTTCACATGGAGGTCAGAGGACAATCACGTGGGCTGGTTCACACTTCCACTATTATGTGGGTTCTGAGAATAGATCTCAGGTCATCAGACTTGCAGGGCAGGTATCTTTACCCGCTAAGCCATCTAAATAGCCCAGTCTTCTGTTTTTAACCTAAGAAATGGTAACAAGGACATCTACTCCGTGAGTTTAAGATGCAGAATCTGGGCCAGCCTGGTCTACAGACTGAGTTCCAGGACAGCCAGGGCTACACAGAGAAACCCTGTCTTGAAGAAGCAAACAAAACAAAACAAAACAAAACAAAACAAAACAAAACAAAAACCGCAGAATCTATCTGTAATCACCTGATCAATAAATGAAGCCCATCTTTTTTTGTTGTTGTTTTGTTTTTTTTTTTTGGTGTTTGTTTGTTTGTTTGTTTGAGACAGGGTTTCTCTGTATAGCCCTGACTGTCCTGGAACTCAGAAGCCTCTGCCTCCCGAGTGCTGGGATTAAAGGCATGTGCCACCGCACCCCGCTGAAGCCAATCTTTTTTATTTCTCCTTTTCTTTTGAAACGGAGTTTCACATAGTTCTGGCCAACCTTGAACTCTCTATGTTGATGAAAATGGCCTCGAATTCCCTTACCTCCAGCTCCTGAGTGCTGAGATTACAGGACGTAAGGCTAGTCTGGTTTATGCAATGCTGGAGCGCAAACCCAGGGTTTTGTGCCAGCTACCTCCCCCACTCTGGCTCTTGCCTTTTCTAAGTGTTCTTACTGAAGGCATGTTTGCCATGAGAGAAGAAAGGTCTCTTTCCTCCCAGGAAAGGGCCCGGGAGAGTTCTGGCTGACAGTGACTGATCTCCTCCAGCAGAATCGCGTCTCTGTCTAGCTCTGCCAACTGCCCAGAGACCAATGATGGGAGGGCCACACCACTGCAGAGAAGCCCACCCAAGGCCTCAGCAGATGCTCAGGCCTTGGTGCTTAGAGTGTAGTTCATAGCTGAGCCCTTGCTAATACTAAGCAATAAAGCATAAGGCCCTGAATTCCATCTCCAGCATAGGGTGATGAGACCCAGCTGAGATCTGCCTCCTGCAGCTAACGCTGCTAACGGTTTTCTGTCAACACAATTCTGATGAACATTGATGGCAGTAGTGGATCAGTTCTGTGCAAAGATACACACCAGGGACCAAGACAGGTCCAGCTAGCACATGACTTTGAGACTGCTTGGTGCCTCCTGTGTGCCCTTATCTCTGCTTAGCTGGAGTCTCTTTAACTGCTCACTAATACCTTAGGGTAGGTGCCCATGTGGGTGCCCCATTGCCCAGGCTTGGGGAAGGTCAAATGAGTTCCCTTAGGTCATGCAATGCCATCTGGGATTCAAAGCCCTAGTCCCCAGGGCTTGTGTTCTTAGTGTAGACCTGTTGACACTGGAGCACCAAGGGGAAGCTTCCTAAGGGTCAAGCCTGTGCTCTTCTTGTCTCTCCTGGAAACCTCAGAGGTTGGTCACCTAGTGCATTCCTCCTAGCGACGCTTCTTCTAAGATTGGTTGAGGTTTATACCAATTTGGTCAAGAGCCCAGACTGATTTCTTCAGCCTCTTGAAAAACACCCTCTCCCAGCTCAGGGGTCCCTGAGGAGCAGCCTGATAATAGTGATGGCGCACAGTGAAAATGGGGTTTTGTTGGCAAGTGCGGACAAACAGGCTTGGACGCCCATTCCTCAATACACCAAATAAAGAGGAGAAAAAAAAGTGAAAAGCAAAGAAAGATTTATTCCATGGGGCTACACCGGGAAGATAAAATGATGAGCCCCACGGACCCAACCAAGTTGTTCTTTGGGATACTATCTTGAAGTATGGGTTGGAAAACAAACCTAGAGGCATGTGTAGCCTAGCAGTCCTAATCAAGGGGTGGTCCTGACCATCACTGGTCCTTCATTGTCTCAGCTCTAGGCTCTCCCAAGTCCAACAAGTCATCAAAAGTGTTTAAAGTCAATCTGGTTGTCACCAGGCTTATAGCCTTTCCCTTCCCTCAGCATAGGATTCCTGGGAAAGTTTTAATTCTCTGGGGACCACTGTTTCCACAGCTTGGAAGCCCAATGGCTGCCTTCCACAAATGTTCTTTCTTTCCAGGACCCTTCATCCTTTCTCTCATAGAAAAATGGAGGAAACCTAACACCTGATTTAGCAACAGTAACATGGGTCTAACCTTAGACCATAGTAACATGGTCTAACCTTGGACTTAACAGATCACTAAGCATGATCCAAAGCTTAGTCCCCTAGCATTTGAACGAGAGAGAGCTCCTGTGGGCTAAACTATGACCGGATCTTCGTCACAGATATGACTCAGTGAGACCAAGCAACGCCCTCAAGGTCTCACAGCTAGGGAAGCAAAACCGATGTGTTCCAACCCCCAGAGCTTCAGGCCTCATTTCTGGAAAGCTCCACAGCCTATCTATCTGCTCTGTTACCTCCCCTTCATTTACCTCAGCTCTAGTGTCACTCCTGTCTCCAGAGGTACCCAGCTAGGTATGTAATACCTCCTGGGTCAGGGGTCCTCTGTGGCACTGGAACTCATGTGTGCTATGAGCTCTTTGGAGCAGTCCTTCCGTTCCAGAGTCTGGCCCTGCACATAGTCAAAAGAGCACCCAGCAGAGGAGATTCAGCCAAAGTTCAGTCTTAAACAGGGGTGGGGTAGGGTTGGGTGGGGTGGGGCTCTTAAAATTTCCCTACTCTCAACTCCTTTCTGCCCAAGAAAATTTTGCCCCAATATAGATGGGTATGTAAAACAAATATACAGACCAAGCATTTAGTAGCAATAAATCTCATGTAAATTCATTTAAAAATGATTCTTCAGTGTGCCTGTAATTGTGACATGTATTAAAGGAAGATGAAAGCAAATTTTCATGCTAATGAGATGGACATGCTTATCTATGTTTACATAGGTACTAAATATTGGCTGAATGTTTTGATGCTGCAGGGTGTGGCGTATCTTTCAACATTTTTCAGAGTTGATGGATATTTTGATTTTCTAACAGTCAGTAATGACAACATCATTCTGTATGAATATGCAGCACAAAATGGTAGAAGTATGTTCAGGACCATCCCAGGAATTGTTAAAAATTCAGCCTGGATGCCAGGCGTGGTGGTGCACGAATTTAATCCCAGCACTCGGGAGGCAGAGGCAGGAGGATTTCTGAGTTCGAGGCCATCGTGGTCTACGAAGTGAGTTCCAGGACAGCTAGGGCTATACAGAGAAACCCTGTCTTGAAAAACCACAAAAAAAAAAAAAAAAAAAAAAACCAACCCCCCCCACACACAAAACCCACACACACAAAAAATCTGCCCTGATCTCAAGCCAAAATTTACATAATTTTTAAAAAAGATTTATTTATTTATATGTAAGTACACTGTAGCTGTCTTCAGACTCTCCAGACTCCAGACGAGGGCATCAGATTACGTTATGGATGGTTGTGAGCCACCATGTGGTTGCTGAGATTTGAACTCAGGACCTTCGGAAGAATAGTCGGCGCTCTTAACCACTGAGCCATCTCGCCAGCCCCACATAATGGTTTTTTAAAATTATATATATATATATATATATATATATATATATATATACATATATATATACATACATATATGTGTGTGTGTGTGTGTGTGTGTGTGTGTGTGTGTATCAATACTCAAGTCAACCACTTGGATAGCAATGTTTCTAACCAAATATCCTAACATAACACAACCCAGTGGGCTCATCTGGGGTCTGGAAGATGGCTCAGAGCTTAAGAGCCATGCACTGCTCTTGCGGGAGACCTGAGTTCAGTTCTCAGCACCCATCCACACAAAGATACACCTGCACAAAATTAAAAATCAAAATAGTTGGCCAGCTTGGTGGCGCACGCCTTTAATCCCAGCACTCAGAAGGCAGAGGTAGGCGGATCTCTGAGTTTGAGGCCAGCCTGGTCTATAAAGGGAGTCCAGGACAGCCAAGGCTCTAGTATACAAAGAAACCCTGTCTCAAGCCTAAATAAATAAATAAATAAATATTTTAAAAGATTTACTAATTTGATTCTCCCGTGCTGAGGAGTAACTGTAGGAGAGCTTCCCCCCCCCAATATAAGTCTTTAATTGTCCCCAGAGACCCCCAAATCACTGGTAGTTCAGGATCTTGTCACTGGAACTGAGTAAGTTAAGTCTTACTCATCAGCCTGCTTTTCAGACCCACAGATAGCTTCCATCCAGAAACCTTCCAAACCCTTGGTTTGAACAGTTCTGGTTTGCTGAATCTGAAACAAATCCAGAGTCTTTTCCTTCAAGGATTAGTTCATCCCTGTGGGCTGGAGAGACAGAACGAGCGACACACCCGGCCACCCGAACACTGCGGATCTCTTTTCCGAAGTTTCATTTTTCTACCAAAGACCCATTCTCCCTGAATAAGGACGTTGATACGTAGGTGAGCATCCACACACCTCATCCTGTAACGGAAGCCCAGCACGACACCCTTGATCGCGTTCTGAACATGACTGCACACGGTTCAGACAGCGGCCGGTTCTGTTCTGTCACCCCACCACGTGCCAACTCAGAGCCTCTTCTGTTTCTTTCCAAGGAGACTCAGCTCTGCGTGGATGGGCTTGAGGTTCCCCCGGAGGGTTCTTCTGGGGCCCTTCACAAGGACTGTGTGTCCCTTCAGGGTGATGTCGACATTTTCTGGAATGTTGGCAGTGTGATTCACTCTTGCAGTAGATCGGACAATAAAAGCTGGAAAACTATTTTTAAAATTTAATGTTTGCTGGGTGGTGGTGGCATATGCCTTTAATCCCAGCACCTGGGAGGCAAAGGCAGGAGAATCTCTGTGAGTTCATGGGCAGCCTTGTCTACAGAGTGAATTTCAGGACAGCTAGGACTACCAAAAAACCAAAAAAAAAAAAAAAAAACAAAAAACAAAAAACAAAACAAAAACCAAAAACCAAAACTATCTTTAAAAAAAAATGTGGATGTGAGTTTTCCCTACATACATGTCTGTGCACCATGTGTGTTGGATCCCAGGTACTAAAGTTACAGATTTTGCAGAATTCTGTGAGTTTGAGGCCAAGCTGGTCTACTTACAAGTTCCAGGACAGTCGGGGCTACAGAGAGAGAGAGAGAAAAGTCATTTGTAATAATCCACTATTCATCTGTAAGAGCAGAAGGCGTTGTGTGTGTACAGTAAACACACGGCAGTTCATAACATACAATTGTCTCGAATCTGAGCGGAGGCTTTGGCTGCTACTTTGTGGCGTTACAGCGCGCACTGTGCCAAAGAACAGGTGCTTCGAGTTCAGGTTGTAGTGAGCTACGGGTGGGACATACCTTGGATTCATTCTGTGTACCTTGGGCCTTATCCATTCAGACACTACCTTTTACTAGTGTCAGATTTTTCTCCGCTCCGCCCCTATGTTTACACACCTCCATGGCCGAAGAGGCGTCACCTACAGAAACTGAGAGAAGCCATTTCTTCATTTCTTTGAAGAACTCTGTCTCAGCCTGTCTATACTCTTGAAGATTCAAACGGTGAGTCAGACTCCCCACTGTCTCCAGGGGACAGAGGACAGACCTTTGTCTGGCTTCCTTAGGAAGCCCTGGTCACCTAGACCTCAGATGTGTCATGGGCCTGGAAGCTGGGCTAAAGAGCCCCCAGATGAGGTGCTTTAACTCCACAATGGGGTTGTGAGCCTTATGCACCACTTAGATATCCTGGGGATTTTCCTAGATGCTCTGCGGAAAGGTCAGCTGAAACCTTGGAGGTGTCCCAGGTGGTTCCTAACAACTGGGAACTCAGGAGTTGAAAAGGCCTTTGTCCTGAGGCCAGAAAGTGAATAAGCCCAGAACCCAGGCCCCAGACGACAGTGACAGTTCTTGACCTGGGTCATCCAGGCCACTCCAACCTTAAACTTCCAGACACCAGGCTCTCGAGAGGATGCTGTGATAGGATCTCGGTCTGTTTCGTTTCAGTGGTCGAAAGGCCCAGCATAGAAAGAGATGTGAAGGGCCCAAGTGTTCTCACGGGAAGGGGCTCTGGAGGCTTAGCTGATTTCAAAATGGAAGTGAGGGCCAAGGGTGCGGGGCACCACGACAGAGTGCTTACCTATCAGGCGCCAGGCCTGGCTTCAATCCCCAGCACTGCAAAGGGACCACACTGTATGGTAAACACCAGAGAAGACCGAGTGTGATTTCCAGCTTCTCTGTAAGGAATGGGATTAGCCAATCCATTTAAAGCTGCAGCAGCGGAAGGTGAACTAATGTCTCGTTGTTAACACCAAGAGGTATGCCTGGGGCTCGGGGGCGGGCTTCGGAGGGACAGGCCCACACAGCTGCAGGTATCACGCATGCTCAAACTCCAAAGACAGGCTGAGACATATGCCCAGGCCTAAAGGATTATAGGTCAGGTCACACCTTAAAGGTTCAGTTAAGACCTTAAATCCCTCCCCAAACTCTGGGACTTTGCGCTTGCAGACGTTTCCAGCTAGGCATTCAAGTCTTCAAAGTTAGTCTAGTTGATTTACACATGCCTAGCCACAGATGGCACCTGCCTAAAACAAAAAACAAAACAAAACAAAACACTGTTGGGGTGAAATTTAACTTCAGTGGAGTTTTAGGAGAAAGATCGCCTGCCTCAGACCAGGGTTTTAAACAGCAGGGAGAAATTAGCTGTTTCTTTTGGTCTTCTTCTCACTGGTGAGTTCTAAAAGAGATGGTCTAGGTCCCCCACAGAGAGGAACCAGTTTCCACCGGGCAATCTGAGGGCAGGGACCCAGGGGATTTTTGTCTTCTAAGCCTAGAACCCCTTCGAATGTTTGTGGAAGGAGTTTAAATTTGAATAAAAAGAGAAGAAATTTCAGAGAGACCAAAAACAAGGCAGGCAAACCTAGGATCAAGGGAAAGCAGACAAGAGCGACCTGAGAGGATGGAGCCTGTGGGGTGCCTCTTCCCTTAACCCGGATGGATCGCTGGCTCTTGAGGTAGGCTGGCATTCCCAAATGATTTATGGAACATGAAATGAGAGGAGAAGACTCTTGAGAAAATCAGAAAAAAGCTTATGAATCAAATTAAAGCTTAAAACGAACAAATGAAAAACTCCTGGCTCTCTAGGAGCACAGGGAGGCGGGTGCCCAGGAGGGAAACCACTGGGGTATGGCACCATCCGGGAAGGCCACTGAGAGCCTGCATCTGGGGGAGTTCATGGGGGAAGGTTAACGTTTGCACTAGTAGGGGAAGCGGGGGGGGGGGGGGAGGGGTGCTGTTGTGTTGTAGAAATCCCAGTTTCTAAATCCGAGTCACTTGGCACCAATGCTGTGTTTTATAAAAAAGAACAAGAAGCCAGGGTTATGTTTGGTGGAGGCGCGGTATGGTGTGGGGAAGGGGGTGCCTCTGCGGGCCCATGCTGAGGCACCCCTTCCCCCTGAGGGACCAGCCACACGATGGTATAGTATGGAATAAAGTTTATTTAGGGCATAGGGAGGGGAGTTGAAGGGGTAGCAGAGACAGAGAAAGGCAGAGAGAGGAGAGAAGAGAGAAGAGAGGAGAGAGAGAGAGAGAGAGAGAGAGAGAGAGAGAGAGAGAGAGAGAGTGTAAAGGAGTAGAGGCCGGCCATAAACATGGGGGGGGGGAGAAAGAGAGGGAAGAGAGGGAGTAAGAAGAGCGAGAGAGGACTCCTTTTTTTGTTTGTGTTTTTTTTTTTTTTTAAAGATTTATTTATTTACTATATGTAAGTACACTGTAGTTGTCTTCAGATACACCAGAAGAGCGCACCAGATCTCATTACGGGTGGTTGTGAGCCACCATGTGGTTGCTGGGATTTGAACTTCAGACCTTCGGAAGAGCAGTCGGGTGCCCTTACCCACTGAGCCATCTCACCAGCCCCCTGTTTGTGTTTTTTGAAGACAGGGTTTCTCTGTGTAGCCCTGGCTGTCCTGGAACTCACTCTGTAGACCAGGCTGGCCTCGAACTCAGAAATCCGCCTGCCTCTGCCTCCAGTGTGCTGGCATTAAAGGCGTGCACCACATTGCCTGGCAAGAGATCCTTTTATAGTGAGTCTGGCACACCTGGCTGTTGCCAGGTAACTATGGGGTGGAGCCTAGAAGGAATGTCAACAGGTGCTGTACCCATTTGAGAGATGGGAAGGCTTGTGGGCCAGTGAGGGGCAGAGTTGAAAGCCAGAGGCAACACAACTCTCTCCTACTGGTTTGCCCTAGTGCCCTGTTACAGCTACCTCTGACCCACAGACCTGACTCCGACACTGTTGTCTATTCTAAACCACATTTCTCTTTCATCTTGACAACCTCCAGGTGAGGGACCCATACAAGGACAGTCAGAGTAGGGGGAGGAGGTATAAATTCCCCATGGTAACCCAATCACGGTCAGAACCCCAGGGATATCCCCATCCCAAGTTACTTTGGACCCCGTGTTTTAGTTTCACTAATTTTGACATCTCTTTTGGTTGGTGGTGGTGCTGGGCTTGAATTGAACCAGCCTCGTGCTCCGCAGCCGGAACTGGACCCCTAGACCAGACACTGAACTTTTTTTTTTTTTTTTTTTTTTTTTTTTGGTTTTTTGAGACAGGGTTGTTTCTCTGTATAGCCCTGGCACTCACTTTGTAGACCAGGCTGGCCTCGAACTCAGAAATCTGCCTGCCTCTGCCTCCTGAGTGCTGGGATTAAAGGCGTGCACCACCACTGCCCAGCGACACTGACCTTTTAGGTTTGATTTTCACACAATATGGACAGTTTGAAGTTTTCATGGATAGACGGGGAGATGGGGGAGAGGTCGGGGATGGGGTGGGATCCTGAGAGACAGGGTTTCCAGAGGACAGTGAAGGAGCTGAGGGACCGTGAGGCAACTCTGGGGAAAAAGGAGGCTGAGGCCTACACCACCCCACCCCCACTTCCTTTAAGTAGTTAGGGAACTTTCACTTTGGGTTGGCTCCGTTTCCTCTTTATTGACTATTTCGCCCCTGGCTTTTATTGCTTTTAATGATCATTCATAGGTGGGGCTTCCTCTACCCAAGCACGCGGGATTTAATTCCGGGAGGTTCCCTGGGAGGGTACTTAAGAGCCCATGATCACCAGACAGAGCTATCAAAGCCAGGTCACCTTGCTGAAAAGTTCCTCCACTGCTCAGACCGGGTCTGGACTCGGGCGGACCTGCTTCTCCCGCCCTCCAGATGGAGAGGGAATCCACGGAGCCCAAGCTCCTGCTCGTGGTCCAGAAGTGGGTAACGTCCTGGAGGGAGTTGTTTTCTTACCATTGTTCAAAACTGGAAGAGCCAAGAGAGAGCTTCCCCTTGGTTCCTGGGGAGGGGATGTGCTCCTGTTTCTGCGGACCGCACGTCGGTTCCGCGGCAGAGCACTGGGGGCTGTGGGGCGCGACTCCTCAAAGCAAGACCTGCTCTGTCTACCCTACTAGGAGCTTGTGGGGGGCGTCTCAGGCTTTTAGATTTGAACCTGGGAGGCCAAGCAGCCGAGTTGAGTTCCGTGGCAGTCATTGGCTGCTGCGACGGAGTGACATCAGCGCGGAGGGAAATGGGAGGGAGGGCTGGGAGGAGCCTGGGAGGGGAGTGTCCTAGCTTCTAGCACACTCGGAGCCCCGGGAGCCAGAGGAAACAAACGCCGGCGCTGCCATGGGTCGCCAGCCTTGCCGAGGCGCCAAGCACACCGAGGGGAGCGTACAGCCGCACCTGGTCCGCGCTCGGGGAGCTGGGGACCGAGGTAGGCGACGAGCATCCGTTTGTGGCCCAGTGGCCGCGTGAGGCCTGGGTAGGCTCGAGACCCCTGGTGACGTGGAGAAGGTAGAAAGACCCGGGGATGGGGAAGATGAGGACCTAGGAGCAGGGCGCGCGCGCACACAAACACACCCCTCTGTGCCCAGCGTGGGTAGGCATGCCTGGGACCAGACCCAGAGTCACATACCGTGTCCCAGAAAATCATTTGCGGAGGAGGGGGTAACAACAGGGCTCAGCGTCGCCAGTACGCCCCGATCTGGCCACGGGGACTGTTCGGGGTGGGGTGAGTGGGCAGGTTTTAAAGGTCCACCCCCTCGCGCAGGAATGGGGTGTGTGTTGCCGTGGGCAGGCACACAACAATCGGCGGCGGTCGCCCCGAGGGGGGCGTGTGCGCACAGACTTCTCCATGAATAACCGCTGAGTTCGTCGGTAGTGGTAGAGGGGTGTACGCGTGCTCTCCCGTGTACACACACTGCTTTAGGCGCCACCCGGTGTCGCCCGGCCGGGGAGAAAGGAGGGCAAGAGCCGGCTGGAAGGCAATAGCCTAAAGAGCAAATACTCCCCGCCCGTCGGAGCCCTTCCTTCTCCCGCCCCGCCCGCCTCCCTTGGAAGACTTGGAGGCCAAGGCCGCAAGAGGCGCAGGGTGGGGCTGGGCCGAGCTGGCGGTCCCTTAGAAACCTGGGACGAGGCTTTACGCGGGGGGACCTGCGCGCGCGCCCGGTACGTCCGAAGCATGGGGCTCGAGGCTTTTTCAGGGGCGAGTAGGTAGCGGTTGGTTAATGATTTAACCGCTGGCTTGGGACGTTGAAGGCTGCGATCCTGATCTCTGGCTCCTCCCCATTCCTGGAGCGCCCCCAGCCGGAGGAACAAATCTGCCCTCCTGTGTCTGTGGCGTCGTCTGCTGGAGCTGCCTTTCCCCTTTGGGGGACCCCTGGTTGCTGTGGGTGAGTGTCCTAGACTGGCGGGGTGGATGGCGGTTGAGCTTCCTGGGAACAGACCGTAGGACTTGCGTGTGTGCCTGCGGGGGGAGGGGCGCTCCCTCTCTGTTAACTCAAACCAGGTTCCTTGTGTTTGCCCAATGAAATACTGCGGCCTGGGCTTCGGAAGTTTTCTTTTTCTCCCGGGGAGAATGAAAAGGAAATACAATGCTTTCTCTTTTCTTCTTGGCTGGGAACTTCTCCCTCCCCCCCCTTCACCCACCCTCCAACAGTCTCACCTCTTGCAATCTGACCGGCTCCCACGTCTCTCCCTGGGCCGACAGCTCCCATTCTTTGCCCAGGTAGTTGAGCCGTTGAATGAGGAAAGCTTCCTTGTGGGTGTCTTTACTTTGAAACCTCTTGTCCATTCTCGCTGGAGCGGTTGGGATACTTTTCATCCTTACCCCCAGCAACCATCTGGACCCGAGATCTGGGGAGCATAAACAATGAGAGGCCCCTGGCAGGGGGCCTCTGCCTTGCAACTTCTTTGCCCTGTCTGGGTTTCCAGTAACGCCTGCAGCAGCCTCTCCCGCCCCTTTCTGAGGCCTGGCTGGAGGAGGGGGGGACCACCAGTGGGATGGAGTGAATTTTAAAGAACAAAGAACAGGGCCCACAGCATGGGGAACCTTAGCTACAGGTTTCTCCCAGAACTGGGGAGGTGGGGTTGGAGGGACGTGCTGGAGCAGAGCCAGGCCTCTGGGCAGCCCAAGGGCAGTTGGCAATAGTGGGGCATCACTAGAGACCGGGAAGCTACTATGCATGTCAGGGAGCTGATACAGGGCTGAGTGTGGGAGGGACCATGTGCTACCAGCCCTGATCAGCTGCCTGTATGTGACTACTGATTAATGTGGTTTATCTCCTCTGTGAACAGGGACTTTGCCCCTTAACTATTTCCCACTGAGTGGAACCTTGGGAGATACGGGCGGGAGGAGAGCTTCTCAGCTCCTGGTGATCGATCTTAGCGCGGACTTTAAGGAGCTGGATGCTAAAGCGAGCCTGCTCCCAAAGCAGTATTGATGTGGGGGTGTCTCGGCCCCTCTGGTAACTTCTCGGGGTTTGCAGGACCCTTTGCTCATGCTGTCTGTATGCTCGTGCTGTTCCTCTGAGCACTTCTTCCATTTTGGGGGGGGGGCTCCTGTCTCCCTCTCTTTTGAACCCTCCTTTCCCCCCTCAGTTTGTGGCTCGCATATGCCTGCTTTCGAGTTCTTGTTCTGATCCTGTGTGTGCGCCCAGCCTTCTTTTGAAACTGACCATCCGAGCTTCCCAGCAGGAAGTCGCAAGCAAAGGGAGAGTTTCCCTGTGTAAAGCTGTGGTCCCAGGGGTGGTCTCCTGCTGACCTGTAAAGGGATCCTAGACCCTCCCTTCAGAGCTTTCTCCAGGAAGGCCTGGGTCGCTCGTGGTTCAGCAACACCCTCCCCCACCCCTCCCCCACCCCTCCGCAACTGCAACTGCTTTCCCATGGCCTGGACAGGCCGTGCCCATCTGTGGCAGGCATGGTGTTTGATGTTGGTGTCTCCTTCTCTTCCTCTTTTCCTTTATCCCTGCCTCCTGCTTCCCTTGAAGTTTGGATGGAATTGGCAGGGGAGGGGCGTCTGCAAGTCAGCATCCCGGATGGCCTCGGAGGAGCGGAGGAGCGGCTCCAGCTGTTCTGGTTGGGACATCCATGCCACCGTCTCAGCCCCACAGACACTTAGGCGCTTGCCCCTGCCGGGGGAGGGAGGACTCTGCCCCTCAGAAGAACAGAGGCGCTGGGTTGATGCCAGCGATAAGGCTGGGGAGTGGAGGGGGTTGAGCAATCTCACCCTGGCAGTTGATCATGGACCTGAGCTATGGTTAGGTCCTCTTCTGACCGAAGGACCGGAAGCTTCCTCAGCCTTGGGAGAAGGGACCAAGTCCCAGAGCCAGGGCACACTTCAAGTGGTGGTTTAGCAGAAGGCCCTTGACAGCAGACTCCAGCTAATTCTCCTGAAGTGCCTCTGGGATGATGCTCAGCTATCCTTGAGTGTAGGGCCTGGGACAGTCACCGAGGGAGGGGCAGCAGAGTGGCTAAAAGTAGCCCTGCCTGACTTGCCTGGTGGAGAAAGTTCAGCCATTAGCAGCCCACATTCCTACTCCTGATACCAGTGAAGCCCCAGCTTACAGTGGGCCTCCTGGAGCCTCGGGCTCCCTTCCAGCTGAGGAACACTTTCTAGCCCTTCCCTGCACCCCAGGCACTGCGCTGCTAGGGGGTGGGGCATTGCTGGCCCATGGAGCCTCCTTTAGAGACTGGTGGTCTTGACCTCACCTTTTCAAGCTGAGGTAGGCTCTCCCATTTTGGTCTGTGGTAGAAACAGTTTGAAGGTGTCATGTGTGCACACCCCTGCCTTTAATCCCAGGGCCAGGGCAAGAGAGCCTTGCACGTCTTGCATGTTTCCTCATAGCTGCTTGGGTCACCATCCCCTGCCTTGGTTTTCAGGGTAGTGGATGATACCTGCGGAAGCCACCGCAGCAGGCGGCTCTCTCCAGGAGTCTGGCACATCTGTCTCCTTTGAGGTCCTGTGCATTGTTGCTGGTAGAACCCAGGGTCTTGTCAGTCTTGTCTCTTCCGTACCCTGGTCCTGGGGAAGAATGAGAGTGTTTCTCATGGTCCTTACTGACCTGAAATCAGAAGGAGCAGAAGTTCGGTTTGAGAAGAGCTGGCCCTCTCCATCCCATATCACTAAAGGTCAAAGGTGAAAGAGAAGGAAGCCCTAGGCAGGGCTGCCTCATGACCCCCTGCTGGGTGGCAGTGCTAAGCTAGGACAGACTCTGTACCTTGGCTTCAGGGGACAGCTTCATGCGACACCCTAGAGCCTATGGGGTTAGGTTTGTACAGGTATGTTCAGGACTGCCCGTGGATCCTGTTTGAAATTAGCGTCACTGCGCATGCTCAGTAGATGTGGGGTCCCGGCAGAGTGCACATTTCAGGGTTGCCTTTTTATCTGTTGAGTTGTGTCACCCCTTGTAGAATGTGTCTGTGTGTCTGTGTGTGTGTGAGCGTGAGCTTACATCTTCACCTTAATGTAGAAGGCTTTGAAAGCTATGGGGAAACTGAGGCAGAGATAGCTAGCAAGCTCAGTGTGGTGAGCCCGATTATGATCTGGCTCTTAACCCCCTCTATTCCAAGTCCCCAGCAAAGCCAGGTTGGAAGATCTGCCATCTCACTTAGGGGTTTTCTCTGGAGCCCCCAGAGTACACTTGTGTTTGCCTCTCAGCTCAGGAGTGGTTCCTGGGAGAAGCAAAGTGAAACTGAACTAAGCAGGGCCTCGCGGATGGATCTGGTTGCAGGCGCAGCAGCTTCCTTCTGATGTGAGGCCAGGAGCAGAAGCCCCGCTTGTCCGCTTGTTCCGCTAGTTCCGCTAGACACCGTCTCCTATAGCCTGTGTATCGCCTGTGGTGGCTGGTGTCGGGCGGCTGACTCCTGGAAGCCCACGTTTCCAGGAAAGGTCCTATAAACAAGTGAAGCTGCCGGATGTCCTTGGGTCATTAGTTGTTCTTCGTCTTGGCTCCTTGGTCAATTGTCGTTTCCGGTCTCTCCCAGGCCCTGGCCCCTTTCTCTTCCCTTGTGGGCAGGCCATGGTAAGGGAAACCATTCCCTTCACCCTCCTGCTGGCTTCCTTCCCCTGGTTCGAGCCAGAGGGTTCTGGACTGAGGGTAGAGATGGATGCTGGGTGAGATTGAGGTAATTTCCAGCTCAAGGGCTCCCATCCCCCCACCCCACCGTCTATTTCCTAGAATTAATAATTTTCTCTAGGATGATAGAAAATGGAGTGCCCAGACTGGAGATTTTAAAATATATATATATATATATATATATATATATATATATCAGTGCTAGCCTGCATGTATGAATGTTCACCATGTGTGTGAACGCCTTCAGCAGGAGCCAGGCAGGCCCCATGGAACTGGAGTTAGAGACAGTTGTGAGCCTCCGTGTGCATGCTGGGAACAGAACTCTGATCCTCTCCACAAGAGCAACAAATACTCTTTAACTGCGCTCTCTAGCTCCAGCGATATTTTAAAATAATTCTTTTTATTTGTTTGTTTTTATTTGTTTTGTTTTTGTTTTTCAAGACAGGGTTTCTCTGTATAGCCTTGGCTGTCCTGGAACTCACTTTGTAGACCAGGCTGGCCTCGAACTCAGAAATTCGCCTGTCTCTGCCTCCCAAGTGCTGGGATTAAAGGCATGCGCCACCACGCCGGGTAAAATAATTCTTTTACACACACACACACACACACACACGCACGCACGCACGTGTGCACACTGGTCACAGTAAGGTCAGAAGACACCCTTGTGTGCTCCATTCTCTCCTTTCACCATGTGGTTCGGCATGCTGAGCTCAGGCCTTCAAGCTTGGTGACAAGTGCCTTTACAGATGTGAGCCATCTCATGGGTCTTGGGGAAATCTTTAAGACGAACACAGTCTGTGAAGCAGTGGGCTTCCTGTGGGTGTTTGGTCCTTGTAGCCCTCCCTCATCACCCCTTCGAGGCTTGATGAGACCCCTCCCACCTCCGATGTGCTTGTAGAGTGGAAACCCTGAGAGTTCAGCATCACATTTCTCTGGATTCTTCTCTCAGCTCTGTCCTTAGGAGCTGTGTGACCTTGGTGACTCATGGGCTCTCTAAACCCTGCCCTGCTTTCTCATCTTCAAGATGGAGATGACAGTGTTGATCTGTGGTATTTGATATTGTTGGGAAAAGGACCCAAGATAAAAGCTGTCAGACACGCAGCACGAGAACCTTCAGTACTAAACGCCATTTAGCCAGAACATATAGCATCTAGGACCTGGAGTGTCTGCTCTGCTCCATACTTCTGACCTGTGGCCTGGGGAGAGGACCACCTGGTGCAGGGTCTGGCCCTCTGCCTGAGGCTAGGGAGCATCTCAAATCCTAGATGCCAATTGATCAGGACTAACTTTGGTAGACGTCTCTCCAGACCACTCCTGATTCCAAAGTCGACTGCATTCCCTCTTTACCAACTAAGGGGTTGATTGCTGAGACACACTGTGTTTCCCCACTTGTTAGCTTGGTTCAGGCATTGGAATCGTATAGTTTTATACACTGTTAAGGATTGCAAATTTGAGTGGGGGCGTGGTAGCACGCACACCAATCAATAATGCCAATCCTCTCAGGCTGGTGGAGGGAGGAATCTCTGTATATTGGAGATAATGGAGACTGTCTGTGAGTCCACTAGAGAATGTGACAGTTGATGACAGTAGCCATAGAGCAGTGCTGTTAATAGCATAATGCTGGGAGCTGAGGGCAGCTGTGTGCTAGGACACAGGCTTATTAGCATGTATACAGCCCAGGCTTCCATGTCCAAGTCTGATTACCGCTTGCCCCAATAAAGGATAGAAGGCTGGTCATACGCATAACTTTAACTTTTCTATAGGTTTTTTTATTTTTTGTTTTTGGAGACAGGGTTTCTTGTATAGTCCTGAAACTTACTCTGTAGACCAGGCTGGCCTCCAGCTCACAGTGCTGAGTGAGTGCTCAAATTAAAGGTGTGCATCACCGTTGCCCAGTTTAATGTTAACTTTTCTTTTTTTTTTAACAAACAGATTTATTTATTTATTTATTTTATGTAAGTACACTGTAGCTGTCTTCAGACACTCCAGAAGAGGGAGTCAGATCACATTATGGATGGTTGTGAGCCACCATGTGGTTGCTGGGATTTGAACTCCGGACCTTCAGAAGAGCAGTCGGGTGCTCTTACCCACTGAGCCATCTCACCAGCCCCCTAATGTTAACTTTTCTAATAGTCATATTTTTTTTAAAAAGGTAAATTTTCATATTAACGCTGCACGTCCAAAATATTGCCATTCCCACATAGTTGTTGAAGTTTTTCAGTGGAGGGTCTGGGAAATGGCTCAGCAGTTAGGAATACTTGCTACTTTTTCAGAGGACCTTGGGTTGATTGCTAGCACCTATGCAGGGCAGTTTACAAATGCCTGTAACTTTAACTTCAGGGGAATCTAACTCCCTCTTCTGTGTCTCTGTTGGCATGTGTGCACGAGTGGGTGCACACAAATGCACACACAAACATAGACACATACACAAGACACATACATACACACACAAACACATGCAGACACAGATACACACACTCTCAGAAACGACACACACATAGACACATACACAAGACACACACACACATACATACATGCACACAGACACACACACTCTCACACACAGACACACACATAGGCACGTATACAATCCACACACACATATACAGACAGACATACACACTGATCACAGACACTCACAGACACAGACACACAAACACACACACAAATAAAAGAGAAGTGGACAAAATGGAGAGACATATGCCCCCTTTAATCCTAGCACTTGGCAGGCAGAGGCAGGTTAACCTCTGGTGAGTTCAAGGCCAGCCTGGTCTACATAGTGTGTTTCAGGACAGCACAGCTACCTAGTAAGGCCCCATCTCAAATAAGTTCATAAGTAAATGTACAGAAATTACCTATGGTGTACTTTATATTGTCCTTTAAGATACAAAAGCTTCAACATCTATCATGTGTCTCACACTAAATAGTACACTACAGTCTGGATACCAAACTTTATAAATATTTGATCAGTGTTTGGATTGCAAAAAATTTTACAGTCATACACTGATTCACACAGGTTTTCCCAACACTCTGAAGTTTTCCTGTAAAGGAACCAAACATCCTATTTAAAATTTAAAATACTTGAATTAGGAAAAAGAAAATGTTTCCCAATTCTCACTAGCCACAACGTGAGGACTTAGTGGCCCCTCCTGGCTGGTGGCAGCCCTATGGGTAACTAGGTTTAGGATGTCACTGTGGGTGCCAGGCAGAAACCAATGTTCTTCATGTCTGCTGTAGTGTCCCGTTCAGTAAGGACAGTTGTTGCAGATAGGACAGGATTGTCTCTCCCCTTCTCTCTAGGCTTCTGAGGTAGACTCTTGTTTTGCAGCCCAAGCTGGACTGGCACTTGGAATCCTTCTGCCTCAGCTTTCCAAGGGCCAGGATGAGCAGTGTATAGTGTGCCCAGCCTTCCTCATTCTGAGACACACATGGAAGAGTCCGTAGATGAGAGCAGCCAGGATGAATTCAGGGGGAAGACAGGCACTTGGGCTCTCACCACTGGATGCTCCAAAGCTGCTCTGCCTGGTGAGACTCCAGATCTGCTTCAGAAAGAAGCAGAACAAGGCACAGAAGGAAAGGCTCTGTGGAAGCCGGCCACAGCCGCCCAGGCTCAGGAAGGAGCGCATATCGAACCAAGGCAGCTTTGGTTGCTTTCCACCCATTTAACAAGGCTGGTTCTTATAAGAGTTCAGGAAAATTATTGTTCTTTGTTGCTGTCACATTTTTCCTAGTTTTGTTATTTTATGAGTATGAGGGGTTTTTTTTTGTTTGTTTGTTTTTTGTTTTTTTTGCCTATGCATACAGTCTGTGCACTGTGTGTGTGCAGTGCCCAAGGTAGCCTGAAGAGGGCACCAGATCCCCTTAAACAGGAGTTACAGATGTCTGTGAGCTACAGTGTGGGTGCTGGGAACTGCCATGTTCCTATCTCTCCACATCTGTTTCCGGGTTTTTGTTTTGTTTTGTTGTTGTTGTTGTTGTTGTTGTTGTTTGAGGCAAGATCTCACTTTTTAACTCTGGCTGGCTTGGAACTCACCATACAGAACCAAGTAGTGGCCAAGTCATGAAGATCTGCCACCACAACCCGGTTTAAAAAACCAAACGAATGAACAAAACAGGCAACATCCTGCTCTGTAGCTCAGGCTAGCCCAGAGCTTCCTGTGTAGTCATACTGCCTCAGTCCTCCTGCGTAGACTTCCCCCTGTGCTGAGACTGCGGTGTGAACCACCTACTGCTTCTCTGTTTATTTGACTGTTATTTGTGTTGCCGTGTTATATTTATATTTTATATAGTACCATTTACTGCTAATGTGTGTTTGTTACCAGGGATCAAAATCTAGAGCCTAGCACAGGCTAGGTGAGCAGTCCACCACCACTAACTTAACGTTGAAGGAGGCTCTTAGCTGCAGCGCCTAGGTTTACCTGGAATTTACCACGTAAACGGGACTCTCTTGAGCTAGGACCCTCCTCGCTCACACTGAGTAGTTGGGATGGCAGGACCAGCGGCTCCAGGCCTGGCACTTGACTCTTCCTGGTCTTTGTGGCCCCCTTTTAGTGACTCAGTGGTAGAGGTCACACAGACAGCTGCACTTCGCTGCGTTTCTTTGGGGGTTTGGTTTTGTTTCTCCTGTGAGTAGCTTGCCCTGCATTTCCCATACTTTTAGCACCTGTACCCCCACCCCCCAGCCCACAAACTTGGGGAATAGAAGAGAAGTCTTTGCTTGGTAAGATGAAGGCCGGAAGGCAGAAAGCCGCCTGGACCACAAACAAATGAGGCGCTTGGCAGCATGTGTGTCACCATAATGTAGACAGGCATATGCCAGATTTGCCAAAATATTTGCAGAATAGCACTAGGATTTAAAGATATCGAGCAAGTCTACTGGAAAACAGGAAGCCCCTCCTGCCAATAGAGGAATGGGCAAAAGCTTCAGTGAGCAGTTTCCAAGGAGCAGGTCTGCGTGGCGATAATACATTTTTTTAAAACAACACACTTAGTAATCAAAGAAATGCACACTACACGTTCCGGAGGAAAGGTTATGTTTGTATTTTAGAGTTTCAATTCGGTGAAAGCCTATCATTGTAGCAGTTGGAGGCAGAGGCAGGAGGATGGTTGAAAGTTTGAGGCCAACTCTGTCTGTATCAAGTTCCAGGCCAGTCAGGGCTACACAGCAAGACCCTGTCTCAAAGAGGAAACAGGGAAGCCGGGCAGTGGTGGCACACACCTTTAATCCCAGCACTTGGGAGGCAGAGGCAGGCGGATCTCTGAGTTCAAAGCCAGCCTGGTCTACAGAATGAGTTCCGGGACAGCCAGGGCCACACAGAGAAACCCTGTCTTGACACCCACCCCCCCCACACACACACACACAAGGGAGAGAGACACAGGGAAGGCAGGCAAGCACCTAAAGTTGATCACCTCATGTTGCTGGGACTGTAACATGACAGAGCATCCTCAAAATAGAATGGCAGTGGGAAACAGAAGTGATTTCTTTTTTTCACGCCAGTCTTACAGAAATAATTACAAGCTGGCATAGTTATGGAAAATAGAAGTTATAGAGTCTCAATGAAAGAATAAAACATTTGTGACAGACTGGCGGAATGGAAACTTGGGGTGTTAGCAATGGCGTTTGACATGGCGTGTGATTTACCAGCGCATGAGTGCCTTCAGTCCCAGAAGGAAGGAACAATGACTGCCTTTATTCCCCATCTGTAATAACGCATCCTGCCTGTGTAACAGGGAAATATCTAAGTCTGTACTGCCCCATAGAAGAGTTATGTTTCCTCACACTTTTAATGTGTGTGTGTGTGTGTGCACATGTGTGCGTGTGTGCAGGCATAGTACAGGTGCCCACAGACGCCAGAGACATTGAACTTCCTGGAGCTGGAATTGCAGGAGGGGTGAGCTGCTGCTAGGCGTGCTGACAATCGCATGCCCGCATGTCGGACCGTTTAACCTTGACCGTCTTCCAGCCCTTCTGCTTTATCTTTTGAGACGGGGTCTCTCACTGAACTTGGGAGCTCACCCGTCTGACACAGGGAACTCTCTTGCCTCCCTAGCCTTGGGATTACAGGCATACGCTACTCTGCTGGCCTATGTAGGTGCTGGCAAATCTAAACTCCGGACCTCATGCTTGCATAGTGAGTTCTTTGCTGACTGAGCGGCCTTCCCAGGCTCCATGTGAGGTATTTAATACCTCAGCAGCCACATGAAGCCAGAGGCCACTCTACTGGATGTCAGGTGTGGAATATTAATAACCTGAGGCTGAAGAGTTGGCCCAGGGGTTAAGAACGAACACTTGCTTGTCTTGTGGTGGACCCACGTTCAGTTCCTATTACCCCCATCATGTCACTCGAAAGTGCCTGTGACTTCAGTGTCTGGGCTCCTTGCACATAACTGCATACAGACACATACATATAAATAAATAAAACAGAACCTTTTTTTGTTCTTTTGAGACAGGATTTCTCTGTGTAGCCTTGGCTGTCCTGGAACGTACTCTGTAGACCAGGATGGCTTTGAACTCAGGGATCTGCCTGCCTCTGCCTCCCTGAGTGCTGGGATGAAAGACATGCACTGCCACCACCTGAATAATAAATATAAAAAATTAAATACACACACACATGCTGCCGGGTCACTCTGGCCCCCACCCATCTCCAGCATCTCCTGCCACCCCACCCCCAGAAGCAGGAATTCCTAGGCGGCATGCTTCCCGACACAACCGTGACAAAGCACCAAGTGATGTCTGGAGAGCCTCAGTCACTTTCCCTTCCAGGAAGAGCCCATCAGAGAAGGGATGTTTATCTCTGGGAAGTAGGCTGTACCCTGGCTGGGCTTGGGCAGTGTTGGCCGGGCTTGGCCGGCCTCTGGGAAGGGTGCAGTAAATGCTCAGATCTAAGAGTTAAAGCGCTAACTTGGGTCAGGATTCTGATCTTTCTCCCTGGCATCTGGCAGGGTTGAGGCTCTCAACCCTGGATCAGGGCTTCCTTGAGAAGGATTTGAATCTAGGCTTTGTGCTGACCCCATTCCTAAGTACCCAGGGGACACCTGGCTTGGAGTTCTCACGCACGGATCCTTTCCGCTGCCTTCTCTTTAGGACTCTGTAGGGCCTTGGGAGGATCAAGTTCAGCTGTCCCTAGAGATGACCCTCTAATCAAGGAGTTGGTAATGTGGATTCTGGTCCCAGTCATTTTCAGGGTAGCAGCCTTCCTAGCCCAGTGCTCCTCAGCCCCTCCAAACATACTGCACCAGGGTTTGAGAGAGATGGGCTACCGTCAGTCAGTTCAGAAGATAAGGGAAGGAGGGAGGAAATTAACTTGCTGGAGCCTCAAATCCCCTTCCTGTAAAATAGATGTATCATGAGAACCTCCTGCATGGTTGCTTTGAGGTGCAGAAGAGTACGTGTCTGTTTTCTCAGCCCCAAGCTAGACACACAGGTACCTGGTAAAGGGGAGTCGTTGGCAGCCATAACTTTTCTGCGCATGGTCAGTTGAAGGGAGCACCTTGAGTGACTTCTGCCCTTTCCTTTTCCCTCTTTGTTCACAGTATTGGAGTGGCCGAGCTGGGAGTGTGGGAGGAGTAAAACCCAAGCTCTCACCTATCTGGAGTGTCTCTTGACTAGATCCCACTGTCCTGTGGGTGGCTGACTTCCAGCTCAAAGCTCCCGTGACACTGGCGGAAGGCCAGTCTCCGTTGGGTGGGCGTGGTTGTTCCGAGTCACCTGCTTGGCCAAGAAGAAGGCTGGAGCACCAGGAAGCAGCTGCTAGTGTTCTCCTTGTGAGGGTGAGAGGTGGGGGTTAGGGGTGGGGACAGGTGATCAGTCTCTACAGATCTGGGAATGAGTCTGGCCTAGGACTGTGGGTCTAGAGTCATAGTTAGCTTGCTTTTATTTTATGGGGATGGGTGTTTTGCGTGCATGTATGTAAGTGTAGTCAGTGCTGTAGAGCCCAGAAGAGAGCATCAGCTCTCCTGGGACTGAAATTACAGTTGTGAACAACCATGTGGGTGCCTGGAAGTGAACCCAGGCCCTCGGTGTTCATAACCTGCTGAGCCTTCTTCTCTCCTGCATTCAAATCTCTATAGATTGTCCACTCTTACCTCCCAGACACATAGCATAAAACATGACTCTTGGGGGTGGCCTGGGGAAGGGAGGAGGGACAGATGTCAGTGGGAGAGAGCCTGGCAATGTGCAGAGCCGTGCTAGCCCTGGCTGATGTCTTGTTCTTGTAGATGCTGAGCCCTGACAACTGGAGAGTTTTAAGCTGTTTTGAAATTAAAGTCCTTTCCTTAAGCCTTTGATGCTTTGGGATTTATTATTATTATTATTATTATTAAAAGCAGCTTCGCCACATTAAAGGGAGGAGAGGCAGGGGAAATAGTTGGGTTGGTAATGTGGAAGGACGAGGACCTGAGATTGGCCCCTAGAAGCCCTGTTTATAAAGAGTGGGGGGAAGGGGCACCTGCTAGCAGGCTCAAAAAACTTGCATCTCTGGATCATACGTGGTGGAAGGAGAAAGCTGACCCCTTAAGTTGTCCTTTGTTAGTGAGCCATGGCACACATGCACAAAATGAACAGGCACATGCACAGGAACACACACACACCCTGCAACCCTGCACCCCTCCCCCCAGCCCCCACCTCACCAGGGAACCTTTTTTTAAAGACAGGATCTTACTGTGTAGACCAGGCTGGCCTCAAACTCAGAGCCACTTGCCTCTGCCTGCAAGTGCTGGGATAAAAGGCAGGCCCGGCCCCACCCCTGCACCTGGCTTTAGCCAGTTTTTCTCTTGAGCCCAGCCTCACATCTTGGTTTCCCTCTGTCCCTTTCAATGAACATGTATCGGTGTGTTTGTGTCACAGATGGCTGTAAGTGGATGGATATGGGAGTCCACTGCCTGCTGTTTAGGGAAACTGTCCCATGTGGCTACATGGCCTCAGGACAGACACTCCACCTCACCCCCACCCGTCACGGTTTCCACGGACCTCGTGCTTCCTCATTTTCTCAGGCCGCCCCTTACTGCCCTGGTTCTCCCAGCCAGCGTGTGATGTTGTGGCTAAGGCTTTGCTGAAGAATATCCACGCATTTGGGACTTCTCCTCCATTGATACAGTTCCACCTGCTCTGTTTGTAGATGTGGAGGAGGCTGAAGTATTCTTGTGGCTCAGGCAGGTCTTGAACTTGCCATCCCTCTGCCTCAGCTCCTCAGCTCTCCCAATTGTGGGTGCCCCTTGGCCACCCTGTCCCGAGGTCATTAGGATGTAAGTAGTTCTTGGGATCCAGGTGCTGTGACTCTCCCTGCCTTGTGAAATGTGTCCCACCCACCCCTTCCCACCCTCTTTATTCCTCCTACCCTTTTTTGGCTCTTACATTGGGCAAGATGATGGAAGAGACAGGAAGGGCTGACCTCAGTCTTGGCAGCGATGTCACTGCAAGTGTTACTCGGGGAAAACTTTCAGATTGGCAGAGGAGATCTGAGCCCTGGTACCACTTGGGTCCCTCAAACTCCATGACCTTTGGCAACTCACCTCTCCTTATCCCTCACTGCCCCACCCCCACCCCCAAAGCCTTGCCCAGGCCACTGGGTTGGATCATCTCTGTGACCCCAGCCCGCCACATTTATTTCAACACCTACTCCTACCCCTGGGCTACATGACAATCCACTGGTGTGTGGGAAGGACATACCAGAGCCATCACAGCTGTTCATTCGTGTCTACGATGGATTGGTTCCAGGTCCCCCTGGGACACCAAAATCCACAGAGGCTCAAGACCCTTCCGTGAGACAGCACAATGTAATGTGTGCGTATCTATCCCCTGGGGCACTTTAAACCATCTCTAGAGTTCCACATTCCAGAGTGACAGGGATGCTATGAAAACAGTTGCATTAGGTTGTTTAGGGAGTGAAGATGAGGTTGGGGTTGTACACGTTCAGTGTTTGTGTGTGTTCTGGTAGGGCGTGTTTCGCCTGCCTGCACATGTGTGTGGAGACTAGAGATTGACATTATTAGTGCCTTAGTCTGTCCATGTGCCTGTCCATGATAGTTGCTTGGGTGGAGGGGGCCATGCACTTGTCATAGGGCGTGTGTAGAGGTCAGAAGACAACTGTGTGAGGCAGGTTCTCCTTCCATGTTTCCTGGGGTGACAGGGGCTTCACTTGTGTTGCCAGGTTGTACCGCGGGTGCTTTACCAACTGGCTCTCCTTCCAGTCCTGCATGTCACTTTTTAAAACTTGTTTTTAGATGTATTTACTTTATGTGTATGAGTGTTTTGTGTGCATAGTTAGTTATACACGTACCATACGCATGCCCAGTGCCTGCAGAAGCCAGAAGATGGGATTGAATCTCCTGAGACTAGAGTTACAGAGCCACTATGTGGGTGCTAGAAATCAAACCAAACCAGTGCCGCTAACGGCTAAGCCACCTCCCCTCCGGCCCCCACCTTACATTAGAAGATAGGATCTCTCACTAAAGGTGGCTCACCAGGGTTCCCCCCCCCCCATTTTTCCATCTCAGCATGATCTGTGTGCGTGCCCCAGGGATCGAACTCAGATCCTTGTGGGCAGCACACACTTTACCTACTCCACTGAGTTCTCGCCCCAGCCTATTTCTGAGATCTTTTCTTTTGACAGATGGAGAATCCACAGATTTAGAGGGCTGGCCATCTATTGATTTTATTTTCTTAAAAGACAAAAACTGAAAATTAAGGACTGAATGGGTGGCAGTTTGCACATAACCTAAAGGAACCCTGTGTCGGCATGGTTAACACTCACCTTTCGTCATCACAGATAGGAGGCAGAGGCAGGTAGATCTGTGAGTTCAAAGCCAGCCTGGTCTACAGAGTGAGTTCTAGAACAGCCAGGGCTACATAGTGAGACCCTGACACACACACACACACACACACACACACAAAACCAAAACAAGAATTGTGCACACATGCATACACGTAAAGGACACCTTAGAGGGGTGTTTTTCCATGGCACCCCCACACTTTGGATATTGCATCGCTGTTTTAGCAGTGACCTGGAGAGAGAACTGACCATGACTTCAACCTGTGCTCTCTGGGCTGAGTCCTCTGATAGGGCATTCCTGTCTCTCAGAACCTAATTCTTTACCCGGCCCAGGTATTTTAGAGATGTTTGTCTGTCGTAGGATGAGAAGTGTGTGTGTGTGTGTGTGTGGGGGGGGGGGGGGGGTCCTTGATGATCGTGTGCGGTTCTGTCTCTGGCTTTTATGTGTTGGAATTGTGGCTGTTCAGGCCAGAGGGTATCTTAAACCAGTACATCCCAAGTTCCTTGTATAAACAGCAGACTCTCAGCTATACCAGAGTTGCCTGCATCTCTAATCCCAGCACACACCCCTTAGAACTCCTCCTCCTCCTAACACAGTGTCAAAGCTGCTGTAGCTCTGCTGTCCCTCAGCTGTCCCTCTGCTGCCCTTAGCACCCCACAACTTTTTAAAAGTTTCATAAAGGCTAGTGACTGTTCCAGAAAATACCAGATCTTTCTCTACTGTCAAAAGGCGGAGCGCTAGCTTCTCTGGGAGAGATGTGGCCTGCGGCAGGCTGGTTTTCCTGTCCTGATGTAAAAAGTGTTAACACTGGACACTTGGACGAAGTTAAGTTCTGCCTAGGGGCAGGTACAGTGCCGGCCCTGTGGAGAGAGGTATGTGTGTGTGACTCAGCTCTGGGACAGGATCCCTGGAGTCCCCATGGAGGCTGCCCTTTGATCTGCCACTGGGGACATCTCCACTCCTATTGGCCACAACTCTGAAACACTCCCAGGATGTCTTCCCCTGTGTCCTCCCCAGCCACACTCAGGTCTTGCCTCCTCCTGGCTGCAAACTCCAGAAAATAATAACCTTACTGAGTTTCTGTCTCCCCTCCCCCATGGCTTCCAGGTTAGCCGCCACTAGGAACTTCCCAAGGTTGTTGGTTTACATTACACACACACACACACACACACACACACACACACACACACACACACTCACTCACTCACCTGGCTTGTCCTCTGAGCATGTGGATTTTTGGTTCTGTCCCTTAAATACTACAAGCATGTTCCCACCCCAGAAATGTTGTGCGTTTCCTGTGAGCCAGGGTTTGACACAGCTGCCTTCTGGTTGCTCGTGGCTCCGTTCACAGTGCCCCTTCCTCAGAAGACCCTCCTCCAGGACCCCCACTTCCACTCTCGCTCCCATCACCTGGTTCCCTCTTTACACCGCACTCCCACCCCGCCTTACCCCCAACTCGCTGTCAGCTGTACCTTGGGAGTGGTAATGTTCTGTTTTCACGGCCTAGAATACGGTCATCCTTCAGTATTCATGGTGATTGCTCTCTGCGACCCTTCAGATACCCGAATCCCAGATGTTCGTCCCTGAGTCCTTTGTCTAAAATTGCATGCTTTGCATATAAGGTTATATATGCAACGTGTCTTCCTGTGTCCTTCAAGTAGGCTCTGGGTTCCTTGTATACACAACACCGTGTGAAAGGTTGATAGGCAGAGCTGAGCTATCTTGCTTATAAAAAATCATAAGGAAGATATCTATGCATGTTTTGTAGAGCTGTTGAATTCCCACCTGCAGAAGGCTTTCTAACTACGACTGGCTGAATCTTCCGGGGTAGAAGGAACTCTTGCAAGCACAGAGGGTGGGCTGGCTCTATGTGGATACTGTGGGGCTCTACAATATCACAGCAACTGAATGAGTGAGTGAAGGGTAAACAAAACCGCTTACAACCAGTCTGAACTAGTGGCCAAAGTTTCTGTGTATCCAATGCCTTCTTCTGTCCAGCCACATTGCCTAGTGCTGATCTCAAGAACCAGGGAAGTGTGGCTGGGTGTGGCTGCCCTTGGCAGTGGTCGATGAAGCATACGTAACTCTGTATACTGACTGGGGTGAGCCTCCGGTCAGCTGCAGAGCGAGAGGCCTGGCTGGCTGGCTGGCTGGCTGGCTCTCTCAGGAGAGTGTACCTCTGGCTCCCACCTAAGGCTGAGATGCCAGGGACAGGCCACTGGGCATTTGGAGTGGGATACATTGATGTAGTCTAACCTGTTTGTCAGTCTGCTGGCCAATCTGGGAAGGTATTGTTCACTGTTCATCTTGCCAGGGAGGGTGGTGACAGGCCCAGAGTCTTGACTGTGTGTGGGGTTGGTGGCAGGGCTTGTTGACAATGCCTTATGGGAAGGTGCCGGTGCCCTCCACCTTGCAAGCTGCTGACCCAGGAAAGTGGGATGTGGCCTCTGGAGTGGGATATCCACCTGGCCTCATGAGGCAGCCTGTTTTAGGCACTTCCCCCAGGGGTGACTCATAGTGTTTAGCAACACTCCTCCCAAAGCCACAGCCCCTGTGGTCAGATCCTTTCAGCAGTGAGCTGGAGGCCTCCCAATGCCAGCTCCTGGCAGGCTCAGCTTCCACCTAGATACAAGACCCTCACTCTCTGCTTCCCCTAAGGACCCTGACCATCTCCTCCGTCCCTTTAACCCTTGTCCGTTAGAAGCTTAGGTGACTCACTGTTGCTTGGGCCCTTGACGCTAACAACCTCAAACAAGTTTCTGGCTGAGTTTTCATTGACCTTGCAGCTTACTGTGTGCTGTGTCACAGGCATGCAAACTCTGAGACCCCAGATGAGGCCTCGGCTCACCCAGCCTTATGGGTGGTGGGAGAACTGGGGACGCTATCTAAGCTCTCTTGCTAGATATTGGAAATTGCTAATCACAAGCCGTGCAGCCCATACCCAGCCTCAGGAGCAAGATCACAGGAAACGGGTGGCATTGTGTAGACCTGTCACCGTTCTTCAGGAGGCAGAGGAGAAGGGGCACGAGGTCTAGCCTAGGATGATATTCGGTTATGTGGAGTGCCACAGTGATTGTCACTGCGTGTCATTTCTATCCCTATTTTTTTTTTTAATATCTCTACGGGCAAAGTAGTGCTAGGATTGGGGGTTGCTAACAGGGTGACGATGGATTCACCATTCCTTCTAACTGTCATGGACTGGGTCCTTGGTCCATCTGGGTGGCCAGGGGCACACTTCTGGAGAATCCTGGGCTGCTGTGGTTCCTCTTTTCTTTATAATGAGCACTTCAGATGGAAAACCACAGTATGGGCGAGCTTCCGAGGTCTTGAGGGGGATTCCTGGACTTACTGAGAAGCCTTTTCACAAGTCAGTATGATCTTGGGCTCCCCTCTGGCCTCTGCGTGCTCATGTCCCTGTTTCCTGTTTCGGGTGATCTTACATAGGAAAGCATTTCTCAGATTTGCCTCCCAGAGAATATGGAGAATGTGTGCCCTGGCCGTCTGGGATGCTGTGAGTGGAGGGTGTGGGGAATGGATGCTGTTAATGTCTAACAACAGAGGCCAGGGATGCCAACACGACCCATAGTTGAAAACTGCTTTGACTGGCCCCGAGCATCCTCAGGCCATGCTAGAATAACACGACTGTTTTTAGAATATGGAAGGCTCCCTCCTCCTCAGGGTAGGGAGGGCACTCCATAGAGGCAGTGAGCAGCGCTCTAGTAAAGGACCCAGAATCAGAAGAAAGCCTCAGAGGTGCCCACCCTGGGCTGGCACGGCTCACTGGGGTGTCAACCCAGCTGAGGCTGAGTCAGTGCTTCAGTAATCTCGCTCTCTCTCCCGTAAGATGGAAGAGTAGCCTGGTGTCCCTCCAGCAGCACGTGTGCCAGTCCAGCACTCGGAGGCGTCTCACCATCCGTCTCACCCTCCTGGATCACCTTTGTGATCATAGAGACCAGGCCTCCCTTGCTTTCTCTCTCCCTTTTTTTGTTTTTCTTTTCTTTCTAACTAGGGGGCAGGGAGTTAGAGGGATGGCCTAGGGGTTAAGAGCACTGGCTTTTCTTCCAGAAGACCCAGGTTTGATTTCCAGGACTTAAATGGTGGCTCCAGCTGCAACTCCAGTTGCAGGGTATACAACACCCTCTTCTGGCCTCCATGGCCACTGCATGCATGTGGCACACAGACATACATTCAGGCAAAAGACCCATACACATTAAAAAAAAAAAAATCAAACACATCACACCGCAGTCTGTGTATGAAGGTTGAAGGACTACCTCCCACCTACCCTTCCATCTTGTTCCAGACAAGGTCTCTGTTAACCATGGCGTAGGACAGCCTAGCTAGCCTGCAAACTTCTGTCGACCCTCTCTCTGCCTCCTGTCTCTCTGTAGGGCTGCTGGGATGCAGGTATATCTAGCCTAACCGATTCTGAGCATCTGGGACTCTCCTCATATTTGAGTGGCTTGGAGGATCTGTGACTCAGTCATCACACTTGAGTGGCACACATTTTACCCACTCAGCCATCTCTCCAGCCCTTTTATATTTTAGGCTAAAGAGCCTCCACATTTGGCTTAGGGTTCTCCCTGACTCCCCTTGGTGTTTGCTCTGAAACCAGCAGGGTGATTGCTTGGGGATGGTTAGGGGCATCCACTCTCCCTGGTGAGGGTGGTCATCAGACTGGATGGCTGTTTGGTGTGAAATTATAGACTGTAGGGAAAGAGTCAGAGGGCATAGAGAAGTCAAGCCAGGAGCCCAGAGGTTCTGCTATGGACTGAAAGGAGCTGACATGAAGGCAGAAGGGGAGAGATACCAGGGGCTGGGGAGCAAGGACTGGCCACACTTTACATGAGTGTTTGAAGTCCAGCTGTGTGGCACATGGTGCTAGACAGGATTTAGAACTGAGACCTGTTAGGACCCTCTGGAAGCCCGTAGCCTGTCAGGGATGTTAGCATCCAGCTGGCAGGGACGGAATGATGTAACAGGTGCCTGCCAGGGGATGCTGTGAGAAGCTGGTGGCCTGGAGGGCTAGCCCTGGCTATGGGACTTTCCTTGGAACAACACTGTCCTGGCTGAGGATGTTGGTGGCACTGGATGGTGGGGTGTTGGAAGAGGACACCCTTGCATCAAGTCCCAGAGTGGGGTGAGAGAGCAAGGGAAGGGCTGCTGGCTGGCAGTGACATCAAGGCCAGCAGCAGGGACGGTCCTGGGAGGTTCACAGGGAAGAAAGTGTCACTTGTGGACTTGTGGTCAGAGTTCCCTTGGGGGAGGGCGGAGTGGGGGTTGATTGTTTATTTAGCTAAGAAAGCAAGAACAAGAGTGTAAGAAATGCCAGCAGCCAGGAAGATCAGTTAAGCAACCGTCAGGGGCAGGTGATCTGGGATGGCCTAGCATGTGGCAGCAGAAGCAATGCAAGCCTCCTAGGCCTCTCTGAGTTCTGCAAGTGGGATAGGTGGGTCTGGGCAAGGCCTAGCGCTCTAGCTATCAGCAGGATAGGGAGGGGACAGACACCTGGAGAGAGACCCAGCCCCATCTGTCACACTCTGCCCATGCGGCTTATTAAATTCTTTTTGGTTTTTTGAGACAGGGTTTCTCTGTATAGCCCTGGCTGTCCTGGAACTCACTTTGTAGACCAGGCTGGCCTTGAACTCAGAAATCTGCCTGCCTCTGCCTCCCGAGTGCTGGGATTAAAGGTGTGTGCCACCACGCCCGGCGGCTTATTAAATTCTTATACCCCTCTCTCTCCATCCCACCCAGCTCTGCTGGGGAGAAAGAGCCTGGCTTGGGACACTGGCACAAACTTCAGTGGAGCCCTTGCCAGATACCTTGCCCTGACATCTCCCTGTGCTGTCCTCTGGCTCCAGGGTCCTGCACATCCCAAGATAAAGTCACCTGGCCCTAATAATAAACCAAGAGGGGTTTTTCCCCAACTTCATATTCCCAAAGGATGGGAGATGAAATCTGTTACACGGAGCTTGGAGCCTCACAGTGATGTCACAGGCAGGAGTCTCCACGTATGTGACACTCCCCCATGAGGGCTGGAAGGCCAGGGAGCTGAGCTGGTCCTGTGGGTTCCTACATACCCATCCCAGTTCTGATTCAGAGGGGGAGCCATGCTGGCCAGCTGCCTACATGTGTGGAAGTGACGGACAGCATTTGGGCTTGGCCTTCCCATTCTCTTCTCTCTGACTCAGGCTGAGGTGTTCTGCGGGGATTCCAGTTAGACAACAGGAAGTTCTCGGAGCTTGCCTGCAGACCAGTCGTCTGGAACACACTTGCTTCAGTACCTTCAGGACTGTAACTGCCGATTAAGGCAGTTTGTTCAGTGTTCCAGCTTGGGGGTGGGGCCTGGGGGGGGGCGGGGATTATTTTCCTCTCAAGTTTCAGAGAAAATACGTCTCTGGTACCAAATCCTAGCTCAACTTATAAATATTCTTCCGTGTTTAGGAGACATGGGTGAAGAAATGACGAAGTTAGGAATTCACTGCTGGTGATTTTTCTAATAGTTTTGATGGGAAAGCAGGGGTTAAATGGTTGACCTTTGGTGGGTGGATGTCTATTAACCTTTTGGTGGGTACCAGTCTATACTAACCCTTTGCCTCCTGTTCTCTGCTTACAGCCCTCTGATTGCCCTGTCTACCCTTTGCATTGCTGGACTTCAGATCTGACCCCATACCTGCCTGTTGCCTTGGGAGTGCCCAGCTCCCCCGCAGCCAGCACGATGCCCATTCTCAAACAGCTGGTGTCCAGCTCTGTGAACTCGAAGCGCCGCTCACGTGCGGACCTCACAGCCGAGATGATCAGTGCCCCGCTGGGTGACTTCCGCCACACCATGCATGTGGGCCGGGCTGGGGACGCCTTTGGGGACACGTCTTTCCTCACTAGCAAGGCCAGGGAGGCAGACGACGAGTCCCTGGATGAACAGGCCTCGGCTTCCAAGCTCAGCCTCCTGTCCAGGAAGTTCCGGGGCAGCAAGCGTTCACAGTCCGTGACCAGAGGGGACCGGGAGCAGAGAGACATGCTGGGCTCCCTGCGGGACTCAGCACTGTTTGTCAAGAATGCCATGTCCCTGCCTCAGCTCAATGAGAAGGAAGCCGCGGAGAAGGACTCGAGCAAGCTGCCCAAGAGCCTGTCGTCCAGCCCTGTGAAGAAGGCAGACGCTAGAGATGGTGGCCCGAAGAGTCCCCATCGGAACGGGGCCACAGGCCCCCACTCACCTGACCCACTCCTTGACGAGCAGGCCTTTGGGGACCTGATGGATCTGCCCATCATGCCCAAAGTCAGCTACGGGCTGAAGCATGCAGAGTCGATCCTGTCCTTCCACATCGACCTGGGGCCTTCCATGCTGGGAGATGTTCTCAGCATCATGGACAAGGACCAGTGGGGCTCAGAGGAGGAGGAGGAAGCTGGCGGGTACCGTGACAAGGAAGGCCCCAGCAGCATTGTCCAGGCGCCCCCTGTGCTGGAGGTGGTTCCTCCTCTAGGGAGACAGGAAAGCAAGGCCAGCTGGGACCAGGCCTCTATGCTGCCCCCCCACGCTGTGGAGGATGACGGATGGGCGGTGGTAGCCCCCAGCCCCAGCTCAGCACGCAGTGTGGGCAGCCACACCACTCGGGACAGCAGCTCCCTGTCCAGCTACACCTCAGGCGTCCTTGAGGAGCGCAGCCCAGCTTTCAGAGGCCCAGACAGGGTGGCGGCTGCTCCCCCAAGGCAGCCAGACAAGGAATTCTGCTTCATGGATGAGGAGGAGGAAGATGAGATCCGAGTTTGAGGCTGGACCGAAAGTTGAAAGTCGCCTCCACATCTCTGGGCTGCATCTTTTCCCTGCTGCTGCTGCCGCTGCCACCTTCTCTATGACCTTTGACCTTACTCTGTAGGTGCAGCTAAGAGCCTCGTTGGAGTAGACCCTGGACCTCAGGGATTGGGGTGCCAGGGAAGTAAAGTAGCAGGGGCACTGGTGCCTGGTGGCCTGACTCTGACCTAACCTTCCTTACCACACCAGCCTGGGACGGATCCGAGCCCCAGCGGGAAGCCATTCTCTTCCAGGCCCTTTGCTCCCAGCCTGGCCTCAGATGGATGCCAGATGTTAGTTTGAGTTGCTGCCGCAATGGCAGGGAAGCCAGGTGTGGGCTTCTCTCCAAGGTCATGGACACTTGGCTCCCTTCTGTTCACCTTGTGTCTGGAGCCTACCCAGGAGATATATGCAGCAGGAGGCAGGGGTGCTCACGTGTTTGAGCTCCTCCTTCTTCCACCTCTGGCTCCTCACTGAAGCCTGGTATTCTTTGGGGTTCAGCTGAAGCCAGGGGACGGCCTCAACTATTACACTAAATGCAGCCTGTCCCAGAGGCTGCATCCCAGGACAGGATGGGGCACAGAAGGAACGAACACCCCCTGCTTCTAGCTTCTTGGGCTCTCAAGACACTAGGAACAGGAAAGGGGCCAGCTCTGCCCATGGGTGTGTTTGTTCCTTGTTACTATGTTTTAAACCTGAATAGAGCACTGCCAAAATCCCCTGCCAGGAGACTAGTGACCGTCTTGGTGGCTGAGTGACTGTTATCTCACCTGAATCTGGTGTACAGACCCTGCCCAGGTTGGACTGTGGCGGGGCAGCCACCACCAGTGTTTGTCCCGGAACCCCCACCTCCATAGCTGTTAGTGGCTGAAGGAGGGCTGTGTAGGAAAAGTTCTGGAATACGATGCTTAAATGATACATTATTCCCCGGGGTGTGAGCTACGCTTTGGCTAGTTAGTGGCCTCTCCTTGGGCTCTGGGCCAGGCCTCGCAAAAACACAAAACAAGACGGGACTGTATTTGATTGGAATTCCAGGGAAATGAAAGTGGGTTTTTTGTTTGTTTGTTTTTGGCTTTTTGGGATACGGTCTCACTCTAGCCCAAGCCGGCCTCAAGCTCATAGCGAGCCTCCCTTACCCTAGGAGCTTCGGTTGCAAGTGTGCACCACTGCTCCTGGCTGTTTTGTTCTTCTGAAAGCTGTTTTGCTCAGCTCCTGTAACTCTACCCAGACCGCTAGTAGAGGCAGGGGCCTGAGCCCTGGGGGTGGTAGCTCATTACTTTCCTGTGCTGGGAGCAGGCTGACCTGCTCCCTGGTCTAGCACAGCCAGTGGGAATCTGGGGAGAGAGCAAGCTAGATTACAAGCAGAGTCTGGCCAGATGGTGGCCAGCCATGGGCTGCTGTGCTTCCAGAGGCCACCCTCCTAGATTCAGACCCTGAAGTGCTCACTGGGCCCCTGACAGGTGCTCCTACGCAGGTAGGCAGTGACTGAGCTACAGAGCTGTGCCTCTGGCCAGCAGTACACACACAACACACACACACCCCTCTCCTAAATCTACCTGGTTGGTTCTAAACTCTAAACTTTATATTTTTTTCCATGACATTGAAAAAGCAGTAAGAAAACATTAAAATTTCCTCCTAACACTTCTAGTGTCTGACTCTTCTTCCTGGGGTCCTATTTCAGGGCAGGGTGTGTGTGTGGTGAGTGTCTTAGGATTGGAGGGGGCTGGTGATCGTCTTAGTTCTGGCAAACACAGGAGCTTGGAGCAGCTGGTTGCATCCAATCCACAGTCAAGAAGAGCGAACAGTGGATGCTGGGGCTCAGCTCCTTTTCCCTCTACAGCCTAGAGCTGACGTAGAGAATGGTGCTGCCCATGGTGGGCGGGCCTTTCTACCTCAACATGCACCCCACCCCGAGCGTGTGCGAGTGTGCTCTCGCGTGCACGCACACACACACACACACACACACACACACACACACACACACACACACACACACACACACACGTGTACGCCCAGAAGCTCTTCGGGTGATTGTATTTATTTTCTTAAATTATTTTATTTATTTACATTCCAAATGTTGCTCCCCATCCTGCTCGCCCCTCCCCTCTCCCCTGGCCTCTGAGAGGATGCACCCCTAGCCCCCCCATCTCAGTTGATTTTCAGATGTCATTAAGTAGACCATTGAAATGAACCATTAACAGCCAACCAGCGGTTCCTGGCCCCACAAGGCTCAAGGAAGCCTCTCTTTCCCTGCGTGGGGCCATCCCACCTTTTGGAGGGACAAAGCCTCCAGTGCCTCTTTGCTTGAACAGGCCCTACATGCAGGTTCTGGGACTCTGCCGTCCCCACTGCTCCTTATCAGTTCTGGGGTGGGGATGGGGGCTTGGTCACTGAGCCTTTCTGTCCTCTGGCCCTTTCTAAGTGGAAGGGCTGCTGCTCTTGCAGGATGGGTGGAGCCTATGTTAGGGGGACTCTCCAGGTCTAACCAGGATGGGCTCAGTCCTCATGCCCCAGGAATCATGCAGGATACTGCCACCCCTGGGATTGCCCTTGGCAGAGGGCTGAGATAAATGCCCCCCCTCCTTTTTCTACCATTTGTCTTTAGATGGCTTCCAGATGGCTTGCTTTGGCTCAGCTTCAGTGCTCAGCCAAGTGGGATCTCCATATTCCAGTAGTGCTAGATAGAGAGACTGCAGGGCCACCAAGGCTGTCCCAAAGCTGCACTCTGGAATAGAGATGGAGAGATCACTGATTGACAGCCTCTACTCCTCCACCACCTCCCCTGGGTGCATCTCTGGAAAAGGAGGTCAGGGTGCGTCTGCTCTGGGTGTGGGAACCAGGTGACCCTTCCACCCACAATCCTGGCTCCGATCTCAGCCCTCGCCTTCCTCACACCCACAACCCCACAGCCTGGGATGACTGCGAGAAAGGAAAGCATAGCCTGGGCAGGGCTCCCTGCTTTCTCTCTGGACATTCAAGGAATTCTTGAACTGAATTCTGGCTGACCTCTGCAGCATCTGAAGAGAAAAAAAAAGGGGGGGTTGTTCCTATTCATCCTCTCCCTGGGAAGCAATTAAAGGCATAATTAAGAGTGTCACCCTTGTGTCTCTGTCCCCAGACAGGCTCATTAAGCCTAGTGAGAGACCTGTTTAATGAGGAGCTAAGAGCAGGGTGGGGCAATGAACCTGAGGGAGAAAGAGCCAGGCAGGGCACACAGGGGAGCCCCTGAGAATATTAGGGTGCCTCTGGCCTGAAGCTTGTCTTCAATGACTGGGGTAAGAAGGAACGATTTGGGTGTTGGAGCAAGAGATGCCCTTCCCTCCTGGACACGGTGTGAGAGTAAAGGCTCTCTGCCCACCCAGGACCGGCCTAGGGTTCTTGGAAGTCCAGAAGTCAGGAGCCTTGGCAGCATCTATGTTTTGAACATAGAAGCAACTGTCACAGCAGGGCTTACAGGACTTCGGCTCTGACTGGGGTCCCGTAGACCCTGGAGGAGATAGAGTGTCTCTCAGACTGCCTTCTCCACCTTCTACCTCATGCTTCCGGTCTCTGCAGTGATGATGTCCTGAACAGGAACGTATACCGAGCCATAGCAGCCCTTGGTGTGGATTACGGTTGGCACAAGGCCCTCATTTCACCAACCCCACCTCAGACTCTGAATTGTACCCAGCAAACCTAGGGCTTCCACATAGCAAATCACATTCTGGTTTTTTTCTTTATTTTTGGTTTATTTTTCGAGACAGGGTTTCTCTGTGTAGCCCTGGCTGTCCTGGAACTCACTCTGTAGACCAGGCTGACCTTAAACTCAGAAATCTGCCTGCCTCTGCCTCACAAGTGCTGGGATTAAAGGCGTGCGCCACCACCGCCGGCTACATTCTGTTTTGTTTTTTTTTTTCCTTAAACTGACCTTGAATTCGGCTCCTCTAGAATGCTTGAGTTTCATGTGTGAGCCACCGGGCCTGGTCCAGGTCTCAGAGATATTCTGTAGGATTCCCCCCTACCTCGGACAACTTGACATTGCCATTTTAATTCATCTCTCAGCTAAGATTTCCCAAAGGCTTCTGAGGGGACCCCAAAGGCTTCTTACCCAATAACAAGCCAGTGTGGGGCCCACTGCCTGCCCTGCCCAGACCCAACCCTCCCTCAGGCGTGTTCCTGCCCTACCATCCCCAAGGTGTTGTGTTTCTATGTCTTGGACTCATACTTTTCCTGCCCCGTCCTGTTAATGTGATAAGGGGCACATGTGTTGGTGTGACTGCCACACACCCATATCAGGACCACTTAAGTATTTGGTCTCAGGTGTCATGCAGTCTTCATGAAATGAAAGTATAGCAATCCACTTAAACTTTTTTTTTAACATTTAATTACATTAATTATATTTATTTATAGGGGAGTATGTGCAGCAGGAGGGGTGTTTGCCCCAGACCCGTAGAGGTATTTCCTTCCACTGTGTGGGTTATAGGGATTGAACTCGGGTCGATGTAGAAGCAAGCACCCTTGGCCTCTGAGCCACCTCGATGGTCAGAGCACACTTGATGAGACAACTCAAGATGAAGGAGCTTATAGGCCCCACACAACTAGTGACTGGAGGAGCCAGGACACACCAGGAATGGCCCCTAGAGTCATTTTCACAACTATTAGGCCTTTCGGCAAAAGTGATCTACACACTAGGACCTAGAATGAAGTCCCAGTGCCCAGAGGGCTGCACATGACAGAGGCCTCAATGGCAGCCCCGTCTAAGGGAAACTGACAACTCTGGCTTTTCAGGGACAATGTTTCATTCCCCAAGGGGGTGCTGGCTCTGCCCACCAGACAGTGCATAGGTCCTTCCCTTTCCACACTCACCTTGTCTGTCCCACCTCAGCCAGGCTGGACCAGCACACTGAGCCAACCCTTTGCCTCCGGAGCCCACAGCCTCAGATCTAGCCTGAGCTGCTCCTGTGTGGTGTCCCAGCATTCCCCTATACCCAAAGTCACCCCCTCTTCTCTCCACCAAGGCTCCCACCACATCCCAGGGGGAAGCAGCTGAAAGGAATGGAAGATGTCACAATCCTGACATCCCGGGGATTCTTATCATCCAAGCATCGAATCCGGCTCCCAGTCGCCCCCATGTTACAGATTGGAAGATGGAGACTGGACAACAGGGGACCGAGGAGAAGCACAGAGCAGAGAGAGAGAAAAACTCTCCAGCTTGGGACAGACTGGGGGTTGGACCCCATGCATCAAGCACTGGGGGCAGGGTAGGGGGAGGTTAGAAACTCCGGGAGAGATGAAGGGGTTAGCCTTCACAGGTGTGCATGTGGCCCCATCCACCCCGACCAGACCTTCCCATCCCATCCACACCTGAGCAGATGATGCCGTTCTTGGTACCCTGGACTACAGCTCTAACCTGTGCACATCCATCCATTCCTAGCCGAGGCTCTGAGTTAGGATGCAGGAAAAAGCTAAGAATAAAAAGAGCATTCATCTGCTTACCATCCCTCTCCCTTCGCAAGCTCCTCTAGGCCCAGAGGCTTCCTGCCATCAGCCAGATGGGAGACCAGGAAGAGCGCTCTGGGGGAGGGAGGGAGCCAAGCATGGCGGCAGGCAGATGGACGGTGGTGGTTTGGTCGCAGCAGCCTGTTGCCGAGTCTCACTTAGTTGCTGTGGCCCTGGGGAGAGACTCCTAGATAAGGGGGACAGAAAGAGTCAAAGGTAGCTATGCCCCTCCAACCCCACGAATCCAATCCTAAGGTGACACAACACAGCAAATAAACAAAAGCAACCTGCCGAGACCACAGGGCTCTACCGAATTGTGTTTTCTTTCTGTGCCCATTCTGTTCCAGAAAGTTTGGAGGCAGCTTATGAAATCACATGGAACACAATGGGGTAAAAATAGAACAGAAAAAACAAGACTGGAACAAATCGTCCATGACCCCTGGTGTTCAGGTGGACCCGCACTGGGCTCTGGGCTCTCTGTCAAGACAGAGGGAGATCTATTTATCGATCCACAGGGTTAAGAGATGAATGGACACAGGGCAGTTTAGTGTTTTGATTTTTTTTTCCTTTTTGATACTGAAGTCTAAAATGAATTTTGTTTCGGTTTGATTTCATTTTTTAAGAGCGCTTGTGTTTAGCTAACCGCTCTGCGCTCCCTGAGGGTCGCGCACTTCCAGCCACCCGCCCAGGAACTCTTTGGATCCAAGAATCACACACACACACACACACACACACACACACACACACACACACACACACACTAGCTTATTTTTGAAATGCCTTGGATAACTCAAAGGCTGGGTAGTTCTAATCCTCCACCCGGCTATCATAGATTCCCCTCCTGTACTCCTGACTCTACACCTTCTAAATCTATGATCTATCTTTGCCGCCTTGTTCCTTCTGGGAGGCCCCCCAATCTTTGCTGCCCAAGAGGCTTCTGGGCAGCCCTTTTGGGGGCTGCATTCCTTCTCACATTTTGGATGATTTTCCTTCTGCACCTCTAAATCTGATCCGTCTCCCTCTGAAACCTGGTGATTCTTCACCCCCTCCCCTTTCTCTCCCACATCCTAGCCTGCACAAACCTAAGGCTCCCGCCCTGTCTCCCTTTGCCCAACCATTGGTCATGGGCATCTTTATTAATCGATCAAAACCCAACTGGAGATAAGGACCCTTAGCATTTGGACATGCAGATTCCCAATTAAATCAAAGCATTAGAACCAAGCACCAACACACTTGTTCTTACAGAGGACCTGAGTTCAATTCCCAGCACCAACATGGTGGCTCATGATAATCTGATCCCAGGGACCTGATGGCCCTCTTCTGACTTCTGTGGTATAAGGCATACACATGCATGGTGCGTGTACATACATTCAGGCAAAATACTCATACATATAAAATAAGATAGATAGATAGATAGATAGATAGATAGATAGATAGTTAGTTAGTTAAATGGCTGGGTACAGTGGCCCAGAGCTTTAATTCCAGAACTCCGGAATCAGATGCATGTGGATCTCAGGGAGTTTGAGGCCAGCCTGGTCTACATGATGAGTGTCAGGCCAGACAGAGCTCTATAGTGAGACCCTGTCTCAAAAATAAAGTAAGCCGGTCATGGTGGCGCATGCCTTTAATCCCAGCACTTGGGAGGCAGAGACAGGTGAATTTCTGAGTTTGAGGCCAGCCTGGTCTACAGAGTGAGTTCCAGGACAGCCAGGGCTATACAGAGAAACCTTGTCTCGAAACCCCCCCACCAAATAATTAATTAAAAAAAATAAAGTAATAGTCATAAAATGATAGGCATCCCAGTCCCCTTAGGAAGAGTCACTTAGCCCAGCAACAGAACAGAAGTCAGTACATGAACTGCAAGACAGGCTCTTACTTAGGCAAGGGCACACCTAGCTGATGGCCTGAGCTTGGGTGCTGGTAACGGTTATGGGAGGGGAAGGCTGACCAGACCAGTGGCTGGGGGAATCAGAATCTGTTGTCAGCTTTCCATCACCATAACAAATGCCTAGGAGAATCACCTTAGAAAGCAAAAAGGTTCGTTTTAACTCAAGCTCCAGGTTCCAGTTAGTCTGTTGGTCCTGTTCTCAGGACTGGGTAGAGGCAGAGCGTCATGGTGGTATAGACCACTTACTCTCTGTCCTAGGGATGAGGAAGAAGACGAGGATGGGCCCAGGGCAGGGTGGAAGCGTAGTGGTACTATCTATCAAGTCACATCCCCAATGTCCTAAAGACCTCCCACGAGGCCCTGCCTTTTTTGTCTGTTTGTTTTGGTTTTGGTTTTGGTTTTTTGAGACAGGGTTTCACTGTATAGACCAGGCTGGCCTCGAACTCAGAAATCTGCCTGCCTCTGCCTCGCAAGTACTGGGATTAAAGCGTGCGCCATCACTGCCTGGCTTAGGCCCTGCCTTTTAAAGGTCCCACCATCTTCCCACAGTACTGTCCTGAGGACAAAGCCTTTAACACATGGCTCTTTTAAAAATGAATGCACAGCCAGCTTGTGGTTCTACCTTTAATCCTAGCACTCAGAGACAGGTAGAACTCTTGAGTCAGAGGTTCCTGGTTACAGAGGTTACAGAGTAAGTCCTAGGACATAGGTGGAGAGAGAGAGAGAGAGAGAGAGAGAGAGAGAGAGAGAGAGAGAGGAAGAAGAGGAAGAAGAAGAAAGAAGAAGAAGAAGAAGAAGAAGAAGAAGAAGAAGAAGAAGAAGAAGAAGAAGAAGAGGAAGAAGAAGAAGAAGAAGAAGAAGAAGAAGAAGAAGAAGAAGAAGAAGAAGAAGAAGGAAGAAGAAGAAGAAGAAGAGGAAGAAGAAGGAGAAGAAGGGGGAGGGGAAGGAGAAGGAGGAGAGGAAGGGGGAGGGGAGGGGAAGCAGGAGAAGGAGAAGAAGGAGGGGAAGGGGAGGGGAGGGGAAGGGAAAGCAGGAGGAGATGGAGATGAAGGAGAAGCAAGATGAGGAGGAGGAGAAGAAGGAGGAGGAGGAGAAGGAGAAAGAAGAAGGAGAAGAAATAATGTGTATTAGGCATCAGGCATAGTGGCATACACCTTTAATTCCAGGACTCCAGAGGCAGAGGCAGGTGGATCTCTGTGAGTTCGAGGCCAGCCTGGCTTACATAGTGGGTTCCAGGATAGCCATGGCTATGTAAAAAGATCTTGGAGGGGGTGGGAGGAGGAAGAAAGAGAGAAATGCACAAGCCGAAGTAGAAGATTCTCCCCTCCGAGCATCCTAGGAGTTCTGTCCACTGGGATGGTCTAGGGGGTGGGGCCCCTGGGGAATGACTAGGTTGAGATGAAGTCAAAAGAATGGGGACCAGACAGCTTAAAAAGCTAAAAAAGCGAAAGGGACCACAGCGCCATCTCTCTCCTCCGCAGGCTGGGACAACATGCCCTGGCAACCCCAGCAGAGTGCCCTCCCCAGGAATCTGTCACTTCTTGGTCGTGGATTTGCCAGAATTGTGAGAAATGTCTGGTGGTTTCTACCTGGGGTCCCAGCGCTTCAGAGGCGCCACACAGGAGGCAGCACAGGGTTAAGTCCAGCCTGGAGACATAGCAAGGTTCTGTCTAAAACACCAAACAAAAACCAGAGGCTGGCCCAAGCCTTGAATCCAAGCACTCCTGAGGCTGAAGAAGGGTTACTGTAGGCAGGAGCCAGCCTGGGCTACACAGTGAATTCCCTCTGTCTATAAAACTCAGCCCCAGCACTACTGGGGTGTAGTTCAGTGGTACAGAGCTTATCTACCATTTGCAAAGCCCTGGGTTAAATCCTTAGCACAATTCCTCAGGGGCAGGGGAGGGGATGTGATCAGCAGAGGATGTTGGCGTGGTGTTCACGCTTCACCTTATTGATTCATTCATTGAGTGTATGTACATAATAAGTGGATATGGTGCTCAGGTGTGACACGTGCGTGGCGGTCAGAGGTCAGCTTTGCAGAGTCACTTCTCTCCTTCCACCTTTCTGTGGGTCCCAGGGATTGAACTCGGGTCACCAGACTTGCAAAGTAAGTACTTTCACCCCCTGAGCCATCTTGCAGGCTTCACCTTATTATTATTATTATTATTTTTATTTTTAAGATTCGTTTGTTTATGGGTGTTTTTCCTCCATGTCTGTCTGTCTGTCTGTCTGTCTGCACCACACGCACTCAGTGCCCCAGTGCCCATCGAGGGCAAAACAGGGTGTCAGATTCCCCAGGAACTGGAGCCACAGATGGGGATAGCTGCGGTGTGGATGCTAGGAACCACGTCTGGGTCTTCTGCAAGAGCAACAAATGTTCTAAAGTGCTGAGCCGGGTCTGGTACCCTCCTTCCTCACTAGTTTTAGATAGAATCTCTTACTGAACCTGGCACTGTCTGACTTGGCCAGGCTGGCCAGCCAGCGAGCCCTCGGGACATGTTTGTCTCTTCCCTCCCCAGTGGTTTTCACACAGGTGCTGGGGATCCAAACCCAGGCTCTCAAGTTTGCACGACAAACACTTTGCCTACTGAGCCAGGCCAACCCCTTCACCTTTTGTGAACCAGGGCCTTGTATTTGGAGGCCTTGACCCTGCTATGGAGTCTTCTGTTCTTTGTGCCTCCACCTCTAGAATGCTGAGATTACAGGCAGTTCACTAGGACACTACCACGTTCCATTCATGACGTGCTAGGATGGAACCAGCCTCCCGCGTGCTGGGTGAGCACTTTTACCACCCGAGCTCCATCCTGAGCTCCAGGGTGTGTCACTTTACAAACTCGAAATCTGTTTTGTTCCAATAGCCCAAGCTGACCTGACGGAGAGATGGCACAGCTGTCTACTTGTGTGGAGAAAAATGCATGTGGACCAGGAAGTCATTAGCCAAGAGGTCGAATTCACTGCCTGCCAGGGACCCAGAGCCGGGGAAGCTGTGGGCTTGATGAAGGGAGGCAAAGGGAGGCAAAGTCACAAGGGAGAGAAGGGGTCATGGGACTCGTGCCTATGCTCCATGTGTTGTTCTAAGTGTCCCTCACATGTCCTGGCCCAAGGTCAGGGTGGTTTATTCAGGCGGGAGAGGAGGGTGCCCTCTCTGTCACCTGCTACTGCCACCCACGCCTACTGCGATATGCACATCAAAAATGGTCACAATGGCTTCCCTGTCAATAGTGGGGCCCAGAGGGTGTTTCCATCTGTGCTCTGTCTGTCTGCCTTGTGTTCCGAGACTTATTTGGAGATAACAGCCCCGAGGGCAGGCCATGTCGATGAAAATGTTTTTCTTGGGTACATAGTGGACCTCAAAGGCAGATCAAATCTGTGACCTCGGACTCACAATTGGTGAAGGGTATTGTGGCTGTCGGGCCTGGAAGAATCATTTCTTCTGGGTCAGTGGGTATGGATTCCCAAAGCTCCCTGTTACATAACCATCCTGAGTCCTGGGTGGCCCTGCTGCATCCTTCTCCCCAACCCCCATCCACTGGGTTACAAGTTTGCTAACAATTATGGTCTAGGTTGGCATTTGACAGGTTTTAGAAAAGACAGTGTTCCCGAGATCTGATGTGCCACACAGCCTTTTGGTTGCTGTGGGCTCCTGGCCCAGGGACTACGGGCGCCTTGGCTTTGACCTTCTTTCTAGAGTGAGTTCAGGGTTTTGCAGCAAAGGGCTTTTTCTAAGATTCATAGAAACGGGATATCTTTAGTGTATGCCAAAGGCCTCACTTCCCAAATTTGGGATTTGGAAGTACTTCCCACATCTGGAGCTCAGAAATGGCTTCTGAAGTGAAGTGCTCTATTATTGGCTGACATCCCCAGCCCTAAAATGGTGTGTGGTGCAGAGAACAGAACCAGGGCAGTGCCCCTGCTAAGGACATAATCTATAACCAGACTTCTTCTGACTTTCCTCCCCTGACCCAAATCTGGTCTTAAACCAGGGCGTGGGGAAGACTGCTTTTCGTCTCCAGGTTCAAACAGGGACTCTGTCTCTGGAGTTTTTAAAAACATAAAAACTAGTCAGGCATGCATGCCTTTAATTATAGTACTTGGGAGGCAGAAGCAGGAGCAGGGGGCTTCATTGTGAGTTTAAAGGCAGCCTCGACTACATATTGAGCTCCAGGTCAGGCAGGGCTACTACATCAGTTCATTGTTCCTTGGTTCATGGCCCCTTGATCTACCTTCATTTGAAGCTAGCAGGTCAGCATCTTCAAACGTGCCTTTCTCTGCCTCCCAAGGTTCTGTGGTTGCTGGGTAATCACACATAAATACACATAAATACACATATATAATCCCAACACCTGAAGGCCGAGGAAGGAGGATGGTTGGGCAGGGATATATAGTGAGACTGCCTCAAAGAAGAACAAATGGTTCTTCATCGACTCTGCAAGGTCTCTTTTGCCATGTGTAGTGACGATTCTCAGTTTCTGGGAGCCAGGCCACAGGCCACCATTCTGCTGTCCACAGCAGTAGGCAAGTGGCTATGTCTTGTTCACTCTGAGTGGTCCAGGGGGAGGAGCTGACAGGTTCTTTTTGTTTCAGAGTAAAGAGTCTCACTGTGTAGCTCTGGCTGGCCCAGAACTTACTATGTAGACCAGGCCGGTCTTACATTCACAGGGATTTGCCTTCAGAGTCCAGGATTAAAGGTGTGTGCCACCACTCCTGGTGACAGATACTTTTGAGTCTGTGAGTCAGTGAATGAATGAGTGGATACCCTCCCAGGGACTGAGTAAGCCAGAGACCAGAGAGGGCAGCCAAAGGACTGTGGAGAGCTGGAAAGAAAGCAGGTGCAGCTCCAGTTAGCCCCATCTGCCACTATGACAACCTACTTTTGGTTGTTAGCGGGGTCTTTGGGCTCTTGAACTCATGAAACTCCTTTTCTACAAAGGGTAGGGGCTGTGAAGGACTTTCTCTGCACCCAAGGCAGCTCTGGGAAGGCACTGCTCAACCTGAAGGTGCTCTGGGCTCAGAACCAAAGGACAGTGGGACGTAAACTGAAAACCAGGCCAAGACTCTTGGTGGTAACAGTGCAGAAGGAAAATCGGGGGGTGGGGGGAGGGAATGGGCCTGCAGATCTGGGCTTACTTCTCAAGACCCCCAAAGATCTTAACAACTTCTTCTTCTTCTTCTTCTTCTTCTTCTTCTTCTTCTTCTTCTTCTTCTTCTTCTTCTTCTTCTTCTTCTTCTTCTTCTTCTTCTTCTTCTTCTTCTTCTTCTTCTTCTTTTTTTTCGAGACAGGGTTTCTCTGTGTAGCCCTGGCTGTCCTGGAACTCACTTTGTAGACCAGGCTGGCCTCGAACTCAGAAATCTGCCTGCCTCTGCCTCCCGAGTGCTGGGATTAAAGGTGTGTGCCACCACGCCCGGCAGATCTTAACTTCTTGACTTAGGCCAAAGCCCCAATCATAGGTATTAGCAAAGACCTGGTCACTGTCTTAGGCCTCGGGGGCCTTGTCTTGCTTGTTTAGAGGAAGCAGGCAGGACCCTCATTCTAAGGCCTAGGAGATGAGAGGGGGCCAGGACTTGGGAGCAGGCCTGAGCTCTGGGGGTTCTTAGGAAGCCAGGTGTAGACCTGTCAGACTGTGCGGAGCTCCGCCTGCTGGCCATTTGTGCTGTCATCTAAGTGGTTACTGTGCAGTCAACAGCTGTCCCCACTTAGTGGCATCTCTGGGGCACATGGAGACGGAGATAGCAGGGCACACTGGGTCATTGTCTCTGGAACTGAGCAGCAATAGCCGCAGCAGCTGTGGGTCACCTCCCCAAAAGATGGCTCTCACACTGCTGTGCTTATCAAAGCGGGAGTTTGGCAACGCCAACAGCAAGCCCCACCCACCCAAGGGCACATCTAACCAGGCAGGCCCTGCAGCAATAGAATAACAAAAGTGACCAGAGGATGGCACTGTGGACCAGACCAGGGGCAGGGAACCTGGGTACTTGTGCACCAGGTCCCATTTAATCCCATTGTCATGCCTAGACAGCAGATAAATCTGTCCTCTCATGGAAAGACAATTCCCATGGAGCTGGTACTTGTAGGCCAACGAGATGGCTCAGTGGGTAATGGTGCTTGCAGCCATGCCTGATGGCCTGGGTTTGATCACTGGACTTCAAATATTGTGGTGAAAATGAGGGAACTAACTCCCACAAGTTGTCCTCTGATCTCCACAGGTTTACACCTTGGCATGCACTCGCCAACACACAAAAATAAACAAGTAAGTGTAATAAAAATAAAATAAAAATATGTTTTATGCCAGGTATAGGACACACCATTAATCCCAGCACTCAGGGGGCAGAGGCAGAGGCAGGTATCTCTGTGAAACAGAGAAGAGCCTGATCTACAAAGCAAATTCCAGGCTAGCCAGGGATACAGAGTGAGACCCTGTCTCAACAAACAAATAAATAAAACAAATAAAACAGAGAGATGCACAGAAATGTGCCAGGCCTGTGCCACAAAGGCCTTTCCATGAATTCAGGATTAACTAGAGGGTGGGGGGAGGCAGGTGCTCAGGAAGAAAAGGGGATGGGCCATGGGTGAGTCTGAGCTCTGCTCCAGCAAGGCACAGATAGGAGGTTGCAATGCCTGGTGAGGTTGGGGGAGGAAGTGCTGACCTCGCCAGGCTACACAGCCAGAGAATTCAAAGCTCTGGGCACCGACCCTTGCTTTTCAGAATGGGGCATTTATAAAAAGGAAGGGAGGCGGCAGGGTGATGATTCATGGGATTTGTAGCTGGAGTTGAAGGAAAACCCCGTCCGTAATGATGGTGATTAGAAATTAATGCCACTGTGCTGCGACTTTGGTGTCCACTTTGCACCCATGCATTAATTAACAAAGGACAACACATGGGCAAGCTACAGGGCACAGAAGCTGGATCTATGGAGGGGACATCCCTGGAGGGGAACTTGTCCCCCCATCCCCAGAGCTTCAGGTTCGCATTTTGTCTAAGCTCCGCCCCCACAGTTACCTGGCAATGGCCAGGTGTGCCTGACTCACTATAAAAGGGACTGCTCACCCCCTCCTCTCTCTCTTGCCTTCCTGCTCCCCCTGTCTCCCTATTCCCTTCCTTCCTCTATCTCCACATGCTCATGGCCAGCCTCTACTTTTCTACTCTCTCCCTGCCTTTCTCTGCCTCTACTACCCTCTTGACTCCCCTCCACATGCCCTGAATAAAGTCTATTCTATACTTTAGAATAGTGTCTGGTCTCTCAGGGGGAAGGGATGCCTCAGCATGGGGCCACCGAGGCAGCCCCTTCCCCCACACCTCACCACACATCCACAAAACATATTCCTCCTCTCTTTTTTGCCCCCCCCACTTTCTCCAGCCATATTTATTTCATATATGTGGGTACACTGTCTTCAGACACAGCAGAAGACGGCATCGGATACCCATTAGAGATGGTTGTGAGCCACCATGTGGTTGCTGGGATTTGAACTCAGGACCAAGAGCAGTTGGCTGAGCCATCTCTCCAGCCCATCCTGCTTGCCTCTCTTCATCTTTGTATGTGTATCCCCTGCTCTCTATCTTTGTACAATGGGGTGCTGATATTCCCTGGGAGTCATGTTGTAGTCTAAACTAGGGGACAAGAAAAGGTTTCCCTTGGTCACATGGGGACATTTGTCATCAGTAAGAGAGAATAAAACTGGAGGATGCCAACCTGAGTCCCCAGTGGTGCCTCATGACTTGGGTCTCAGGTACCCCAGGCTGGCCTGGGATTCAAAGTGTCTGTATAGCCAAAAATGATCTTGAACTTCTGAACTTTTACTGCTTTTTGTTTGTTTGTTTGTTTGTTTTTTCGAGACAGGGTTTCTCTGTGTAGCCGTGGCTGTCCTGGAACTCACTCTGTAGACCAGGCTGGCCTCGAACTCAGAAATCCGCCTGCCTCTGCCTCCTGAGTGCTGAGATTAAAGGTGTGCACCACCACGCCCGGCCCTACTTTTACTCTTACTATGCTACTTGTACTCTTACAAGCATGGGCACCACACGCAGTTCACGTGATATTGGGGATTAAACCCAGCACCCAGCCCTGTTTTTTTTTTTTTTTTAAGATTTATTTATTTGTTTAATGTAGATACAGTGTACTTACATAGTATGTAATGACTTACATTGTATGTAAGTACACTGTCATTGTCTTAAGACTCACCAGAAGAGGATGTTGGATTCCATTATTGATGGTTGTGAGCCACCATGTGGGAATTGAACTCAGGACCTCTGGAAGAACAACCAGTGCTCTTAACCTCTGAGCCATCTCTCTAGCCCCCAGTCTTATTTGGTTTTTTTTTTTTAGGACAGTGTCTCATGCTATAGTCAAAGTTGGCCTGTAACTCACTATGTAACCTAGATCTTAGTAACTTTTCTATTGCCGTGAATAGATACCATGACAAAGGCAACTTATAAAAGAAAGCATTTCATTTGGGGGTTCACAGTTCCAGAGGGCTAGAGTTCATGACGGGGAGCATGGTAGTGATGGAGTAGCTGAGAGTTTATATCTGGTGTGTGTGTGTTTGTGTGTATGTGAGAGAGAGAGAGAGAGAGAATAGAGCACACTAGCTGCTGACTGGCAAAGGAAATGGTACAGGCTTTTGAAACCTCAAAGCCCAATGACACAACTCCTCCAGCAAGGTCATACCTTATCTTCTCAAACAGTTCCAGCAAACTATGGAAGGAGCTCAGATATCCAACTGTATGTGCATGTGGAGGCCATCCTCATTCAAATCACCACACTTGATTAGCCACACAATCATGGCAATCCTCCTGCCTCAGCTCCCTAATTTCTAAAGTTCTTAAGGCCAAAGATGTCAGGTCTTCTTGCTGCAGTTAGCTGGATGGCTCCACCCTCTCTCTACCTCTTGGCTTCCAGTGGCCTTCTCTACAGGATCTCTGTGTCTCGAATCTCTTTCCACCTTTTGCATTTTAAGACGGACTTTCTTGCAGCCAGGATGCTCTCAACCCAGGTGTGTACCACCATGCCTGGGTCCTCTTCTCCACTCACAAGGACATCCACTAATGGTCCTAATTCCAGGGCGATCATATCTTGGAACTCCTGACTTACTGACATCTGGAAAGTCTTTAATTCCAAATAAGGCCAAACCCACCGTAAGGGCACTGGACTGAGTAGGGGGCAGTTTAGCTTTCATATGCCACACTAACCACGAGGAGCCAAGGGGCGGGAGCGCGAGCTGTTCTGTACCAGGGTTGTTTCTGAAAGGACCTCAGACCACGTCCCCAGGGCTCTGACTGGTTTTAGGGTTCCTCCGTTTAGCTCTGGCTGTTCTGGAACTTGCTCTGCTGTAGACCAGGCTGGCCTCGAACAAACTCAGAGATCCACCTGCCTCTGTCTCCCAAATGAGTGCTGGGATTAAGGTGTGAGCCATCACAGTCTGACTACTATTTGCATATCATATCCATTGCCTCCTCTCAGCCCATCCTCCAGGGAAGACTTGCAGGGTGATCACCCTTATGATTAGCACACACCCCTTACACACACACACACACACACACACACACACACACACACCAGGCCTGGTAGCTCATACTTTTTTTGGGGGGGGGTAATGATTTATTTATTCATTTTATGTATTTGAGTACTCCATTTCTTTCTTCAGACACACCAGAAGAGGGCATCAGACCCCACTGCAGATGGTTGTGAGCCACCATGTGGTTGCTGGGAATTGAACTCAGGACCTCTTGGAAGAGCAGCCAGTGCTCTTAACCTCTTGAGTCATCTCTCCAGCCCAGCTCATGCCTTTTAGCCCAGCGGAGACAGGCCAATTTACCTAGTGAGTTGGGGTTGGTCAGGGCTAAGTAGAGAAAGGCCTTGTCTCAAAAACAAAACAACAAAACAAAACAATCCAAACCTCTGAAGTGGCCTAGGACTCCTCCCCTCCTCCACCTCCCAGCCTACTGCCCACTGCACCCTTTCTTCTCTGAATGCTTGTTTTTGCTTGAGTCTTGGTCAGGCCCCTCTTCTGGACAAAGCCCCCCCCCCCCCCATCATCACCAGATTTTTCTCCTAACATACTCTCTGCCACCTTTCCTTGCCCTCATCCCTCCATCCAACCCGTATTCTGTCCAGTGTTGTTTCTGCCCCATAGCCTGAGTGTCCCTCCAGCCCCCCAAGCCCCCACCCATGGCAGTGACCTCCAGGACGTGGCTCTGCAGTGTGCCCTTGAGCTTTCCGCACCTTGGTTGCCCCCTCTGCCTTCTCTAGCAGACCCATGGGACTCTCAAATAATCCCAAGGTGACAGACCAAGGACCTAATCAATACCTAAGGATAGGGTCAAGAGATGCAAGAGCCTCTTCCCCAGGGACCCTTGATCTCCAGCCCTAGACAGCCATTCTGCCTACAGTCCCGGGTACAGGGTGATCCCAGGCTACTCTTACTCCAGCCCCACCCAGCTCCAAGGCCATTCCCAGCGCGGATCTATCTCTCCAGCTGCTGTCTTTTCAGATCTGGAGTTCAAAAGAACAACAGATCTAGGCATAACAGCCGCAGGAAACAAAGCTGGCAGGCTGGATCCTGTCGGCTCAGCCACAGGCCTGCAGCGCCAAGCTTACCTCTCCCCGCTGGGTCCCGGGGAGGAGATGTCTCTAGTTCTAGTTCCTAGGGCCTAAAAAGCCCACATGTCCTGGTAACAGTGGCTCCTGGAGAGGCCAGGCCACTTCAGGACCCAGGAGGGGGAAGGAAATAGCCTGGTTTAATTAGAGCTTTAAAAATGCTCCTAAGAAAGCCGATTCTGAGGTCCTCAGCCCTTCAGGGCAGGGTTGGCCTAATAATAATAAAACAACATTTGCATGGATATTTCATTTACAAAGCATTTTCTCCGGGTAAGGGAGGCTCTGGGGTGGCCCAGTGGATTCCTCGCTGGGAGGTCACCCCCAGCCTTGGGTCGGTTCCACCTCCTTCGGAGCTTACCATTGTGATTGCCTGCGGGGTAAACAAAGGGCCCTTCATGGAACTGTTTCCGATGCTTCTGGCCTGCATTCCTTTTGTCCCCCCCCACCCCCCTTCCAGGAAGAGCACGCTTGGGGTTTGTCATTCCGTCTAGAAAAGAGGCTCAGAGGGCCTGGTGGGAGGGAGAGTGGCTGGGACCTAGTGGAGGAACCTTTCCTCTGTCCCACACACCCTCTGACTACCCCCATCCCACTCCACCCAACACCTGGGCATCGCTGTATGCAGTAGGTTCGCATCAATGGGTAGTTATATCCCCACACATACAATGGGACACTGGTTTGGCAACGGCTCTGTTCTGTGATCGGCAGAGATAAGCAGGTGTGAGTCTTTGCCAATCCCTTCCCCAGCTGAGGATGGGGGTTGTGTGAACAGTGTGGGGGTGTGGGGCCCTGGAAGGCCTGCACCTGCATGGGTGGGTGGGAGGGCTGAGGCAGCCGAGGAGCCTCTGGGGGTACACTCAGCCAGAAAGTCACGTGCAGTCACCTGGCCCCTTGAAGGAAGAGGTGACCTGAGAGGGTGAGAAAGAGGGGCCAGCATCAGATAGGGCCTGGCCCCGTTAATTAGGATTAGGTGCGGATGGGCTATATAGGAGCCACCTGCGGGGGTTCTGGCATCTTGGCTCTTTCTGCTTTTCCGGCGGGAGACGGAAGATGGAGGAGGTCATTGCCGGGCTGCAAGGGTTCACGTTCGCCTTTGAGCTGGATGTGGAATCGCAGAAGGGCACTGGGCTACTGCCTTTCCAGGGCATGGACAGTGAGTGGCGATGCCTGTGTCCCCTGCTCAGGTCCTGGAGGTGCTGTGCGTCTCTCCCACACAGCTTCTGGGTATTCACTGCCCGGGATAGAAAGGCAGACTTCCGAGCTGCCAGAGCTCCCTGGGTGCCCCCGAAACCTTCCACCTCCTGCCTCAGAGGTGGGCTGAGTTTAAGTGGAATTTAGAGACTGGTTCTGGGCGGTGGGGGAAGGGTTTCGGAAGAGGGTACCCCGTTGACTCAGCCTCCACAGACGGAGACAAATGAGAACTGGTTTTGATGGTGGACTGGGGCCGCCAAGGGGCTGAGAGGCAGGCGGGAGGATTGTGGCGGTTCTGTCCAACCTGAACTACAGGGCGAGACAGTTGCATAAACAGACGGGCAAAGGAACAGGTAAACAACAAAACTCCAAAGCCCAGCCAGAGAGAGTAGTCGGGGCCCACGCAGCTCCAAGCCCGGAGGCTTAGGTGGGACTTGCCGCAAGGCTCCAGCTCTGGGAACGCCACCTTCTCCTCCGGTTTCTTTCTCCTCCAGAGTCCAGTTCAGCTGTGTGCAACTTCTTCGCTAAAGGGCTCTGTGTGAAAGGTGAGTGAGTCAGGCCTGGGCTGGGCCGGGACAGGAACGGCTGTGGGGACCATGCTGGGTTCAGCTGGGGACTAGGACGTAGTGTGAGCTTGGCTCCTGGACTAGATAGGATCCAGCCTCTGTCATGAGCAAGAAGGTAGCCAGCCATGTGTAGTTGGTACCACAGAAGTTGTGTTTTATTATGCTGAGGGTCACCACACAAGGCTCACACTCTCAATTCCTAACTACGGTCATATTATTATCTGCTCAAGGCTGCTCACCTGTGCGACGACATACCTTAGCTAGTTTATGACAGAAGTCTCTGATTTGAACCCCACCCTGGCTACTGGTCTTCTTTTCTGGATTGGAGGTCACTTTGAGGTTCCTCCAATAGCAACATACAGTGGTCTACATACCTAACCCCTAACAGTAGTGTTTCTAATTCACCCTGAAGCCCGGCTATGGACTCAGGTGAAGAGAGTCTTAAGGGGCCTGCCGTGGAGAGCCTTAATATTCGGTTCCTATAAGTCAGGAGGCTGGGGGTGGGGCAGAGAGGACCTGGAGCCCTTTCGGGATGATTGCATGAGAAGAAGAGGAGCTCACTGGCCATCCAGGCCCCGGGAAACCAGAACCTTCGAGGTCCATTACAGAGTGAGTGAGCCACAGCTCAAAGAGAAAGCTGCTACTGAGGAAAGCCAGAGCCCAAGGAATGGCCAGCCAGGAGTGTGTGTGTGTGTGTGTGTGTGTGTGTGAGACAGAGAGACAGACAGACAGACAGAGTCATGCAGGCAGGCCAGGGGGCATTCAAAGAGGATGTCCTTGTCACGCATGGAAACAAGCCTTGCTTAGACATAGCCCTCCCTTCCAGTGGCAGTGTCTGCTGAATAAAGATACCGAGGTGGTCAAATGTAATGTTTCTAGTGTGTGGCCACTGTTAGAGTCACCCATGTCATGCCTGTGTTGTCCTTAATATTTGAAGTCGTGAACTCACGCCAAGGAGGCCTGCAGTGCGTGGGTAGATCACTTGCCTAGCCTGCAGCAAGCTCATGATCTCCGGCTGGCGATGCAGGCCCGTAGTCTCCGCACTTCGAAGTTGGAGGCAGAAAGGTCAGAATTCCAAGCTCATTCTTGGAAACATAGTGAATTTGAGACCAGCCTGGGCTACTCGAGACCCTGTTTCAAAGACTGAGAGAGACGACTCAGCAGTTACAGGCATCTGCTTCTCTTGCAGAGGACCCTGGTTCAGTTCCCAGCACCCACCTGGCAGCTCACAACTGTCTGCAGTTATAGATCTGATGGCACTTCTGACCTCTGAGGGCTTCGGCACGCAAGCACGTACATACATACATACATACACACACACACACACAAACACACAAACACATAAGAATTTTTTTTTTTTTTTTTTTTTTTTTTTTTTTGGTTTTTTGAGACAGGGTTTCTCTGTGTAACCCTGGCTGTCCTGGAACTCACTCTGTAGACCAGGCTGGCCTCGAACTCAGAAATCCACCTGCCTCTGCCTCCCGAGTGCTGGGACTAAAGGCGTGCGCCACCACGCCCGGCTCATAAGATTTTTTTTTAAAGATTTATTATTTATTATATGTAAGTACACTGTAGCTGTCTTCAGACACTCCAGAAGAGGGAGTCAGATCTCGTTACGGATGGTTGTGAGCCACCATGTAGTTGCTGGGATTTGAACTCCGGACCTTTGGAAGAGCAGTCCGGTGCTCTTACCTGCTGAGCCATCTCACCAGCCCAAGATTTTTTTTTAATTCATAGATTTATTTATATGAGTACACTGTAGCTGTCTTCAGACACATCAGAAGAAGGCATCAGATCCCATTACATATGGTTGTGAGCCACTATGTGGTTGCTGGGAATTGAACTCAGGACCTCTGGAAGAGCAGTCAGTGCTCTTAACCGCTGAGCCATCTCTCCAGCTCTATTATTATTATTATTTAATAAGGAATAAACAAATCCAGAATATTTCCCTCCCTGTAAAAGTCATGAACTCAACAAGCACTTACAGTATGCCAAGAGCTGGGCTGGGTATGGGAAAGGCAGCCTGGAGGTTCTGTTAAGATATCCTCTTGCCCAGTGTGGTCCCCTGACCCCTCTTCCAGCCTGTTCTAGGTTGTGTCTGGGTGATGGGACATAGAGATGACAGGTGAGGAGGAGGAGGAGTCACCTTCCAGGCCCTGCGAAATCCCCCAGGCTGGTTAGGTGGGGCCTACAACAGGTATCATGTTCCGCAGGGATGCTATGCCCACTCCGGCACGAGCAGGGTGAGAAGCTGGTGGTGTGCAAACACTGGCTTCGAGGCCTCTGCCGGAAGAGTGATTGCTGCGACTTCCTGCACCAGTATGACGTCAGCAAGATGCCCGTGTGCTATTTCCACTCCAAGTTCGGTAATGCCTCTCCCGGTTTGTAGGGGGTGATGGAGGGCTTTAGGGTGGGGTAGGAAAGGAATCTGGTAGTCAGGTGTGCCCCAGAAGTCCAGCCTTATCTGAGCCTAAGCTGTCGGCTTCTCTGAACCCTAAGAAAATACAACCAAGGCTGGATATGGTGGGGCACCCCTCTAATCTCGGCACTAGGGAGGCTAAGGCAGGAGAATCCGGGATTCAAGGCCAGTCTCAGCTACAGAGGAGTTCAAGGTTAGGCTGCACTACAGGAGACCTTGTCTAACAACAAGAAAGGAAATAAAAATTAGCATTCAAGTATGGTGGTGCACACCTTTAGCCCCAGCACTCAGGAGGCAGGCAGATCTCTTGAGTTTGAGGCCACAGTAAGTTTCAGGACATCCAGGGCTCCACAGTCAAACCCTGTTTCAAAACGAAGCCAACAAGGAGCTGGAGAGCTGGTTCAGTGTTCAAAGCACTTGTTATTCTTCCAGAGAACCTGCATTTGGTTCCCGGAACTCACAAGGCAGCCCACAACTGCCAGTCACTCCGGGGCGGATCTGATGCCCTCTTCTGGACCCCTCGCCTGCCACACACATTATGCACACACAACATGCAAGCAAAACACCCAGACACACACACACACAAATCCTTCAAGAAACAAGAAATAAAAATAAATAAAGGCTGCAGAGCCAAGCCCGTGTCAAGCCTGCGGCCTGTTAGTCTCAGTGACAGTTACCACAAAGGGAAAGCAATAGGATCCTGTTCCCCACTCCAGGCCTGGCCAGTCAACCCCCAGATGACTGTCAGGAATAGCCTTGAACGGAGCACCTCTCAGTCTCTGTTGGGCCCAGGCCAGGCCAGGCCTCCCCAAAGGAGATGTGTTTGGTACTGCCACTTGGAATGCTCACCGGTACCCCCCCCCCCCCCGGCCCCGACCCCCGCCATCTTCTTCCTACTCGCCTGCTCTTTATAACTTTTATTTTAGATGAAAATGTCATGGTAACTCCCAAAGGGGAAATCCTGCATCACTTGTTGGAAAGAGAAGGTCACTGTGTAAATAAAGCCACGAGGTTTAGAAGTCTGGGCCCTAAAATTACCTTGTGTGGTCAGGTCTCCTCCAGCCTCTGTCGGGGCCAGGTCCTGGGCTCGCTCTTACCACCCCTTTCATTCTGTCCCTCCCTCCTCCCCCTCCCTCCTCCCCATGGTGATTTCTCTAGCCTCCTTCCTTGGCTCCAGTGAACTTACCCACTTGAGAGCAGCTTCTTGATCAACCTGTGTTTAATATAAACCTAACTGGCTCATTTCACCTGTGGAGAACTAATTTATCAGATGGGGCTGTGTGTTATATTTCATAACACTGGGTACCTTGAAGGGGCAAAGTCTTTCTCAGGGCAGGGGAAGTTCGTCCCAGTCCAGCGTTCTAGACTGCCTTCTCCAAGGAGCCAGCCAGTGCCTCTGGCAGTTCATGAGGGTGCCTGAATGTCTTTCTAGAATAAACAGACGAAGTTTATCTGGAGGCTGGTCCCCATAAGTCACTGCCTAAAGCATTTTCACTTAGAAAGATCCCTTTAATCTTTCATCCCTGAGTCCCCGGGTTTGATGAGCAGATGTGGTCCTGCATGGGACCACTTTTGCATGCAAGTAATTATTTATGCGCAGATGTGCAAGCTCACCATCGTGATTTGCAATCTAAGGTTTTGCTCTCAACAGTGGGTGAATACCTCTAATATTACAAAAAGCAGCCGGGCGTGGTGGCGCACGCCTTTAATCCCAGCACTCGGGAGGCAGAGGCAGGCGGATTTCTGAGTTCGAGGCCAGCCTGGTCTACAGAGCGAGTTCCAGGACAGCCAGGGCTACACAGAGAAACCCTGTCTCGAAAAACCAAAAAAAAAAAAAAACAAACAAAAAAAAACAAAAAAAACTTATATGACTTATATGCTAGGTGGTACATGCCTTTAATCCTGGAACCTAGGAGGCAGTTGTCCTTAAAATATCATATGTGTGTATGTGTGTGTGTATCATCCCTCACACCTCCAGTACCCCCACTTGCTATGCAGACCAGGCTGCCCTCAAACTCAAGAGATTTGTCAGCTTCTGCCTCCCAAGGGCTGGAATTAGACTCTAGAGGAGTGTACCACCATGCTCTGCTTCGGTGTCTATTCTAAAAATACTACTGAACTGCAAGTGGTCTTGGGAGATGTGTAGCGTACACGAGGAGACCAACTGAAAGGGGTTGACCCCATGATGCAGCATCTATCTATAGTTGGCATCTGTGGTGGACTGAGACTTGGTGGAGATCCCGCTGTTTTGGAGTCAGTTAACTTCTGTAAGCAACACCTTACCCACGCTCTGTAAATAAGCTCAACAAACTCACGGGCATGCACATGTGCACGCACATACATTGTTGAGGCCTGGCAGCGCAGGAAAGAACATTTAGTAACTGTCAGGACTGAAAGGAGTAAAGGCCTGTGCAAAAGATGGGAGTGCAGGCTGGAGTGTTGCTGCCACCTGCTGGCCAAGATCTGGAACAGCAATGTGCAGCCCAGCAGGACAGACTGGTAGTTTTGAGTCCAGAAACACTAAGATGGCCTAGGATGTGCCAGTAAGCCCTTTTGTGAAAGGAGACAGGACAGATCACAGTCCTCTTCTGATCTAACTTAAGATCCTTGTTTGGCAGTTGCAGGCGGCCCGTGCCTCCAAGGCTGCCTCCTTGTAGAAATGCAGCTGACCAAGGCTTGGTTCACCGCATAGACACAGCCCAGCCCAAGCTCACCCCTAACGCAGTCCTTCTGAAAGGTTCCCTGGGGCCCAAATAGAACCTCTACTCTGTCCACGGTACTTTCTGCAAAACACCCCTGCCCTTCCTGGGACTCTGAAATGGTAGCGTGTTTCTAGTTGAGATAGATGACCAGAAGGTAACTTCCCCTTTCAGTGTTAGAGGCCTTCCAAAGATGGTGACAGGGGGAAGACAATTCCATGGCAGGGTCAAGGTAAATCAGGGCGGGGCTGTGGAAGTGTGAACCTGGTTATAGACAAAAGACCGATGGGCTTTTCAGGGAACTGCAGCAACAAGGAATGCCTGTTCCTGCACTTGAAGCCAGTTCTCAAGCTCCAGGACTGCCCGTGGTATAACCAAGGGTTCTGCAAGGAAGGTAAGAGCTTGCGAGACAGGGATAGGATGCCCGAGGGATGCGGGTGTTCCCGATGGAGATGCTCAGCAAGCAAGGAGTAACATTCCCCATGAAACTGGGCCATATAACTACCCCAGTGGAACGCCTTTCTGAGGTTGTCCGAGGCTTGTATGCCGGTGGAGAAATCTGAGACATTGGGAGACTCAGCCTGGTGTCGGCATGACAGGCTTCTCAGGGAAGGCTGTGAGATTCACACCCTATTCTCAGCGGGTGGATGTAGGACCTTGGCTGAGAAGACTAGTAGAAAGTCTAGTCCATGAGAGACACAGCTCCCAGGTGCTGAATGCCACCTAAATTCCACCCTTTCCCTGTCTCCCTCTCTTCCTGCAAACTTGGAAGGTTGTGTTCCCATGGGTCTCTGGGTCTTATCATATGTGTCCCGTGGGCCTCCGGGTGAGCGTCTTAGCACTGGGTTGGGAGTGGCTTGAGCATGCTCGCCATTCAGTACCTGCTTTATGCTGGGGGAAGGCAAACTGTGGGGATGGAACCCAGGGCCTGGAGCATGGTCCACCTGTGCTTTACCATCGAACCACATGTCCAGCCCTTACCTGAGCCAAGGTCTCTGCCCCATCTGTCTCTGGCTTCAGGGACATCAGCAATGTCCCTTACCCACCCCGTCTCCAGTGGAGAGCCTGCTACAGCCTGAGCTTTTCCTCATAGCTATTCGTGTATTCTTCCCTCTGGGTGAAGCAGACCCTCGCGGCCATTTGCTCTTTGTCTAGTAGGTCCCCTGTGTAAATACCGCCATGTTCATCAAGTACTGTGTCCCAACTACTTCACCGGCTTCTGCCCCGAGGGACCTCAGTGCCAATTTGGGCAGTAAGTATGATCCTTCTAGTCTCCAATCCACCGGAGTGCTGGCCCCTACCTTCTGGATCTAGATCCTGACATGATGTGATTCCCTTTGCCCTTGGTGGGAGGTCATCTAGCAAGTGTCTCCCTAGGGATTTTCGCTGCTGCCCCACCCTGGAGGTCTGGGTCCTGTTGGCTGAGTGGGCTCCAGCCTTCCCTGTTAACATGCATGTACTCTCAGGAAGGGGTGCAGGTGGGGGTGGGAGCAGGGCTAGCAGGCTATGGCCCACTCTAACACACACACTCGCGCCACCCCCTCCTATGTCTCCCTCTCCTCCCCTCAGCCCTAAGATGAGTCCTCCGTTCCATCCCAGTAATGTGAAGGTAAGTTAGCGCTCTGCTGTTCACATGAGGGCCTCTCTCTTTTGGCTCCCATACCTGTCTGTGCTTCCTCGAGCTATACTAGTCTCAGGAGACCCCACTCTTACACCATGCACCTGCATGCGGTAGCTCCTCTCAGCCTCTCTCAGCCCATGATGTCTGCACCTGGAAGGGTCACCCAGAGAGGCCTGCCTTCCTTTCTTTTCTTTAGCTGGGTAACACGGGGATGCTTTCTTTCTTCCTTGTTATTTTTATTTCTTTGTGTATATATATGTACATGCACACTTGCCACCGTGAATGTCTGCAAGTCAGAGGACACCTTGGAACAATTGGTTCTCTGCCGTCTGGGTCCTGAAGGTAGAACCCAGGCCGTCAGGCTCCCCTGCAACCGCTCTTACCAACCGAGCCATCTTGGCATCCCACACCAGTGGGGTTCACTGACAAACAAATCAGGACACAGTCCAAAGCCAGCTTTCTGAATGAAAACTATGACGAGTCATATATTTTCCTGGTCCCGAGGGGGAGACATCTTATCCCCATGGTTACCACGCATCAGTGAGAATTCACTTCAAGGCTCAGCAGGCTAATCATGCTCTCCGGACCACACCTCAGTGAACCACGGGTCCTCACTAGCCAGGCAGGTGTTCCAGAGCTACAGACGAGCATCCTAGCCTCTCTATGCTTGTTTGCTCTCCCTCCCTCCCTCCCTCTTCCCTCACCCTCAACCCCTCTCTTTTTAGAGATAAGTGTCTCACTATTTAGATTTGGTTGAGGCCTGGCTGGCCTGGGACCCTTGCTGTGTAAACTAGACTGGCCTGGAATTCAGAGATCATCTGCCTCTGCCTCCCCGGTGCTGAGATGAAGGTGTGTGCCACCACGCCTGGATAACGGCTTTCGATAACTAGGGCGATGCGAACAGTTTTTAAGAGGCTGCGAGGAGGGCATGAGAGGTGGTTCACAGTGGGTACTGCTCTTACAGAACCCCAGTTTAGTCCCAGCACCCGGGGGGATCTGATTCCTCTGACCGTTGTGAGCAACTGCATGTACTACTTGCACATACCACAACACGTACATACTCAGTTAAAAGGCAAAATGTTAAGAGGTTGCAGGGAAATGAGAAGACTGTTTTGTGATGTGGGATGGCCCTTCCAGGGTTTACTGGACCAGCACCAGCCTCATGCACACATTGCCCATGATAGTTTGCATGTTTTAAAATCACCAACTCAGCCCCTGGCTGTTTCCTCTGGGCAGTAGTGTTGGGTGGGGCCTGATCTCGGAGGTGGAGCATCCTCAAGAGAGGAGACTGATGAAAGCAGTTGTCAGTCAGGGTGGTGGCGGCGCACGCCTTTAATCCCAGCACTCGGGAGGCGGAGGCAGGTGGATTTCTGAGTTCGAGGCCAGCCTGGTCTACAAAGTGAGTTCCAGGACAGCCAGGGCTATACAGAGAAACCCGGTCTCAAAAAACCAAAAAAATTAAAAAAAAAAAGCAGTTTCCATGAATGGAGCTGGGCTTTCCCGGCTTCCTTACCCACCTTGTGACCACACTGCATGACCACTTGGAGTACAAGGCCCTTCCCAGAAGCTCAGCGGACACAGCTTCCAGGCCTGAGGCCCCTGCTTCCAGAAATGTGAGGCCAGCTAAACTCTTGTCTTTATAAGTTACTGAGCAGGTAACTTCTTCCAAGGCATACTTTTGGTAATTAACATTATAAATAGAACGGAGGAGGTGGAGGCAGGAGATTCTGGACAAGGCCAGCCTTGACTACATCTGGGGGATGGAGGCTAGCCTCGATTACACGGCATAATGTCTCAGAAATAAAATTGTGTGTCTGTGTGAATAGGATTTCTCAAAGAACTAAAAAAAAAAAAAAAAAAAAAAAAAAAAAAAAAAAGATATTCTGGGAACAGTAAAACAAGGCAATTTCCCCAAAACAAATCTCATGTTAAAATACAAAACAAACAAACAAACCTACCCCCCCCCCCCCAACCCAGAGATTCCTAAAATTACGGGTATTTAGGTGATCATGTCTATACAGAGTGTCTCTGTAACACGGTTTACTCCTGATTTCACTCTAGCTGCAGCCTGTCAACCAGCCATGGGATTCAACAACTTCTACTGGCAACACTCTGGTGTCCCCTTTCCAGGCAAAGCCCATGGTCCACGGTCAGAGGAGGTGGAGTCTGCCTCAGGCCTGCAGCTCAAGGGCACACCCTGCACCTTAGGTAGGTGAAGGAGCCCACGGGGCAGGGAGAGCACTTCCTTGTTCAGGGACGTGAACGGAGAGAACACAGGGCCTGATTGGGGGTCGGTGGGGAGGGTACATGCCTGCAATCCCAGCATGCAGCAGGCAGTCTGGAGAACTGGAGCAAGTCTGAGGCACATAGCCTCCACATAGCGAGCTCCAGGCAGCCCAGACAGGGCTACAAAGTGAGACCCTGTGTCTCAAAAGAAGAAGGAGCTACTGAGTGTGGTGGTGCATGTCTTAGCTCCCAGTACTGAGGAGGCAGAGGCAGGTGGATCTCTGAGCTCCATGTACACTAGGGCTGCAAAGTGAGACCCCATCTCAAGATAAATAAGTAAAATGTAAAATAATAATAATAATAATAATAATAATAATGAAAACCATACCTTTATGAGCTAGCCCGCAGTCTGTCCTGCACTGTGATTTTTTTTCTTCCTCTCTTTAAACAAATCCTCAGTGGTCGAGGCTACAGTCCCGTGGGTAGAATGCTTGCTTGCTTAGTAGGCATCAAGGGTTTGATTCCTGTTTGCATTCAAAATGGAGGCAGGAGGACCGGAAGTTGAAAGTCCTCCTTGGCTATGTAGAGAGGCAAGCCTCTGCTCCGTGAGACCTGGTTTCAAAAAGAAAATGCAATTACACCAGAAAGCTAGGTGAGAGAGCAGAACACTTTTATTTTTGTCTGTTTGACTTTGCGAACCTTTGCAAGTCCAGAACCACCTTGGCCTTCTCTGAAACATGGGAGCCGAACGTGAATCTTAAGCGTCTCTTTTGGGTCGAGATCTTGCTATTATTTCCAGGCTGCTCTCAACCCATTGTTCTTACAAGGTTCTCCCATCCCAGCCTCCTGAGCCGTGAGGCTGGAGAAGCCAAGACATTCTAGAAAACCATCCGGCGGTTCTCTGGACAAGCAGGGACTTTTCTTCTGAGAATTTATGAAAAGGCGTGGCCTTAGCCGGGCAGTGGTCGCACACACCTTTAGTCCCAGCACTTGGGAGGCAGAGTCAGGCAGATCTCTGTGAGTTGGAGGCCAGCCTGGCCTATAGAACGAAATCCAGGACAGCGAAGGCAGAGAAACTGTGTCTCAAAAACCAAAGACAAAACCAGCCATGACCTTTTAAGCTTGCTTTCTCCTTTATCTTCAAAACCCAGGCCACCATGCCAGCAAAGTAAGCTGTACCCGTTGGAGCCATCAAAACCTAGTCTGAAGCGAGGGAGTTGGACGTTCTCCTAGGTAAGGGCTGGCTCCATGGCCTCCTCAGGGTATTCTGTACCCAGTGGTCCAGTGAGCTCCATCACGGTAATGAGATGCAGGATGCAGAAAGAGCCTCCTCTACCTGGCTTATTTCCATTTATCCTGCACATGCCCGAGATGCCAATCATACAGCAGGATACGAGGTCAGCTGACTGTGGAAGGGAGGAGTCATTCATGAGCCAGGAGAACAAAGTGCACTTGAAGCTGTGAACTCTACAGAGTCAGTCAGTCAACATCCCATGCTTGGCTCCCACGCTCCCGCAGACTGCTATGGGTCAACGGCCTCAAGTGCTCCCAAAAACGGGCAATCCGATCCAACGATTGCTTTTACTTTGACAGCTGTTTGCCTGTACAGCTTATTTATACTCGAGAATATACTGTGTGTTCTGTGTAGTTGCATTGATTCCTTTTCTTGATGCTGTGAGAAACATCCAACTCACGGGGGTGGGGTGGGGGTTGGGTTGTTCTGTGCTCCTGCTTTGAGAGGACACTGCCTATCACAACAGGGAAACCGTGGTGGGAGTGTGAACTGGCTGGTCATATCAAATCCAGTCAAGGAAGCACAGAAAAAGAAAACGGACAGCTTCCTTCTTGGTTTTTCTTTTTGAAAATTCAGTCTGGGATCACAGTACATAGAGATGGTTCACCTATCCGTGGCCTGTCTTCTCCACCCAGCTAAGCCTCTTGGGGAAATAACCCTCACAAACACACCGAGGTGGATCTCCTAGGTCACTGCAGCCAAGCTGACACTGAAGATTAAACCCCATGGGGGATTAGGCAGTAGGCACACGGAAAAGGCTTATCCTCCTGAGGTAAGGCGGTGACCAGGCCAGTAGCCTATCCCATGACAAAGCAGACACAATGCTACTTAATCCCCTGGGAAAGAGTGGGCAGTTAAGTGGACCTTTTATAAGATTACAGAAAAAGACCAGGCAGGAGTGGTGTACGCCTTTAGTCCCAGCACTTAGGAGGCAGATCTCTGTGAGTTTAAGGCCAGCCTGGTCTGCAGAGTGAGTTCCAGGACAGCCAAGGATACACAGAGGAACCCTGCCTCAAAAGAAAAAAAGAGGATAGAAAAGGGCAGCCTGCAGAAGGAACAGGTGGAGCGTGGTTGTCTGGTCTCCTTCAGCCTGAGGGCTTTGCTGAGGTGATGTACAAGACAGGCTCAGGGGGCTGGGTTGCTGGTTCCAGTACCACTTCAATCCACCCTAAGACACGATAAATCTTGGCTATGTAGGAAAACTGCCTCCTCTCCCCTAGCCTGCTTCCTCATTCTAGAATACAAGCAGCCACACCACAGGGCTACAGTAGAGTGACCTAGTACATACAGCAAACCTGTAGGACACCTGGCACCAGGGTGCACCCAAATCTTATCTGGTCCAAGTGTGGACGGCTGTAGGACCTAATGAGTCCCTGCGGTGGGCTGGATGAGACCGGCCCTCGTAGGTTCATGTATTTGAATGCTTGGTTGCCCTAGTTTGTGGAAATGTTTGAAAAGGACTAGGAGGTGTGGCCTTGGTGGAGGAAGTGTCAGTAGGATTAAATCCTCTACCTCTCTCGGCCTAGTGGTGTCTCAAGATGGGAGCTCCCAGCCATGGCTGCCTGTCTGCTGCCATAATCCCCACCCACCATGATGGCCATGGACTCACCTGGAAGTCCCTGTAAGTTCTTTCTCCGATAAGCGACCTTGGTCATAGTATCTTAGGATTTATTTACTACTATACATAAGTAAACCGTAGCTGTCTTCAGACACACCAGAAGAGGGCATCAGATCTCATTACAGATGGTTGTGAGCCACCCTGGGATTGCTGGAATTTGAACTCAGGACCTTGGGAAGAGCAGTCAGTGCTCTTAACCGCTGAGCCATCTCTCCAGCCCCCAGGCCTCCCTTGGACTGGCCAGCCACATTGCTTTGCAGGGAGGATCAAGTCTGCCCCACTTAAGAGTTCAGTGAGGAAGCTCAGGGAACATACACCACCTGCCTGGTAGTGTGACCAGCCACTTGTCTGAGGGAGGAAGAGGGGATGATCCGCACAGCTGTCTTATTTACTTTTTAACTTTTCATGAAGAATGGTGACCTATGATTTCCTCATTAACTCTAAGATAGACTATGAATAACATGTTAAATACATTTGGCTTTCTTGATATAGGGTCTCATGTAGCCGAGGCTGTCCTCAACTTCAGTCAGTTGCCAATGGTGACCTTGTTTCTAATTCCCAAGTGAAGGTCACATATTCAGTTCCACTGTAGTTATTTTGTGATGCGAGGGAACCAAACCCAGGGCCTCTTACACTGAGCTACATTGACCTTTAAACAGCTTGTGAGACAAGTGCTTACTATGTTGCTAAGGCTGGCTATGAACTTGAGATCTTCCCGCCTCAGCATCCTGTGCTGGGATAACTGGTGTGTTTCATTGTGCCTGGCTCAGAGAGTTGGTGTTTTTTTCTTTTTTTTTTTGGGGGGGGGGGAGGGGGCTAGAGACAGGGTTTCTCTGTGTATTCCTGGCTGTCCTGTAACTCACTTTGTAGACCAGGTTGGCCTCGAACTCAGAAATCCACCTGCCTCTGCCTCCCAAGTGCTGGGATTAAAGGTGTGAGCCACCACGCCCGGCTGGTGTTGATTTTCTTGATGCTGGGGATCATACCCAGGGCCTCATGGATGCTAGGGAAATGTGAGCTCTGAGCTACACCCCCAGGCTCTGATTCACTGTATGTGTCCACATGCATACCACATTTTAGTGGCGGTCTGAGAATAGCGTGTGGGATTAGTTCTGTCCCTCCACCATGTGTGTCCTGGCGAGTCAAACCCTAAATCTGCTTATTTTTGTATTTTGTGTATTTGTGTTTTTGACTGCATGTATGTATGTGAACCATGTGCACACCTGGGGCCTGCCCTTGGTGGTCAGAAAAGAATGTCACATTTCCTGGAACTGGAGTTACAGATGGTTGTGAGCGGCCATGTGGGTGCTGGAAATCCAACCCAGGTCCACCACAAGAGCAACAAGTGCTGAGCCATCTCTCTAGCCCCCATTTTTTTTTTTAATAGTTAAATGCTTTGTGTTATTGGAAAAAAAAACCCAGTTTTCTATAAACTTGAGTGTTGTTATTTGAGGTTTATGTCATCATATCTGCTGAGTTCCTATTACTGACACTAATGTCAAATAAACCCTGCCTTGGTCCTAACCCTGGTGAGATGACACTCTTCAGGGCATGATGGGCCATTAAACTATTGCCACATCTAACCAGAATCCCACCTGCCACAGTAAACCACGTATGCTCCTGAAAACATAATCGCCCAGGCAACAAAGCTTTCCCTGAGGGCTACCTCTGTATTTACGTATAAGAGGTGTCAGGGTGGTGGCTTCTCAAGGTACTGCACAGAGCATTTGAGGAAAAAGGTGTTTTGTGCTGGATAGTTTTGTCAACCTGACACGTTAAGAGTCTTCAGAGATGAGGGAATCTTAGTTGAGAAAATACCTCCCTAAGATCAGGCTGTGGACAAACCTGTAGGGCATTTTCTTGATCAGTGCCTGATGATAGCCCACTGTGGGTGGTGTCCCTGGTTTTAGGAGAAAGCAGGCAGAGCAAGTGATGGAAAGCAAGGCGGTAAGCAGCTCCCTCTGCATCAGCTCCTGCCCTGGCTCGCTTCAGTGAGGAGCGGTGTTGTGGAAGCATGGCTTACACCCAGCCTGGTGGGCCGCACCTTTAATCCCAGCCCTCTGCAGGGGGATCTCTGTGGGCCAGCCAGGGCTACATAGTGTAAGCCTGCCTTAAAAACAAAAGCCAAACCAAGCGTGACAGCTCTACTCTTCTCCACCCTTGCAGCAGCCGCCCAGGCTTACAGCCCGCCTGCCCCATTTCTCCTCTGAAACGCTAATAAATTGTCCTCCAGCTTTAAAAAAAAAGAAGAAGAAAAGTGTGATTTCAGCAGTTTTATTATTTGCACCCTTCGCGACCTGGTACAAATGTAAAGTGTTTCTTCTGCTCTCGGCTGTCTGTCACTCTCTGTGGCTCCCGGACATGCTCGCCATTACTTACGCCAGTGCTGCAGCTCTTGGGACAAACAGAGACAAACATGAGGACCGGGAAGGGTACGGCTTACTGGCTATTTCTATCTTTTACTTAGATAAATCACTTAAAAAAATTTTTTTTCCATAAACTTAGAAATCTTCTTGGGCCTAAGAACATCCAGCTTCCATCTTTAGAGATAAAAAAAACCAAACAACAAAACCAAACCAGAACACCCAGGTCAGGTGCTTAGTGCCAGCAGCACTCCAGCTCAAGTTCGGACAGTCAGACCCTGTCTCAACACAAACACATCGTGTCTGCAGGACTGCCACCAAACAGCAGAAGCCATGAGCTCCTCAGAATGGTTCAGCGGGAGCAAGCTCTGTCCTTAGGGAGACAGGACTCTGCTTTTGTGCTTTCCATTTTGTGTTTGGAGCCCGTATCTCACTAACGGCCCATGCCTGACTGTGGCTGCTTTGCATGCAGGGGGTGCTGCAGGCCCACTCCTGTGTCGGTGGGGCATGGCCTGAGCCAGTATGTTAGACAGTTTTCATATGAGATAGCCTGGCCTCCTGCTACCTCTTTTTGTTGTTGTTTTTTGTTTTTTTGAGACAGGGTTTCTCTGTGTAGCCCTGGCTGTCCTGGAAGACCTGTTCTCTGTAGACCAGGCTGGCCTCAAACTCAAATCTGCCTGCCCCTGCCTCCCAAGTGCTGGGATTGAAGGTGTGCTCCACCACCGCCTGGCTCTCCTGCTACCTCTTAATTTAATTTTAGAAAAATATTAAACTTTTTGGGGTAGTCTCCTATGAACGATGAGCTTTTTTCTTTTTAAACTGTAAGGGTCTCTTCTTTTTTAAATATTAAGGGACTTATTAAATAGGAGTTTTGTGTGTATTGTATGTGCGTGCACCACATGCAAGCCTGGTGCTTGGTGAAGGCACAAGAGGGTGTTGGATTCCCTGGCACTGGAGTTATGAATGACGTGAGCTGCCACATGGATGCTAGGATCTGAACCTGGATCCCGAGTAAGAGCCACAAGTGCTCTGAATAACTGAGCCATCTCTCCAGCTCCAGACCTGTTTTTATATTACTTAAATGAACAAAAGTTATCTTGAATTATGGGAAAAGAAATTTGGGCATTTTCCTCCAGGTTAAGATTTTTGTATAAGCCTAACCATAACTACACAGGTGCCATGGTTTGGTTTTTGAAGGCAGGGTATCATGTACCCCAAACTGGCTTTCAATTCTGTACCCTCCCGCCTCAACCTATTGAATGATGGGATTACAGGCATGCGCTATCATGTCTGGATGAAGGAAGTCAGACTCGGGGGTTGGAGAGATGGCTCAGCAGTTAAAAGTACTTGGTGGATCTTACAGAGGTCCTGGTTGGGTTCTCAGCATGTACAAGGCAGCTAAAAGCTGTAACTCCATTCCAGGGGATCTGATGCCCTTCTCTGGTCTCCATGGACACTGGGCACATACTTGGTATATAGACATACATGCAGGCAAAACACTCATACACATGTAAAGTAAAAACTAATGAATTAAAAAACTTAAAAAGTAGCCAGAGTCTAGCTAGCCAGGTTTGGTGGCATAGGCCTGCCATCCTAGCTTACAGTCTGAGGAAGGAATGAGAGCTAAGGGCCAGAGGCCAGGGCAGGAGCGCTGAGTGTAGGTCTAGCCTAGCCTGCATAGGGAGACCCAAAGATCAAAAGAATGAAGCTGCTGTGTCTTAAGCACAAGGACTGCTCTTTCTCCTGCTCTCTCTTACGGCATAAAGCCCTTCTGTTCCACTGTGAAAAGGGGGTTCTAAGGCACTAAGGGGGACCCCTTCCTCCTAGCAGGGAGTAGTTTAAAGTAGGGAAAACAAACAAGCAAAGCCAAGCCCTAGAGTCCACCGCCGACATCACTATTGGGCGGGGAGAAAGATCATGTAAATGTAAGTCAGATCTTGCAGAGACCTTTAACGGACTCCACAGAACCCCAGTGACAGCTGACCTCCAGAGCCCAAGGGGAGGCGACTAGTCACTAAAGCTACTGGTTACGAGGCTTACTCAGATGCTTGAAGCTCCAGTTACAGCACAGGATAAAGTAGCCAGCGAAGAGCATCGTGAGACCACCGACACCACTCTTCTTTATGGTGGTGTTGCACTGCACCCACCCTGTGCAAACAGAGGCAAGGCACATGGTTAGCGGCTGGGCTGGGGCCCAGTAGATACACATTATTCAGTGGCCCTGCTAGCTCTAACTCACAGAATTTAGATACCTATGTAAGGCTGCCCTATTTAAACTATAGATACACTTTTACTTTTCCATAGGCAACATGTTAATTCAATAGACAGCAGGGCTAAGCTGTGAAGGATTTGACTAAGTTCAGACCACTTGTTCCCACACTGGGAGCTGGGTTAAACTCAAGTGATGCAGAGAAATAGGCTTGGTTAACTACTGCCTTCATTGATCACTGTGGGGAGGGAGGGGAGGGCTGGGGGCGGGTGGCAGGGTGGGTTTGAAGAAGTGAAAGCTGCATAATAAACAGGAGCTGCTGCTCTGCCAGCTCGGGGTTCTGACTGACTGACTGACTGATGCCTGATTCCAAATGGAACCAGACAGAATGACAACCGCTCCTCTTTTCTTCTGCCTTGGTTAAACAGCCTACAGCTGAGAAACCTCTCCACAGGCCTGGAGCCAGCAAGAGAACCAAGAGCCAGTAACACCGTCCTCACCTTTGTGCACAGCTCCCAAGAGTCTCATTAGAGGGAGGCTGGAAGTTGTAAGCGTCAGGGGTTCCAGACTCCTGCTATCAGCCGAACTTCGTCCCCACCAAGGAACTACGGTTCCAAACAGAAGTCACTGTGACAGTTGATCTAGAACCATCCCTCCCCCCAGCAGGCAGTGGCACATCCTTCAGACTGGGCCTCAGGAAAAGCACGCCCTACAGGTAGATCAATGAGCACCTCACTGGGCTGTAGTTAAACTACACCAGGAAGTCAAGTCTGCCTCAGGCCAAAGCTCTTACTGACAGAGGCCTTGCACGGGGTGACTGCTCTGCCTACCCTGTGTGTGCCCAGGCCTGGCTAACCCTCAGTTTACTGCTATGACAGAGGCCTTGCACAGGGTGACTGCTCTGCCTACCCTGTGTGTGCCCAGGCCTGGCTAACCCTCGGTTTACTGCTGTGAACTTAGGACGAAGCATGACTTTTTACTACAGGTTGAATAGCCTGAAATTCGTGGACCAAAACCTTTAGATTCTGGACTGAAAATACATCTGGACCATCTACATATATATAGTCTTGGACCCCAAACCCAGAACCAAATACAGAACCTCTCTGTTCTCTACATCCCCTACCCCACTGTCGCCTGAGTCCAGGATCATATATGCTAAAACCCCATGTCACATGTCCTTACCACTGAGCTGCATCCATAGCCCCTAAATCATTTTTCACATGAATTTGTCAGATGAACCCTGCCAACATATTCTAAAGACTGTTTGTTTGTTTGAAAGCATGCCTGTTTTGACTTCGACCCACCCACCAGTGACTGGGCTTGGGGTGTCACCCTTCTTCCCAGGACTGCTGAGACCCACGCCAGCATTCGAGGTGCTGCCTTCTGGAGTGCTCTGGAAATACCTGTGCTTCCCTCTCACAGTCATCTCTATTTGCCATGTATGTTCTGAGACCCCCCCCCCCCCAACGTCAGGTCTCCTCCCAGCCTTCCCATTTATTCTGCCACATGAATAACAAACGGAGTCAGAAAACGAGTGGTTCTTTTCCACAGATTTCTCCGTGTGTGTTCAAGCCAGACAGCTCATCTTTCCTGCCCACGGTTTTCTGGTCTTTTTGGTTTGTCAGATACAGGATAAATTAAGATGGACGGGGTGAGTGGGTGTGGTAAAAGCTGCTGTGGGTATAAAAATGCTCAAATGATAATATTATACAACAATGGAAAAGAGCACGTTGGGGTACGGACAGAGGGCTCAGTAGTTAAGAGCACGCGGTACTCTTGCAGCGGCCTCAGGTTTGGTTCCCAAAACTCATGTGGTGGCTTACGACTATTTTAAAACCGTGGTTCCTGGGGATTGGACCCCTTTCTGGTTTCCATGGGCTACTGCCTGCTTTGGTGCACACTGCACAAGAACTCCCATTTACATTAAACAAACAAACCGACAGCCCTCCTAGCCAGGCATGGTAGCACACACCTTTAATCCCAGCACTTGGGAGGCTGAGGCAGGGCAATCTCTGTGAGCTCAAGGCCAGCCTGGTCTTCAAAGCAAGTCGAGGACAGCCAGGGCTGGCTGCACTGAGAAACCCTATCTTGAAAATACAATAAAACAAAAATCTTAAAAACCAACCAACCAAAAAAACCCCCAAAACCCCACTGGCTTCTAACGAATTCCACAGTCCACACTCATGCAAGGTCAAAGTCTCTTCAAAACAAATAGTGGAGAGCTAGCTGCAGTAGGGAAGACTGTACACTGACCGCTCTTCCAGAAGACCTGGGTTCAGTCCCCAGCACCTACATCCATCAGCTTTCAAACACCTCTAACGCCGGCACCAAGGACCTGATGCCCTCTTCCGGCCTCCACAGGCACGGCACAGTCTACGTCTGTCTCCAATGTTTATACCCTAATAGACATACTTGAAATTAAGTTGGTTTTTTTGTTTGTTTTTAAAAGACAAACCATAAAGCCCATAGCTCACCTCAAAACACAAGGTGTAGCCTCCAGAAAACTGCCACCTTTGGACCAGAGTCCCTGCGGCACCCTGACTTTGCTTCTCTCTAGTTGGCCAAGGTGGGCTCACTTCCAGGTACAACTTCAGAGGACCTTACACAGAGGTAATCTGAGCTGAGGACATACTCTTTGCACCCACAGGCCTTGCTTCCCAGCCTGCCACTCATCCCTTAGAGCCCTACCCGTTGGATTTCTTTCCTTCCTTTCTTCCTTTCTCCCAAGACTATGTAGCATTGGTTATCCTGAAACTTGCTCTGTAGACCAGGCTGGCCCTGAACTCAAAGATCCACCTGCCTAGGCACGCACCAGCACGTGTGACTTACCCACTGAATTCCTGCTATGCCTCTCTCCAGTCTAGACAGTCAACTGCTATCTGGATTAGCAGCCTGTCCCAGTCTAACCTTCAACTCTCATGGAGGAGAAGGGAGAAGGAACATTAAAATTGACTCTGGACCAAGACTTCTCTTCCATCAACCAAGTCAAATGTGGGGTAGACTGTGCGGGCGAGAATTAGTTACCTGAAGCAAAGTGACTAATTCTGACCCTTATTTCAAAGGCAGAGCACTCTGGACGGGCAGGGCAGCCCTTGCAAACATGCTCTCTTACCTTTCGAGACGCTCCTGCCCTGCAAAGTGGGAAGAGGAGGGACCTGAGCTGCTAAGCTCCAAGGCGGAGGCCTCCTTGGCAGCACCCCTAGTCCAACATAAGCAGGATAGAGTTCTGGAAACCACTCCAGTCCCACGGACCTGGGAGGAGCCCCTGAGGTAACAGCAGCAACATGCCCAACGAAGGTTTTAGGAACGGGATACTGAGCTGAGTATGACATTAGGCAGTGCCCTGCCTGGGCCGTGTGGGGCTGGTAGAAAGATGTGGGTTCCAGAACATCTCTCACACTTCCCACTGACAGTGTTATGGCAGGGACATGGCTTTGGCCACAGAATTGAGCATTCTCTTCTGGAGTAGATGTCACAGCCGGAGAGGTGAGGCTCTGATTCCCTGACTCCGGCATGAACACGTTCCTAAGTTCGAGGGCGGTATGTGGCTTTGCCTTTGTGGCTGTAATGGGGTCCTTACCACCTTGGCCCAAGCCAGCCCCTTCCTGTACGTTGGTGACAGACATCCTGTTCTCAGTATTTCCCTTGCTCTGGCTCAACTCCATGCCAAGGCCAAGTTCCTGATGCTCTCTGACCGGTGCTTTACCCAGCAGGCCAGTGTGAAGGCCCAGGAGGAGTGATTCTGACTTCTGGGTCTTGGTGTTACCAGGGTGGGCAGAGACTCCCAAGAGGTGGCCTCCATCTTGGGAACCTTCCTCCCTGCTCAACACTGAGGGTGTTACTCTCTGAACCCCGTGGCTGCCACTCTTTGGAGAATGACGATCACTAAGAGGCACATCTAATAATTTTACCCGAAGCTTCTGTCTTTGGGGGTCAACTGTGCCTAACTTGAGCCCGACAGAAGTGGCTGGGTTAGCATGAGGCTGGGTTGATGAATATTTTCTATCTTGATTAGCAAGAAAAGGTTCCACTGAGCTGACCAGTGAAGGCGCTTCTGTCTCTGAGGGACACGGACTTCCCTTGGACTCAGACACATCTTGGGTGAGTTCTCTCTTAGGAGAGGTGGCATCTGACGCAGGAGACCAAGGGGTTGTGACTCTCTGCAGAGTCACCTCTGGCTTGGCCTGGCTGAGTGCTTGGAAGGAGAACTGATTTTGATCTTTGTTTTCTCCTTCTGCTTTTGTTATCCGCACGCTTCCCAAGATCCCCTCTGGAAGCGGAGAGGCTGCAGCTGTCCACGATGCCCTGCTGGTTTCTGCTTTCACAGCTCTTTTCGGACGGTCTACCTCTAGCTCCTTCTCTTTAGCTCTGGTCAAGTCTCTGGTAGGACTCTTCTCTTTTTGAGCAAGTGCAGCTGGCTTGGACTGAGAAACATTTTGATCAGCAGATATGGACGGTCCTCTCATTTTACAGTGCGGCAAGTGGGATTTTAAACGCTTAAACGGCTTCTTACAATAAGGACACACTTCCATCCGGGGCTCGGCTGCACCCATGCTCTTCCTGGAAGGTAAAGGTGGGAGCCGATGAGCAACACAGAGTAACCGTCAACAGCATGGATTTTTAACTTTTGTTTGCTCTGCTTAAGATAGGCCCAGGCTGGCCTCAAGTTCACTATGCAGTTTTATCTACATAGTGAGTTCCAGTACAGCCAGAGCTACACATAGTGAGACCATCTCAAAAAAAAAATTAATAAAATAAAAAGCATTAACAACCCAAACAAAAAAACAAAGCAACACAAAACCAAAAGACTTAACATCTAGTAAGTTAATGCTTAGAGGAAAAGACATTAAAAATGTCAGCCAGAACTTGACTTTGTTATTTATGTCAAGTGGAGGCTACATGAGTTCAATAAAATTGTTAAAAAACAAAATTAAACAAAACCTTAAAGATTAAGAAAAAAAAAATCTACTTAGAGCCTTTAAAAGGGAGCACATAACTAGAGGCAAAGACATCTGGGAGAGTCCAGAGTGGATGTGAGCCTGGGTCATGTGGGAAGAGTAGGGGAGGGGAGAAGGCGGAGCCACAAGAGTGAAAGGCAGAGACAAAAGGGCCTGCCTTTCACAAAATAAATGGATTCCATGGGGAAGAGCAGCTGGGAGAAGCTCAGGCTAGGGGAAGGGGTATGCCAGCCATACCTTGTAACTGGTAGGGAATGAGGGATGCTAGGAAACAAGGAGGCCAGGTCCATTATGACACGTTAAATAGGCACCATTTGTCCTGGGTTTGAGACCTAACAATGACCACCTATAATTCTCCTTTTGGGGGAGTCTGGTGTCCTCTGACCTGCTGGGACACAGTGTGCACATATATAACAAACTCATGCAGGCACATAGACATACACTTAGTAAAAAGGTGAAAGGGGTCCACCAGGTGGGCATTCCTCCCTCAGAGCCCCTCCCATTTTCAGGAATTCTTCAATAAATCACACCCACTCTTCTTGACCCTGCTCTTTAAGGCTGGAACAAGGAAGTATGACATCCATGGGGGTGCAAAAACTGGTTTGAACGTTTCTAAAGTTACACAAGCGAGATTCACTGGGGTGTAAGGACTCAGGAGAACTCTTATCAGCTGGGGATGTGGCTCAGTCGACCTGGCAAGCACGAAGACCTGGGTTCCATCCCCAGCACTGCATAAAACCCGATACTGTGGTATGGTAGACATTCACAATTCCAGCACCCTGAAGTAGAGACAGGATGGCCAGGTCAGTAGACTAGCCTGAGATTTATGAGATCCTGTCTCCTAAATAAATAAATAAATAAAGGAGGGTTTCCCCTCATTCAGGAGAAATGAATCTGAATCTCTGCTCAGATTAATATAGCAACACACACACACACACACACACACACAAATAACAATGAGCCGGGCGTGGTGGTGCACGCCTTTAATCGCAGCACTCAGGAGGCAGAGGCAGGCGGATTTCTGAGTTCGAGGCCAGCCTGGTCTACAGAGTGAGTTCCAGGACAGCCAGGGCTATACAGAGAAACCCTGTCTCAAAAAGACAAAACAAAACAAAACAAAACCAATAAACAGATGGGTATGATCTCCATTTTTAAGTTATAAATTGTAATATAATTGATTATTCATATGTATATGGATATATAATCATAGGAGGATTTCTGAGTTCGAGGCCAGCCTGGTCTACAGAGTGAGTTCCAGGACAGAACCCTGTTTCAAAAAACCCCCCAAAAAAAACCAAAAAAAAAAAAAAGTACATTACACACTATATCTATCTCTTGTTATTCTCTGGAGTTGGGAAAGGAGAGGGTTGAATTACAAAGCTCGCCTGTGAGCTATTACTACATCTTTAAAATTCCAAAGGCCAGGAACCATCTCTCCTGGGGATGACTCCATTCTCAAAATCTACTACCACAAAGCATATTGTGTACCCCTGAATGCTCTGAGGAAGCTAAGGTGGTTTAATGGCAGCCTGGACTACACAGGGAGATTGTCTCTCCATCAATGCCCACGCAGACACACCTCTACCACTGACGCTGGTATGTGACATTTGTTGAACGAATAAACATGTTTACTATAACTATTTAATACCGTGACTGAAAATACCTCCTGGCCAGTAAATAGATTAAAAAAAATAAAAAACAAACAAACCCCCCAAACCCTGAGTCTGAAACCACTTTACAAGATAAAAATCCATTTGTTTAAAGCAACCATTACTTTATCGTTCATAAAAGGCACACCCAAACTGTTTCCCACCGAGTGCACCATAAGTCTTCTGTTAGTGAGAATGCACTGCCGCACTGAAGGGCACACGACAAAGACAATACATGGGCTTTCCAGTTTTTTTGTTTGTTTTGTTTTGGAGACAGGGTTTCTCTGTGTAGCCCTGGCTGTCCTGGAACTCACTCCGTAGACCAGGCTGGCCTTGACCTCAGAAATCCGCCTGCCTCTGCCTCCCAAGTGTTGGGATTAAAGGCGCGCGCCACCGCCGCCCGGTTGGACTTTCCAGTTTTAACGGTAGACTTTTTTGAGATGATGGGGTCTTACCTGGTAGCCTTGTCTTCCCTGGAACTCTCACTAGGTAGACCAGGATGGCCTTGAACTCACATAGATCAGCTTGCTCTGCCTCCTGAGTAGTGGGATTAAAAGGCGTGCATTACTACGCCAGACTCTACACCCTACACTTTAACAGGGGTTTCGTTTTCCTGCCTGACCTCTTGTCGACTCTCCTAAAGACCCCCATGCTTATGGATCACTGTTCACGTTTGGCAGAAACTCTGAATATCAGTTTGTGTAAGGTGGGGAGCTGATAGTACTGAGTCCTAGACAAAGAACTGGATTATGCTCCTGACAGAGAAAAGGGAATGCGTCTGACAACCAAAGTTAAGACTTCCCCAAGTCTTAGAGTACACGTATTCTGGTGGTGGTGGTGAGATCACATGGGAGACAAGGTCTCAAGTAGCCCAGGCTGGCTTCGAACTTGTTACACAGTCGAGGATGATTCTGACCTCCTGGTCTTGCAGCTTCTCCTCCCAAGAATGGGGATGACAGGTGTGCGCAACTCACGGCGGGCAGGGACCTCGCGATTCGCCACTGATCAAGCTCACCTCGCCAGCCGCGAGGCAGCTCCGTCCACACCGCCGCGTTCCCACGCCTGCCGGTCTCCCCCACACCTCTCGGTCCGGCCTCTTCCAGCAGGTGGGCGTGGCCCTTCCCGGTACGGAACTCCGTTATCCCGTTCGCCTGTTCCGCACTCCTCTCTTGACCTGCAACAAAGGTCGCGGAAAAATAGCCCAGCCCTTAGCTACTCCATGGAACGGGCTCCGCACCGTTCGGAGACGCGAAGTTCCACGCCGCACACTCTTAGAACCCGGAGCCCACCAACACCTTCCCAACCAGAGGACCCCTGAGCCTGTGGCCGTCCGCGTCTGTGCCTGATGGAGCTCGTCTGGTTCTTTTTAAAATTTTCACCTTAGAGAGGCTTAACGCAGAGACAAGTATCAATGATCGTCAAATAATGTAATTTATCTAAAATCTGGCTTGACTTTTACGTCGTGTCCTGTTTTGTTTTTGAACAGGCGGCTGCCCCGGACACCTAAACGGGGGTCCTGGAAGTTCCCGGTCAGTCTTCCCTCTGGGACCCGCCTCTTCCTGCGTGCGCGGTGATGGGAAAGCGCGGCCGGCGTCCCGCCTCCGCGCAGCCGCAGGAGGACAGTACCACGGCGCCTGCGACATGGGGAGGCGCGGAGGCGACACCGGAAGTGGCTGTGGTCCGGGTCGGCCCGAGGGGGACTCAGCGCCCGCAGCAACCACCCGCGCGGCGGCGGTCAGAGCTCAGACCCGTGCGGGTGGGCGTGGCGGGCGCCGGGACACAGCTCCGACTGTTCGCTGTCGGCGCGGGGCGGCGCCGCGTCGCTCGCCTTCACCAGCTGCCATGAGCGAGCGCCTCCGCCCCAGGTGAGGGAAGGGGGGAACCCGCTTTCTCCGCGGCCCCTCGGCCGAGGATGTGCGCTCTGGAGCCGAGGGGCGGACGGAGCCGGCGGGGTGGTGGTGCGAGGCTCTGGGCTGCGCTGCTCTGCGGTCGGAGGAGGCGGAGGGGAGAAGGTGGCGCCGCCTCTGACACTTGGACCCCGTGGGCAGCCAGGGAGGCGACGCTCTGGAATCCAGGGCTGCCCCTTCTCCGTCTTTTCCTTGTTTTCTTCGTCTTCTGCCCTTTCCGCTTCGGAATGAGGTTTGTTCGGCCCGACGAGACGGACGGTGTGGTCCTTCCTAAATTGAGGCGGGCGGTGGTGGTAGGGGGATGGGAGGGATGGCCGATCTGGAAGAGATGGCTCCCTTCGAGCGAGGCGCCTCGGAGAGGGGACGGGATGCTTCGGGGGCGGGGAGCTGCTGGCGCCCCAAGGTCAGGAGAAAGGCGGGGGTTGGGCTTAACCCCTGCAGCTGGGAGGGCTTAGGGCAGACCGCAGCGCTGTGCCCTCCCTCATCTGATGGACCCGGGTGGGTGGTGACCCACTCTCGGTTGTAGCATTAGCAGGCAGGATTCTAAACAGTTTGGATGAGGGGCCAGTTGGCTGGGAGCAGGGAGGTGGCTAACACCACGAGTTACTCTCAACCCTCACTAGGCGGGCGGCCCCTCGGGGCTTTAGGCCCGATCCAGATGAAGTTTCTTTTCTCCTTATTTTCCGTCTGGGAAGAAGTAAGTTGGGACGCCTTACCTCAGAATGAAGAAGGCTGGCTTTATTTCTTACTGGAAAGTCTCCTAATAAGATGCTTGACGATCTATCTACATCTACGCTAAGTTGTACTTTTTCATTTCTCTGGTGGAGAACAGAGAACGGATTTAGAGAGACTCATTTATTTATCTAAGTCTATTCAGGCTCGCGGCTCTTTATTCCGTAGTCGTCTCAGGCTTAAAGAAGGTGGATCGTAGGCTTGCTTTTTTATTTTCTCTCATAAATGATTTTACTTATTTTATTTTATGTGTATGAGTGGTTTGCCTGTGTATATGTATGTACATCACGACGTGCGTGTCTAGTGTCAACGTAGACTCAGAGGAGGGCTGGGAACAAAACCCCAGTCCTCTGTAGGACTAACAGGGGTCTTCCGTGGCTGGGCCATCTCCTCAGCCCTGAGTCTTGTTCCTTGCATTCTTTGGTTATGAATGTAATCATTGTTTTGCAAGGCTTCTCCCTGAAACAGTTATTTCATGGGACTGGGGTTCCCCAACATTCTGAGATGACTTGATCCAGTGGTGAGAATTTTAAGGTCCCTAGACTGAATTGAGTGACTGATTTTGGTTCTATAGTAATTGTAGTAGAAAGCCTGTACTTGTGTCAAAAAAAAAATGATCAAACTAAATTGGAAATTAGAAGGTGCTTGCCAGAATTATAATCTGGTCCATGGCATTAATGTACTCCAAAAGGTTTAATCTTACTGATTGTACAGATAGAATGAAGCCATAATCTTGCCAGTTATTAGAAATCATTGGAAGGTTCAAATTAGGTCAAGTTGGAATTATGGACCAGTTACAGTCACACCATTAGAGTTAGGGCTGTGACCTTTAGATGCAGCAAGCCTGAGCTGACTGCCATCTTTTAGATTCTTTTGGAATGTCTCCCTCATGTGACAGCCCTCAGCATTTTCTGTCACTAACAGATTTTTTTAAATCTAGTGCTGCAGACAAGTAGTGTAAGTTTGTGCTGATTACAGATTCTTTTTATCTAATATACTTATAGAAATCTTAGTGTGTTTATATATTTTGGTGACTTTTTTTCCCCCTCTTTCTGGTGACTTCTTTAAAAACCAGTTATCAAGGACAGACCTTTCTTGCCTAATTTTTATTTATTTATTTTTTTATTCTTTCTCATCACCCATGAGCTAGCTTGGCCCCCTCTGGTGTCAGACTTTCTCAGTAGACTGAGAACACTGTAGAAGGGTGGTTGTATGGTAAGGAAGTATGCCTTATCACAGATCCTTAGCGTCTACATATGAATTGGGAGAGAGACACCTATAGTAAGAAGCATTTGAGATGGACTATGATTGTGCTTGTCTTTAACCCCAGCCCTCAAGAGGCAGAGGATCCGAGTTCATGGCTAACTTGTTTTGTATAGCCAGTTCCAGGCCATCCAGGCTACCTGGTGAGACCTTTTATAATAAAATGAAAACCAGTTGTTGTACTTTCTATTTAAGTCTGCCTAAGGTTCTTTGAAGAGGACCAGGAAAATAGGACAGAAGTGAGATATGAAAAGTGATGGAGCCAGCCATTCTGGGGGTGATAGATCTAGCAATTGTTTTTCCCTAAGTGGAAAGGAGGTGCCTAGAAAGACAGTGAACCGACTGTAAACTTGTGATCTTGTCAATTATTAATAAGGGTATCGAAAGCTGAGTGTTCTAGGGAGGCATTTAATAATGAAAACTAAGAACAACAAACATGGAGCCTAGTAGAGCTCATTCTTAGCTCCTGACCACTGAAAAGAGGCCCGAGAGATGGTGCTTATACACTGAGAAACTGACAGATCTTACATGACTTGCCCAGAGGCAGATGACAACAGTAGAACAGCCCAGTGCTGCTATTGGTACTGGGAGGAAAATGCCCTGTTACAGATGAGGAGATGGCAAGTTTTGGTCAGCCTCATAAAGTTTGGTTGCAGTGACTCAGCAGCCCCAAGCATAGCCAGCTGTTGTCATGCTGATAAGATAAAAGTTGAGGTGCCAGTGTGCTGCCACTGTTGAGGGTCTCTCCCAGCAGACCTTGTCTCATGCAAAATGCCTGTAGTGGGGTGGAGGAGAAGCTTCTTAGTTCAGTTTATATACTAAGTTACTGTTTGTTCATTCGTTTGTTTGTTTGTTTATTTCTGGTTTTGTTTATCAAGATAGGGTTTCTCTGTGTAGCCCTGGCTGTCCTGGAACTCACTCTGTAGACCAGGCTGGCCTCGAACTCAGAGATCCACCTGCCTCTGCCTCCCAAGTGCTGGGACTAAAGGCGTGCGCCACCACGCCCAGCTCGTAAGCTCATTCTTAAGAGTAGGATGTTTTCAGAGTCTTCAGGATACAAGCTCTTGAGCCAGAGTGATGATTTTGGCTTCTAATCATAATCTTGGTTAGGGACTTGCTGCATATGGAAAGCTGCAACTGTATAACACCCATTTTCCCTGTGTGTGTGTGTGTGTGTGTGTGTAAATAAACTCCTTAGTTTTTTCCTTCTTTTTTTTTGTTGTTGTGTATTTTTTTGTTTGTTTGGTTTTGGTTTTTTAGTTTGTTTTTGTGACTGTCCCTGTGTGTGGTCTTAGCTGTCCTGGAACTCGCTATGTAGACCAGAGAGACCTCAAACTCAAAGAGATTCTCTTGTCTCTGCCTCCTAAGTGTACATACAGATTGAAGGTGACTGTCCCATCAGGCCTAGTATTGCCTTTTATCTCTTTCTTGGAAGCATTTTCTCCATAATTGATAAGCCCTTTGGATGTATGGAACTTGACAGTGCTGCCCAGTAAATTTTTACTATGTAAAGATTTTTTTGCCAAAACAACATTTTGGTAATCCAAAAATTTTCCTTACTCAGTTAAACAACAGCTGATGGCTGCAGAAATGGCTCAGCAGCTAAGAGTGCTTAACTGCTCCTGCAGAGGACCTAAGTTCAATTCCCAGCACCAACATGGTGACTGTCTGTAACTCCAGCTCCAGGGGAGCCAAAGCCTTCTGACACCATGGACATGTAGGCAAAGCACTCATAAACATAAAATAAATCTGAAAACACTAACCAAGCAGAGCTGATACTGCAATCTATCCCAAAGTAAAGAACTGCGGGCCTACAGAATCTTTGAAGTTTTGTTCTTTGCTGAACCTCTTTCTAGGGTTTAGAAGCAGTCATTTGTTTTTGTATTTTGTTAGTTTTATTTATTTGTTGTTGTTGCTTACAGTAAAATAATTTAGGACTGGCATTGCTCACTAGACAGGCATTTTTCTCGGTATATAGGTCTAAGATATCCTTTCCTACTAGGTGTGCTGGTACACACCTTTAGTCCCCGTACTTGGGAAGCAGAGGCAGGTGGATTACTGAGGCTGGCCTGGTCTACTTATACATAGTGAGTTTGCGTTCCAAGGCTACATTGGAACTATGTCCAAATAAATAAATACATAAGTAAAATAAATCCTTTTACAATTTATATTTTGCAGCTTTTTTATAATAAATTTACAATAGTTAGCCTTTTTTTCTTCAGTGAAACAGGAGTTTCTGTGGTCTCTGATCGATTTCGCTTTTGGCTTTTAAAATATATTTAACTAGTGTGTGTGTAGAGGTGTGAGTGTGTTTGGAGCTCAGAGAGCAACTTGTGAGAGTCAGTTTTCTCCCACCACGTGGGACCTGAGTTGGAACCCAGGCTGTCAGGCTTGGTGGCAGTAAGCACCTTTACCTGCATCTCACCAACCCCCAGGTGAATTTTAAATAGTTGTAACACCAGCAGTTGATTGCTTTCTGAGCAGCCTCTGTAGCAGTACAGCTACAGCTTGATCAGCCTTAAAGCGGAGAGCTGGGGACTCGGGCATATGAAGTTGTTCTGTGTTTTCAATCCCTAGCATGAGTTTAGTACTATCAATGAATGGGCTGCATTGCTTGAATGAACGAAAAGAGCTGTTCACCTAACCTTTGCCTTTGCTGTCAGAGGGATAGGTGCCGCATGGAAACAGTTACAGGACCCTGTACTTGAACAGCAGGCTTTTGTGTGCTAACTGTGGTTGTGTGTGAGCGTGTTAGGGATTGTGGATTCCTACAGTATATTTATTTATTTTTTATTTTTTATTTTTTTTTAAAGATTTATTTATTGATTATATGTAAGTACACTGTAGCTGTCTTCAGACACTCCAGAAGAGGGAGTCAGATCTTGTTACAGATGGTTGTGAGCCACCATGTGGTTGCTGGGATTTGAACTCCTGACCTTCGGAAGAGCAGTCGGGTGCTCTTACCCACTGAGCCATCTCACCAGCCCCCCTACAGTATATTTATGCTGGGTATGGTGAAGACTGGAGTGGCTGCAGCGGCAGTAGCTGCAGGACTGCAGCCAGCCTCTTGTGAATGTGCTTAGCACGGCAGCCTTGAGGAAGTTGGTCTCACCGAAGGGTGGTGTAGGAACAGCTAGGAGCTAGCCTTAGGCGCATCTTGTGATGGGTGAGGCCTGGCACCCTGAGTGGTGCAGTGAGTACTTGGTCTTACTTGAGCAGTTTGGCCTAGAGGTAGCGGGCAGCGTGGCTGCGTCTGGGCTAGCTGTGTGAAGTAACCTGAAGGAGGTGCTGGCTGTTCGGCTCTGCTGAGCCAAAGCTATATATGGTCACTTCAGTTGAGCTGCTGCAGTGAAGAGGCTGTGCTGTTAAGCATAATGCTATGAGGTCTTGTGCTGTGTTTGAAGCTCAGTGTTGCTTTGGGTGGCCTCAAATGTGTAGCGATTCTCCTGCCTCAGCTTCTTGTTTGCTAGGATTGTAGGCATAGCCACTATGCCTGGCAGTAACTGGATTTTTTTATTTTTTAAAATAATTTTGCTTTTTTGAGACAGCCTTACCCTTGATGGCCTGGATGCACAGAACAGGCCTTGAACTTGCAGTGATCCCCCTGTCTCTGCTTCCTGAATTCGGGGATTAGAAATGCAAGCCATCATGCCCAGCAAGATGGGGATTTTGAATTTTGGCTTAGGTAAATTTAAGTGGCCACATTATTAGTGGCTGCCATATGGGGCAGGGTATTCCAGGCAGTTCGTTTTAGAGCTAGCTAGCTATTCCTCCTTTCGTTTATTTCTATTTTCTACTTTGAGGTAAAAATCCTGATTTTAAGTCTGATTGTACTTAACTCTTGTGGATAAGCTAAGTAACCGCTCTGTCATACTGCGAGCACTTGCTGGAGCAAGGTGACTTATTTCCCCTTTAGCCCAGCAGTTCTAACCAGCATGTGCCGTTGCTCAGTGCAGTGATGTTGCAGTGCTGTGCTGTAGCCTGAGCTTTCCCAGTGATGGCTCAGAGACCTTCCTTCCCATCCTGCCACCAAGCAGACATTAGAACCTCTCACCAACCTGTGTGCTCCCATGCCACGCCACGCCACACTGCACCATCTTGTGTGTATTTTAGGGCATGCTCTGTGGGACTAGGAGTAGAGTGGGGATTTGGAATTATAATTTCTGAGGATATGGCAAGCAGAAACTGAGCTGGGGAAACTTCATCATTATCCCCCTCCTGTTACTCTGTCCCCAGCAGGCATTTGGAAACCAGCCTTTCCCTGTTCAGCTTGGCCTGACTGGCTGTCTCTGCTTGAGATGTTATGGTGGATTAATTTTTTTAGGAAAGAGGGTAAATTTTTCTATGTTGTCATGGTTTATAATTGAAATGTCTGCAAGCTCCATAGCTGGTTATTTTTTCTCTTTGTTTTTAAATTTCAGAAAAAGGAGAAGAAATGGCAGTGATGATGACAACCACCCTCCTCCCCAGACCAAAAGGAGCAGTAGGAACCCCATCTTCCAGGACTCCTGGGACACAGAGGTAGGCAGAGTGGCCACAGGCATAGCCGCTGACCCGGTCTCCATTGCATAGTTGGAGCGTCAAAGAATACCTCTCCTTCCTTGACTGGGGCAGCTTCCACTTCACTTGCTTACTTTCCAGTCTCGTTATTTTGAGGCAGACTTTTAATGTGCAGTTCTGCCTGGCATGGAACTCAGTCTGTAAACCTGGCTGGCCTCAAGTTTGTGGCTGTTCTCTCTCCTTATTGCTGGGTTGTGGCTAAGTACTGGCACAGCAGGCCTTTAATTCCCCTTTTGAGTCAAAGCCTCTTTGAGGAAGGCAGGCACTGTCCTGCCAGGCAAGTATCATTTACATATTTGTTTTCACTCACTCACACACACACACACACACACAGAGTCTTATAATAGTTTCATGGACTTTGAAGCCTATCTTTGAATCCTCTAATTTTATATTTCCAGCACTAGCCCATTTCCTGATGGTTTATAAAGTATGATTGTCCCCAAGGGAGACATTTTGTTACTTGTATTCAGTAGCGGTTTTAGGCATCAGAGTATGTATAGTGTGTGTACACAGATTCCTTGTAAAGGGCTTTTATTCTCTAGTGTGTTCTAGAATGTGTTCTTTCTAGGGAGGGCAGGCAGGAGAGTGGGATGGAGATGAGGAGCACACTCGGCATTCCAGGCAGCATGGATGCAAGTCCATGGCTGTTACTGTTTAACTCTGACGGCATCTCTGACCGAGGATGCAGAGGATGCAACTCCTTATGGTTGCCGTGCGGTAGCTGGGTCCTCGCGCACACACTAAACAAACAAATCCTGCTGTACTTGGTTCCCACTAATAGGATCTGCATAGTATCTAGATTCTGTCCTGCCAATCCACAGTCACCATGGAGGGGACACTGACCTTCACATTAATGACCAGGGCTAGAGTATGTTCTGCCATGTTAGGCTTGGGCTCTGATAGCATCTTGCACCTCTAAAAATATTAGTCTGCGCATTTTGATTTTAAGTAATTATTTAGCCAAAAAGTAGTTGAGTTTTTGTATAATGGGATGGCTGGGGAGTCCCAGGGATGATGGAAACTGGCAATCAAAGATGCCATCAGCATCTTAGCCTTAAAACAGCCATGGACTTGCAACCATGCTCTCTGTGGCTTTGATGCTTGGGAACAGGATAAAAATGTCTTTTTTTTTTTTTTTTTTTTAACTTCAAGGCTTTTGTTTTATTTCTAAAACTTGAAAAAGTCTATTACTTTCATTTGTGTGTGTTTGTGTTCTGGTGGGCACTGTGGGGGCCCTGGACGACCTGCACAGAGGCATTGGTCTTCTTTTTCCCACTGGGTGGGGCTTGAGAATCAAATCAGTTTTCAGACTTGGGCAAGAAGTACCTTTGCCTGCTGTCTTACTGGATCTGGTTTTGTCTTTTTTTTCCCCCAATTATTTTTTATTTTATTTTAAGATTTTTTATGTGCCTATGTAAGTTTATGTGCACCACATGCTTGGAAGTGTCTCCAGAGGCCAGAGTAAACAAACCAGCTCCCCTAGAACTAAATGTGAGTGCTGGGAACTAAACCCTGGGTTCTCCTTCCTCTAAAGGCAATAAAGATTCTTAACTGCTGGGCTGGGCTGGCCCTTAAGCCCCTGTCTTCTTATTTTAAGCACATGTATTTTAGTATTAGGGTTTTTGTTTTGTTGTGGGTTTTTTGTTTTTGTTTTTGTTTTTTGTTTTTGTTTTTTCCAGACAGGGTTTCTCTGTATAGCCCTGGCTGTCCTGGAACTCACTTTGTAGACCAGGCTGGCCTCAAACTCAGAAATCCGCCTGCCTCTGCCTCCCGAGTGCTGGGATTAAAGGTGTGCACCACCACTGCCCGACTGTTGTGGGTTTTTGTTGTTGTTGTTGGTAATGGTGGACAAGATCTCTGTGTAGCTGTTAACCTGGAACTTGCTGTGCAGACCAGGTGGGCCTTGAACTTGTTTCCAAAGTGTATGATTAAAAGTATGCACCACTATGCCAGGCTATGTTGTTTGTTTCATTTTGTCTTGTTTTTTGAGGCAGGGTTTTTCTGTGTACCAGCCCTGGCTTTTCTGGAACTTGCTTTGTAGACCAGGCTGGCCTTGAACTCACAGAGATCCATCTTCCTCTGCCTCCTGAGTGTTGAAATTAAAGGTGTGTAGCACCATGCCCAGCTACGCTATATTTTTGTAATTGCAGTTTATAAAAAAATACCCTTGACTCAGTTTCTACTATCCATGCATTGATATCCCAGAAGAAAATAGTGGCTAGTGACTTAACCTTCGGGTCACATATCTTTTGCTTGCTTTTCCAGAGAAGTTTAACTGTTGAACTGGTCAGAATTAACAGTCTGAAATGTGGGCTAGCTGGTTCTCCGTACAGCTTAAGGCTACTGTAACAGCCTTTCTCTGAACCCATTTTCAGGTCACCCAGCCTGGTAGCCATTCAGGGTTGCTTGCAGGGCACGGCTGCTGTGCTGAGCTTGCTCTGTGGTAGGGTAATGAGTGAGCAGCAGGTGGCTCGGAGAGGTAGAAGGCTGGGATCTACTACAGTGTAAAGCCCAAGGGACTGACTTTCCCACTGGAATAGGTTCTGCTCTTTGTAGCGTAAAAACGGCTTTGGAGACTTTTGGCTCTTTTTCTGATAATTGTATATAAAAGAGAAGAATAAATTACTAATATTGCCAGTTGATTTAATAAAATAGTGCTTTAATAAGAGTGTTACCTTTTGATTCAGAGGCTGGCCAATAATTGCATTTTCTTTAGAGTAAGATCAGGACCCGTTTCTTGGAGCTGAAGAGATGGCTCTGTGGTTAAGAACACTGGGTGCTTTTCCAGAGATCCCGGGTTCAATTCCCAGCACCCACATGGCAGTTCACAGCTGGCTGTAACTCCAGCTCAAGGGGATCTGACACTCACACAGACATTCATGCAGGTAAAACACTAGTGCAGATAATACTAACAAAAGAAAAGAACATTTTCTGGGTGTTTCTTGAAATACTAAAGTAATTTTAGAGTTCCTTTTCTGGTAGCTTGTTTTCATTTGGAAGGCATTTGTTTAATATCACTAAGATGAACTAAGACTTACTCCCTTCCGCTGTAGGTAATAGTTGCCCACTACTGGGAAATCCCTGTGGCATTGACTCACCTGCAGCTGCGTCACTGGGTCACAGACTTTGGTTGTCTGAAAGCTGGAGGTAGTGGACACCTCTTACCTTGATGTTCAGAGGGAAGGAAGGGCTGTGAGGCCTGACTTAGAGGCTTGCTGTGCAGGGAGAAGCTTAGCTCTGCATCTTCTTCCTCTCATTTTAGTAGGGCTTTTTCAACTCTGGTGGAGAAATTGGGCCAGAGAAAAGTAGCATGGCTGCTGGGACGTAGAAGAAGACTTGTGCTGTAGTGCCTGGCGTTAGACCCATTTACCCCCAACTGGAATGAACTGCTTTCAGAAGACAGATGCCAGTTCAGATGGGCTTTGCTAAATATAGCCAAGAGCAGCCAGCTTCTCTGCAGTCACAGAAGCAGAGTTCCTTCACCTGGAAAAATTCCCAAGTAAATAGTATGATATGGTGGTGCCAGGGATGCGGGGTGAGGGGCTGACAAGGAAAAGCAAAGAGATTAATTAGGTTTCTTCTTTTCAAAATCCTTAATTGGTGTTTGAGAACTTTGAGGTTTAACCCCAGTGACTTAGAGAGGTAACGACTTACACGCTTTAGGATTCTCCTGCCTGCTTTCCGTCTGTGTGGATCATGTGTGCATGCGTGGAGTCTGTGGTGGGTTTCTTCTAGTGCTCTTCACCTTAGTGTTAATTTAAAACGTTATGGTTTGTATGTAAGCATGATGGTGCATCTCATGGTGCATGTTTGGAAGTCAGAGGACATTGTGGTGAGTTTCTTTGCACCTGTCTGTGGGTTCTGGGGCTCCAGGCTAGCGCCTTTACCACTGAGCCGGCTTGCTGGTGCTCCATCCTAGCTTTTGAGACAGAATCTCAGGGAACCTGGAGCTCGTCATGTTGCCTAAATTGGCTGGACAGTAAGCCCCCAGGTTCCTCCTGTTGCCACCTCCCCTGTGTGGTCACCTGGGATTACACATGCATGCCACTGTGCCCAGAGTTTTATGTAGGTGCTGGGGATACAAACTCAGGTCTTCGGGTTCACACAGCCAACTGAGCCATTTCTTTAGTCCCTGATCCTGTTTTTACATTGAGGTATAGTTTGCTAGTCTAAGATTCGTTTTTTGGGTTTTGTTTGTTTGGTTTTTTCTTTTGGTTTTTTTCGCCCTGGCTGTCCTGGAACTCACTCTGTAGACCAGGCTGGCCTCGAACTCAGAAATCCGCCTGCCTCTGCCTCCCGAGTGCTGGGATTAAAGGCGTGCGCCACCACGCCCGGCCTAAGATTAGTTTTTTAGCCATTCTTAATGAGCCCAGATAGTTAGCACCTAAGTCAGGCACACCTCTCTTCTCAGAGAGCAAGGCAGGAAGTGACTTACTATTTTTTTTTTTAAAGATTTATTTATTGTTATATGTAAGTACACTGTAGTTGTCTTCAGACATACTAGAAGAGGGTGTCAGATTTCATCACGGATGGCTGTGAGCCACTATGTGGTTGCTGGGATTTGAATTCAAGACCTTCGGAAGAGCAGTCAGTGCTCTTAACCGCTGAGCCACCTCTCCAGCCCAGGAAGTGACTTATTAACTTGTGTCTTTTTATGAATCCTTTATAAAGGCAAGTGTGTTTTCTTTCTCATTCAACCTTTCCTTCCTTTTAAAGATGTGCTTATTTTATGTGTATGCATGTTTCACCTGTGTATATGTGCATCACATGTGTCTCTAATGCCCAGGAAGGTCAGAGGCAGGCATAGGAATCCTTGGAACTGGACTTTATGAGTGGTTGTGAGCTGTCATGGAGATGCTGGGAACTTAAACCTTGTCTTCTGTAGGAGTAACTAATGTTCTTACCTGCTGTCTCAGCTCAATATTCTCTTCTAGAGGATTTACTGAGTCTGATAAAAATTGATTAGGCAGCCGGGCGTGGTGGCGCACGCCTTTAATCCCAGCACTCAGGAGGCAGAGGCAGGCGGATTTCTGAGTTCGAGGCCAGTCTGGTCTACAGAGTGAGTTCCAGGATAGCCAAGGCTATACAGAGAAACCCTGTCTCGAAAAACAACAACAATAACAAAACAAAAATAAAAAAAAATTGATTAGGCAAGTGGAGAGGCTTGTCTGTAATCCCAGCACTTGGGAGGCTGAGGCAGGAGGGTCACCATTAGTTTGAGACCAGCCATAGAGCAGGTAATTTTGGGCCAACCTGGGTAAAGTGTATAAAGCCCTGTGTCAAAAAGACTTAAGAGAAAAAGGCAGTTGTATTTCACAGGAGCTGGTCTTTCTGGTTTGAGCTGTAGCTGTACACCTGGAGGAGTGATTAGTGTCTTTGGGCGTAATTAGTATCTACAACTTGCACTAGATGCTCCCATGCAGACCTGCCTTCCCTAGTACAAAGTGTTTTCCATTATTGTGAGGAAACAAGTGGCTTTCCTAAGGCAGCCAGTGCCTTCTTGTCTTTGCAGTAAGAGGAATTCTGATGCTAACACGGATTCTTGAGAGTGTTCTTAGCATAAAGGAGTGCCCAAAATAACAGAAGTAGGGGTGCACAGATTTGTATACCCACTGCCATAACTGAGGAGAGCTGGCTGTTGACACAGTGGGAACACGTACAGCATTTACATATTTATTCACTCACTCACTGATTCATTCATCTACAGGTAGGATTGGACCCAGGGCCTTGCATGTGCCAGGCAATGCTCTACTGCTAAGCTACATCCCTGGCATAGTGTAGCATAATCTTTTTTAAAAGATGCCTTTAATTTTCAATTTTTGTTTATGAGTGTTTTACTTGCATGAATGTCTGTACTATGTAGTTGTAGAGGTCAGAGGAGGGTGTAGGTTTCCCTGGAACTGGAGCTAGAAAAGGTTGTGAGCTACCATGCAGGCGCTGAGAACTGAAACTCAGCTTCTCTGCTAGAGCAGCCAGTGCTCTTAACTGTTGAGCCATCTCTCCAGCTCCAAGTTGGGCATAATTTTAAAAATGTTGAGGGCTGGCGAGATGGCTCAGCGGGTAAGAGCACTGACTGCTCTCTGGAAGGTCCTGAGTTCAAATCCCAGCAACCACATGGTGGCTTAAAACCATCTGTAATGGGATCTGATGCCCTCTTCTGGTGTGTCTGAAGTCAGCTACAGTGTACTTATGTATAATAATAAATCTTTTTTAAAAAGTTTAACATTAAAGTTTTTTTTTTAATTTAATTTTATTTTTTTTAAAGAATTATTTATTATACATAAGTACACTGTTGCTATCTTCAGATGCACCAGAAGAGGGCGTCTGATCTCATCATGGGTGGTTGTGAGCCACCATGTGGTTGCTGGGATTTGAACTCAGGACCTCCGGGAGAGAAGTCAGTGCTCTTACTCGCTGAGCCATCTCGCCAGCCCAAAGTTTTTTATTTTAAATTAGATTTATTGTGAAGTTTCTATTGCATTTACTTATATGTTTAGTGTGTGTATGTCTAGGTCAAAGGACAGCTGGGGGCTGCCTCTCCCCACTGTGTGGGAATCATCTCTTTGTTTTTTATCACCTTTTGTTTTTCCAGAAAAGGATTTCAGTTTGGATCTCTAAGACAGACCCGTGCTGGCCTGGAATTCACTGTGTAGCTCAGCTTAGCCTTGAACTTGATTTTTGTGATCCAACCTCTACCTCTCAAGTGCTGGGATTGCAGGCATGAGCTACCAGGCCCAGCTAAAGCTCTTCTATCTTGAATCTTCTGTGGGATAGTAGGTACATGCCAAAACATAGAATTGTTTTGAGTAGCTCTTGGGTGAGGAACTAGGACTGTTTATAGCTCTGTGGTAAGGGATTTTGGGGGTAGGAGGATAGAATCTTGGGGTAGCCAGGCTGCCCTTAGACTTCTGATGATGGTGCTGCCTTTCATCACTGATGTGGGATTACAGGAGTGTGCCATGTTACTCACGGGAGTGGTTCCTTTGTAGGTTCGTATAAATTGAAAGCATCGGTGAATGAGGAGATAGGGATAAAGAGAAGCTAAGGCCTGAAGGATTAAAATGCTTTTTCTAGATGGACGTAGTGACAGGGCATAGTGTAACACACCGTTAGTCTCAGCACTCAGGAGGCAGAGGCAGGCAGATCTCTGTGAGTTTATCTGTGAGTTTTGAGGCCAGCCTGGTCTACAGAGTGAGTTCCAGGGCAGCTAGGGCTGCATAGTAAGACCCAAAACAGCCAACCAATAAAAACCATAATATATCCATCTAGCCAGCCAGCCAGCCAGCCAGCCTGCCTGCCTGCCTGCCTGCCTGCCCGCCCGCCTGCCCGCCCCTCCTCCTTGCTTGCTTCCTCCCTCCTTCCCTCTCTCCTCCCCTCCTTTTCTTTTGTGATAAAGGGAGAAAACGTGTTCTAGGTGATAAATACACTTACATTCTGGTTTTGATTATATTAGTTAGCATATGTTAATTATACATAATAATAGACCACATTATGGCATTTTCACATGTACACTTAAGGTATTTTAGCACATTAACTCTTTCTCCCTGCCTTTCTGGTCTCCTCCCACCCAGAACCCCCCCTACTCTCCTGTCTTCATTTATTGTTTGGTTTACTACTTGTGATGACCCTGGGGCTCCTTAGGGTTTGCTTGCAGGAGTGAGTCTGTAGATGCTCAGGGAGGGGTAAAGGTGTGTGAGCCCTTTCTCCCACAGCTACCAGTATCTGCAGATCAGTCTTGGAGGTAGGAGCTCACAGACCCTTTCCTCCATGACAGGATGTTGACAGCCCATCTAAAACTTTGCTTTTTCCTTTTGTTTTTTTGAAATGGGATTTCTAAGTGTAACAGCCCTGACTGAACTCACAGAGATCCACCTGCCTCTGCCTCTCTAGTGCTAGGATTAAAGGCAGGTGCCACCACCATCCAGTCCCAATCTTTAACTTTTTAAAATTACCTTTATTTATTTATACAGAACAGTGAACAACTTATGGAAGTTGGTTTTCTCTTTACACTATGTAGATCCTGGCTGTTGAACTCAGGTTGTCTGGCATGGCAGTAAAGTACCTTTACCCCTGAGCCTAGTCTGATCTTGCACATGTCTTGCACCAGTAAATGCTTCTCCTCCGAGCTCCAAGCTGCACAGACACTGCCGTGCTCTGAAGCATATTACATGCTCACTCACCTACTTCCTCTGGCTCTTACAGTCTTTCCTTCCCAGTTTCTGTGATACGAGGGAGGAGGTGCTATAGATGTCCCGTGTTCGGCTTAGAGATCCTTGAGAAGTTCCCACTTGCCTACACCAGACTTACTAATCTGTACTAGGAGGATGGAGATTGCAGTTGAATGGGCACATCAGATCCATTTAGCTTCCCCACCAAGGTCTAGGACCTCCCTGGCCTCCAGCATCTGAAGAGGTGGAATCCTTCCCTGGGAGCAGGTCACATCAACACCTTTCCGGGTTGATTTCCTCATCACTGATTGGGTGCTGTTGCAGCAGTGTGTGCTTCTTGCCTGGCACCGAGGGGACACAGCCTAGTAAGACTTGATAAGAGTTCCCTCACAGCCTGAGGAGCACCATTTAACTGTGTGCAGGCTGGCCATCGGGGAGGAAGCATGCACAGGGAGGGAGCACCATCCTTGGTTTAGCTTGATGTCTCCCTTTCTGTAATTGGTTCTTGAGTATTTTATAGCTCAGATGGCCCAGGCCAGCTTTAAGTTCAAGATCTTCCTTTATTTTCAGCATGTTGGAACTACAGGCCATACATGGCCTAGTTTTGATTTTTATGAAGCATAGAGACTCCACAATTAACATGTTTGCTTGGGCAGCTTTCTAAAGCTTCTGAGTAGTAGCAGTATTTAGAGGTGTTTCGTTTCTGCCATGCTGGAAAGGGTTTAAACATGCTTCACAGCATGGTAAAGCCTACCCAGGGGGACAGCAGTTCCCCGTCTCTTGTGAGGAATTAGAGAAAACAAGGATGGCCTTCTATAGTGTATTCATTCTCTGCTCTGCAGTTCCTGCATCGTGCCTTCTTCCTGCCTGTCACAGCTTGCCAGGTTCCCGGGGGCCGTTGATGGGTTTTTCTCCCTTCGTACCTTTCGGGTTCACGGTGTGAACATGGTTCTTCTCTGGTCTGCTTTTGTGCCCTTCTCCTTCCTAACTCACCCATCTGCAGCGTCCTACTCTCCTTCCCTACCCCATCCGCCTTGTCTGTCTGTAGCCTGTGGTATTTTCTCAGGAACATTCCCTTCCTCTCCTTGCTTGGCTTCGTTGTTGACTCAGCTAAAACTTGCAGGTAGTGTGAGCAGAGCAGGTGATAATTCAACAAGTGTTTCCTGATAGCTGCTGCCCTTGCATGCATGTCCTGTGTCCTTAGTTAGCTGGGTGTCTCCTTCATCTCCCTCTGAGCCCTGCAGTCCCACTCGGGGTATGACATATACCTCCAACATTTCTAGTCCCCTGTGACCACCTCCTGCTCAGCCTTATGAGGAAACCTCCATGGGCCTTTCTTCTGTATCTTCATCACATACAAATCCCTGTGATCCTAACTTAAGATTCCAACTAGAAGCATGACTTGAGTGCTCAGAACCTCTGCTGGGGCCTCAGTGGCTCGTGTACTCTAGCTACAACCTCTCTCTGTGTTTTATAGTTCACCAGCCCTTGACACAGTCCAGCTGTGCCACAGGTACCACACTGGGAACTTGTCACCCTCAAGACACTTTTTTCATTTGTTCCTGGTTTGTTGTTTCCTGCCTATTTAAAGTTTAGCTCATAGACTAGCAGAGCCACCCTTAGGATCCTTCCTCTCCCATGTTTACCCAGCATGCTCCGCTGCCTTTCTCTCCCAGTAAGTAGTCTTGGACTCTGGTTATCTGTGGATTCATTACCACCATTTCCCCTGACTGAGCTTAGTAAATGTTTACCAAGTGCCTGAGCAGCTCTGGGGACAGCCTAATAGCAGGCACATTTGTTTGTTTGCATAGTGGGCATGAGAGCAGCTGGTGTTCTGGCAAGTACATCAGAAGCCTATAAGGACTCCACAATTTGTCCCAGGACAGTGCCCTTCTGGCTGTACCGTGCTGCCAGGTGGTTATGAGGATATAATGGCTGACTGTATTTGAGACTCCTTTTCTTCAAATTTTCAAAACTGGATTCTTTAGAGTGGCCACTGCTTTCCTGAGGATGCTGTTAGCAAACAACACGGCACCAGTGTTGGGAAAAGAATTTAGTGCCTTTCAAGCACAGGTGTAACAAGGGCCGTCCCCCTTGCAGCCCTCGAGTTAATGTTAAAAGTTAGCATCACCTGGTGAGAGGGCGTGGCCAGGCTTTGCCCATTCCTTGTTTCCAGACTGGGAAGGAACCTTGCTTTTCACCTGTGGCTGGGAGGGCGGGGCCAGACAGCACAGGGCACTGGGTGCTTTTGCTCGGAGACTGGCGATGCAGCTCATCCGGGCCTGCAGACGGCTTTGGGGAGGGGCTTTGCAACACTGCCCCATTTCCTCTTGTGGAACTGAAGGGAGGAAGAAGACCTTGATGAGAGGCGTCTCCTGGTAGAGTCATTCCGGCCTGCAAGCCTTTCAGTCCTTGGTAGTCAGGGAAGGTGAAACTGTCCCCATAATCTAATGACTAGACACATGAGTAGCTTTTTAGAGTGTGTCTTGAAGTTGGAAGTCACTAAAGACTTTACTCTGTTTTGTAGTAACTTTTTTTTTAAATCTGTGGTTAATTTTTCTCCCTCTAAATACATTTTTTTGTGTAAACTCTTTTTAAAAAAATAACTGGATCTGGAGAAATGACTGATGGCACTTACTGCTGTTTCAGACGTAGTCATCTGCCAGCACCGTCATGGCAGCTGATAACCATCTGTAACGCCAGGCCCAGGGACCAGATACCCTCTGTTGGCCTCTGGCTTTGCCAGAATGTTGTGCACATAAACCCATGTTTATGTGCCCCTCTCGTGTGTGTGTGCGCACACACACACACGAAGGAATTTAAAAATGGAAATAAAGTAGTTAAATAATGTAGAAAACCTAAATTCTAAATGCCTTGCTTCCTGTGTCTTCCAGACTTTTTTTGACATACATAATATGTATATGATAAAGTTTTTAAACTAAAATATTTTATAAATTCTTTCAGAATTTTATGCAGTATGTTTTGATCCCCAACTCCTCAAGAGATCTATCTCAACTTCACTTCCCACCCAGCTCTGTGTTCTCTCTTAAAAACTCAAGAGTCCAAATGTGCTGCCCTTTTATGTGTGGGGGAAAGAAAATATTTTTTAAAAGAATTTTTACTACATAGATGTTATTTACACAACTTTTTGGGGAATTGGTTCTCTTCTTCCAACAGGTTGGACCCACAAATCAAAGTCAGGATGTCAGGTTTTGTGGCAAATAAGTGCCTTTATCTGCTATGCCATCTTGCCAGCTCAAGAAAAAGAAAAACAAAACAAAACAAAACAACAACCTTGCCCCTGTACACTATATAGGGTTCAGTTTAAAGAACAAGAGACTTTGTAGATGTGTAAGTTTCTGGTATTTGTTAATGCTGAGGATAATTTTGTGATACATATATAATAGATATATTATAATGTAACCAGTTTTGCTAGATGTTTGTTTGTGAGACATTTTAAGTGAAGACAAGATTTAAAAGTGAACCTAGGAAACAAAATAAATGAAACAAAAAATTGGTATGGTGGTGTACACCTGGAATCCCTGCCCATGGGGGCGTGAGGACAGCACTCCACATGAGGGCAGCCTGTGCTACACAGGAGGACAGCTGCCCAGGAAACCCCAGCGGGACCAGTGAGTTGAAATATACTTAAAAAGTTGGAGAGCTCTCCTGGCCTGTTAATGAGCTCTCATCTTTTCTGAAGAGTGTCATTTTGACTGTTATAGTTTGAAATACATAAAATTAGACATGCAAATGACTTACTAAAGACAATTCTAGTTCTTGCCTTAATTTTCAGGAAGTGCCTGTAACAAGAAATAGTAAGGAAAGCAGACTAAGAGGAAAGAACCTCTTGTGGGTGGGTTCTGATCCAGGGTGGTAGCGTACTTACATATTCATGACCTTCTCAAGTGCAGGTAGCCATTCTAGGATGCTAAGGTAGCTTAGGCAATCAAGACCTTTGTAAGCTTTGTTTTGCTACTGGCTTTGAGTTAAGGCTTAAGAAAATTAACTCCAGCCATTTCTGCCACCTGAGTTCCTTAGAATCCTATTCTGAATTCTAGTTTAATGTGAGCACTGAGTATATATATGCCTGTGTGAGACAGCTCAAATCACCTAAGGATAAGGGGTTTCAGGTGTACTGATGGCCACTTCTGAGCAAGGCATTTTGCTGTTTTAGATGAGTTAGCTACATACATGTTTGTACGTAGAGCCTGGACTTAATAGTCACCTTGCAATATAAATCTGGAAGCTTTTATAAAGTAGTGCTTATAAGTGAAATATACAACGGCTTTACAGAAAACATGCTAGGAGAGGGTGGGAAAAGTATCTATAGCCCTCCCATTTTAACTGTTTGCTCTGTTTTCTTTCCAGGCTTTTCTTCTCTCCTGTGTAGACTTTACACAGATGTAAAGATTTCCAAGCAAATGCCTTTGTCAAGAGTACATAAACTGGATATAGCAAAGGGCCAAATTTCAGACAGAATTCTAAAGCAGCTCAGGGTTGCACCCCTTCCTTAGGATTTAATTTCTTCTCAGAAAAAGAGAGGCAGCTTTAACACTAGTGTCAAAGGGCAGACATGTTTTTGAGTGGTTGGCTTTGATGAGGTCATGCTCATTAGAGGACACATGACGCACACTCAGGCACACATCCACTTGGTGGCAGCAAGATTGACAACCCAATTCTTAAGTGTAGTTTGTGTACTGAGCAGTTATAGGACATTATTTTACACGCAGGTTTTCAGTTACCTGTGTTCAGAGTTGTGGATGGGACATAACTTTTCTGTCCCTGTACCAGTAGTTGATACTTGTCTTTTAGCTGAGAACCACCTTTGATGTCTGGAAATGGTGGATGAATGGTTCGAGCACAGAGAAGTGAAGGAATAAGCTGTAGTTAGAGCGTGTGGGGTCCAGGTTCCTGCTTGGGTTAATACCTACACTTCCTCCCTGTCACGGTAGTGGTGTGTGTGAAGCCAGCGT